>NW_005842298.1:1372266-1391579 GCF_000455745.1 Alligator sinensis | reverse complement strand
GCAAGAGAAGGTTGAGAGGTGACCTTGTGGCTGCCTATAAGTTCATCACAGGGGCACAGAAGGGAATTGGTGAGGTTTTATTCACCAAGGCGCCCCCGGGGGTTACAAGAAGTAATGGCCACAAGCTAGCAGAGAGCAGATTTAGATTGGACATTAGGAAGAACTTCTTCACAGTTAGAGTGGCCAAGGTCTGGAACGGGCTCCCAAGGGAGGTGGTGCTCTCCCCTACCCTGGGGGTCTTCAAAAGGAGGTTGGATAAGCATCTAGCTGGGGTCATCTAGACCCAGCACTCTTTCCTGCCTATGCAGTGGGTCGGACTCAATGATCTATTGAGGTCCCTTCCAACCCTAACATCTACGAATCTATGACCTCCACAAGCCGTATGTGGCATTACACAAACAGACTGACAGTGAATCCTGGGCAGGGAATGGGAGGGTTCCAATGGGAGCCCCCTTTGGAAATTGTATGAAAACC
Source organism: Alligator sinensis (assembly GCF_000455745.1). NCBI lineage: Eukaryota > Metazoa > Chordata > Crocodylia > Alligatoridae > Alligator > Alligator sinensis. The sequence goes on along the minus strand of NW_005842298.1, from coordinate 1,391,105 downwards.
CAATGAGTTCTGGAATGCTGGGAAATGTAGTCCAAAGAAAACCACAAAAAAAAAAAAAAAAAAAAACCCCAGCTAGAAGAGCTGGCCACTACCACCACCAATATCGACAGCAATCAACCAGGTGGCAACAAACACCCACCCACCCGCTACTCTAAACCTTGAACATTTTATGACATCATAGTTGTCACAGCAGTTATAGTAAATAAAAGAAAAAACATATATTTGTAACATGGTGGGATGGGAAGGGAAAGGAACAGGAGGGGAGGATTCATGGGGCTCGTCTTTTGAATTGCAATAGGGTCTCTGGGATCACGTACTGATGGAGAGAGACCAGACTGACCAAGCATAGGTGGGTGCAAGTGACAAGGATTTGGGGGTGACGCTGCCCAGGGGAGACTCACAGTGAGAGTCTGAACTGTCCAGTGAGAGTCCAGGGGTGGGGACTGGAGAGACTGGTTGATTTACATGCACATCCTGCTGCAATACATTAGGAAAGACCTTGCAGAGGGTAAATTGGTATTTGAATCCCCCTGCTGAAATCTGTGGGGAATGACACACAAGGCTTAACTCGTTTGAAAGCACTGTTCATGCAAACATGAACATCGTGTTGTGCAAACACAAATGCACCACACCAAAAAAAAGCCGCGTTAAAATTTTCAGGTGCTCTACATTCATGCCCATGTCATCTACACACCCCCTAAGAAACTGAGTATATATGTTCATTTCTACTGGAAGAAAATGTCTTCTGGAAGAAAAGTATCACAGGAACTGTATTATGCACTCATTCCTCCAGCCCCATATTTGGAACACTTCATAGATAAGCTTTCCAGCCAAAGGCCACTAGAGGGCTGCTCCCTGGGTCATCCCTGCCTTTAAGGAAGCCCATTAATTTGTTAAGGGAGCCTGCACTTTCTCCTGCCTGGGAATGGAGCAAGCTCTCACATGGCAATTGCTGAAAAGCAGCAGCTGCCACAGATAGCCAGGCAGGGTCCTTGCCCTGGAACAATGCCCCCTCATCCTGCCAATGAGCTGACTGGCAGGAGGTAGGCATTCTCTCATGGTAGGAATGCTCCCAGTTCTCCCCCACAGAAAAAGAGCTGGGAACTCAACATGCAAAGGCTTTTCCCGGCCTGATTCCAGGATTCCTCTTGCTGCCCTTCACCCTGCTGAGTAGAGGGGTGGCAATTTCAAAGCTGGCACCTGTAAGCAGCCCTGTTCCCAGCCACTGGCTTTTAAAAATCACTGCCCTATTGTTCAGAAAGCTGATGTGAACTAACAAAGCCCCTTGACTCTCTCTCTCAAACCCTGGTTTCAGGAAGTCAAGAAGCACTGGCTTCTGCTCCCTTCACCTCCAAGTCTATGGAAGGGGGCAAGCGGCTCCCCTGACACCTTCAAGATTGAGGTGACCCTCATCTCAGGAAAGCAGGAAACCTTTCTCTGGCTCCACTCCTCCTTGTTCCCTGTAGGAGTTAAGCCAGGACAAACTGTATAGAATCATAGAAAGTTAGGGGTTGGAAGTGATCTCAGGAGATCATCTAGTCCAACCCCCTGCTCAAAGCAGATTCAGCCCCAACTAGTTCATCCCAGCCAAATCTTTGTCTAGCCAGGTTTTGAAAACCTCCAAGGATGGAGCTTCCACCCCCATCTGGGTAACTTGTTTCAGTGTTTTACTACCCTCCTAGTGAGAAAATTCTTCCTAATATCTAACCTAAACTTCCCTTGCTGCAACTCAAGACCGTTGTTCCTTGTTCTGTCATCTACCACCACTGAGAACAGTCTAACTCCATCATGTTTTGAACCCCGCTTCAGGTAGTTAAAGGCTGAAATTACATCTCTCCTCAGTCTCCTTTTCTCTAGACTAAATAAGCCCAGTTCCCTCAGAAGTCATGTCCCGCAACCCCCTCACCATTTTTGTTTACCTCTGCTGGACTCTCCAATATGTCCATATTCTTTCTGAAGTGGGGGGGCCCAAAACTGAACACAGCACTCCAGATGTGGCCTCATCAATGCTGAATAGAGGGGAATAATCACTTCCCTTGACCTACTGGCAACACACCTACCAATGCAGCCCAGTATGCCATTAGCTTTCTTGGCAACAAGGGCACACTGCTGGCTCACATGCAGCTTATTGTCCACTGTAACCCCCAGGTCCTTTTCTGCAGGGCTGCTGCCCAGACAGTCAGCCCCCAGCCTGCACTGGTGCATGGGATTGTTCTGCCCTAACTGGAGAACTTTGACCTTGTCTTTGTTGAACCTAATGAGATTCCTATTGGTCCAATCCTCCAATTTGTCTAGGTCATTCTGAATCCTAGCCCTACCTTCTCGTACATCTACTATACACACCAGCTTGGTGTCATCTGCAAACTTACTAATGGTGCACTCTATGCCATCTTTCAAGTTGTTGATGAAGATATTGAACAAAACTGGCTCCAGGACCAAGATGTGGGGCACTCCACTTGATATCGGCTGCCAACTAGATATTGAGCCATTGATTATTACCCTTTGAGCCTGATGCTCCAACAAGTTTTCTATCCACCTTACAGTCCATTCATCCAGTCCATACTTCCTTAGCTTGCCTGCAAGCATGTTGTGAGAGACCGTATCAAAAGCCTTGCTAAAATCAAGGTACACCACATCCACTGGTCTCACTGCATCCATAGAGCCAGTCATCTCATCATAGAAAACAATCAGGTTGGTCAGGCATGACTTTCCCCTGGTAAATTCATGCTAACTGTTCCTAATCACCTTTTTCTCCAAGTGCTTAGAAGTGGATTTCTTGAGAATCTGCTCCATGATTTTTCAAGGGACTGAGGTGAGGCTGACTGGTCTATAGTTCCCTGGATCCTCCTTCTTCCCTTTCTTAAAGATGGGCATTACATTTGCTCTTTTTCAGCCAACCAGAACCTCTCCTGATCACCATGAGTTTTCAAAGATGATGGCCAATAGCTCTGCAGTCACATCAGCCAACTCCCTCAGCACCCTTTGGTTCATCTCACTTGGCCCCATAGACTTGTACACATCCAGCTTTTGTAAGCAGTCCCTAACCTGTTCTTTCACCACTGATGTTCAGATGTATAGATGTTCAGTCTTTTGGGAAAAACTTTGCCAGGAACCATTTAACCCTGGTTGTTGCTGGGTTATTTTCTCCCAGAGAAGCCATTTTTGCACTGGGAAAATAAGCCTTTATGTCTGTATGCTTGTGGTTTCTACCGAAAAAACAGTGATTCTCCTAATAGAAATTGAGCGCCTGCATCTGGCATAAGATATAGATGATGTAAAGTACTCGCCCAAGGAACACAGGTACAAGGCAGGAATTTAATCCAATGTGCTCAGCATCAATCCAATGAACTCTTAATGCTACGTTGTTTAAGTAATTTAACACAGCTTGCTATAAAATAAAATATACATACCCACAAGCCTTTTGGTTTCTGCAGCAAATTCTTTACTCTGTTCAGTCCATCTCTCTTTTTCACCTGCTAGACCACTTATAAGACTGGAGGCTGTTTGCATCTTATGTCTGCAACGTTCTGCATCTTCAATCAAAGTCTACAGGAAACCAGTTGCAAAAATAATTGTTTACAAGTGAACATATAAATCTAAACCCATGAGGGAAGAATGTTCACAAATGCCACAATTAACACGTATTGCATCCACTGAGAAGGATAAAACACTTGACATAAGATGTTCAGATGAAATACTCTGTCACTGCTCGTCACTATGTCCCAAGAATGGAGGCATACACACCTAGATTTTGTCCTTCAAAAATAAAAATGTGCATCCAATGTTTAATAGATGTTTTCAATTTTCATTCTGGTCTTGTAGGTTAAAAATGTGGTAAAAAGGTGACTGATGCCCGACACCTGATACTAGAGCCCAAGGCCTAATGTGTCAAGTAGGACTTCCCTGAAACCGTCTTTACTTCAGATACAAAGAAAATACAGGTTTCTGACCAAAGCATTGTGCTACACACATCATGTATTTCAGTGGAGTTTAAGATGCAGTGTCCTGTGCTTGTGCAAACAATATCAAAGTCAGTAAAGCAATCATATATTCTTTCTGTAACAAATACTCAACCTGTTTTTCCCTCATGGCTTTTTCATACTCTGCCTGCACAATATCTAGTTCAGCTTGCTTGGCATCCAACTCTGCTTGGGCTTTCTGCAGATCCACCATGGCAGTAGCAAGGCGATTCTCCTGAACTGCCAAATTAGCCTACAAAGTATACAAATACAAAACAAACACTTTCACTGAGCCTTTTAAAGCATTTTGTGTAAGGCATCTCAGATGTAGCTTCCACCCAATTAATTTAGATATGAATAAATGTTCCATGTAATTGGATCCATCATGCCTATTCATTCAATTTATGACAGACTAAATTCTGCTACAATTCTCAATAATTATACGGTAAATTCACAAGTGAGGGTAAAGAATTAAATCCATATCCCTCAATGTTACCTCAAATAAAACTCATAGCGGGAAAACATTTCTGAATTCAAACACATTAAAGTTAAACATATTTCACAATAAGTTAATATGAAAAATAACTGTCGGGCAGCTGCAGGGGTATAGGGTGTAGCCATGTTGATCTAAGGACATAGGCAGACAAGGTTCAGTCAGATTCCCCATGGTCTTAAGCTACAAGTTAACTCTACTCTAGTTGTTCCTAACTTTTCTTGGCATAGTGACTTCAGATGAGACGGATGATGGAGTATAAAACATTGTTGCCAACAGGTACCAAAACTTTTTCCGAGGTGTCACTCCAGCTTGTGTTAGAGAAAGTTACTCTCAAGCTGCATTTGCACTGGTGGCTCAATGAGCCTAAACAAGGATCCTTCTCAAAAAAGTGTTGTACATTTCCAGATTTCTCCATTTTTCAAAGTATGTTTTACAAATTCTTGAAACATCTGCCAAGCCATTCAAAAAAGGATTCATTTACTCTTGCACAAAAAGTCTGCAACTACAATACTCACTGGTAAGCAACTAATGTTACTTTTGAAGGTTTAGACTTCAGTTCTTCCACAGTAGTAAAAATAAATAAATAAATAAATGGCACTGATGAATGGCAAGTAAATACTTTGACCATGTAGAAATGGCTGTTAACATTTCGAATTCAAGTCAACAGTTTCAGACTGGTTTATATATTTTAAAATTTCTTGCCTGGAAAATTAAACCACACATCAATAAATGTCACTGTATTCTTTCATACTTGGGAGGATAAATTAATCTGCACCAAATGCTAAGCTACCATGACTTAACTGCTTAGTTCCCAAGCTAAGTCTCTTACAGATAATTCAGGTATCTTACCATTTCACTGCAGGGTAGGCTTCCCCAAGGCTAATTCCATCTCTACCCTCCCAACAGATGCACAAGAGTTCAGTTCCCTAGACATGGGGTGGCCAAGCTGTGGCATGCATGCCACAAGTGGCACCAGAAAGCTTCTGTGTGGGGCGGACAAATCTCCATTCCAATGCCCCAGATGCTCCTTTTGAGAGGCAGGAATCAGAATGGCACTCAGGGAAGGTCAGGGCTTAATGTGTGCCACTCCAGCCAAGAAGGCTGGCTAGCACTTCTGTAGACCATGACAGTTGCAAAGACTAAAATATTGTTTAACAGGTTTTTTATTTCATACTGAAAAAACATGACAAAACATACAAAGAAACCAGATAGCTTGACTAAGACTCTTCCCTTCTTTAGGCAATAAATTCTTAATGAAAAAGATCTCAAACTTCATTTCATCTAAAACATTTTAAAGCAGTGATTTAAAGCTCTACTACTTAAGAACCGACTTACACATATGCCGCCTGTTTAAAAACCCACACTTCAATTGGTAAGCCTGCTTATGGATTTCTTGTTTTTGTAGTAAGCAAGTTCAGGGAGCATGCTACAATGTCTGTCTTTCCCCGGAGTGAAGCTCCCACTAGTGAAAAATACAGAGACTTACTTTTAAGGGTAATACTTCCTTGTTGATAGCAAAAAATGCTGCCATAGCTTTGGTCCATGAGCAGAGGCCAGCCACATTCCCACACACTCGCTTTGCAGTTTCAATGTTGTAGTCTATCATTTCAAAGTAGGGGTTTAAAAGCTCTACTACCTCTTCATTGATAGTATCTTTTGGAAATTGCTAGAAAAATCAGGCAGGTAATATTTTAGTCACGCTGTATCACCACACACGTACCAGATTCTCGGGAATAACTTTAAAGGCCTTCATACAGAGGTCCTTTGTTGTACATATTTTTGAGACATCAGTAACAGTCATCAACAACATGAATATCTTAAATTGACTCAATATTTCTTAACTAGTGACCTTTACTACTGCAATTTAGTAATTAATGTTCAGAGGCTGGAATTTTACTCATAGTTTATGTAAGTTTTGTACCATCTTTAAACTTCCCAGTAATGTATAATCCATTGTACGTGGGTTCATGAGAGAAAGGGCAAAAAGAAACCCTTCTAGATCTAGACAAAGAATCTTTTGTACATGTCAAAACAGGGAATCGTAGAAAAATCAACTCGTAAATCAAACTATTTTTTGACCATACACAGAATAACTTGCTATTGGAACTTGCTCTCATAACATTTGTTGCATTTCAACTCTCTCCTGTAAAGAAAGTTCTTTCCCCATTAACACCTACCTCCCATTACACTCCTATGATACCTTTTTCATCCTCATCTTTTTGTTCTACATCTAAACAATTTTGAATTTTATTCTTCATCTGTTGATGGCAGTACTAGGAACATTTCCCCATGAAGTACAGCAGATATAATCTGTTCACGTAATAGCTTACTACATTATCATTCCTTCAAGTGCTATAATCAATACTAGTTCAAAAAACCCTCATCATTAATGCATGGTGGTTGTAATATCATGAACTCTAAGAACTAGCCAAGTCTGCCACAAATAAGCCTGCTTGTCAAGTAAAGTACAGCTCAATTTCACTAAGGGTTACAAATAGGCTTCAAGAAAAAAGGAAATTTAAGTTTTGCAAATCTTTTTGTATCTTAGGTTAAAAGTGGCATTCCGATCCCAGACACTCAAATATTCATAATTAATTAATATCAATAAATATATATATCTCATAGATCAAAGAAAAATATATAAAATCATTTATAAGTCAGCAGCAGAACTAGCGATAGCAAAAATACAAAAGAAGTTAATCCAGCTTCTTATAAAAATCCTGTCATACAAACCCTCCATAAGACAGATTTATGGTTTTCTGATATATAGCCACGCCCACAAGCAAAGAAAATTCCATACAGAAGTTAATTAATATGATATGCTCCAAGTAATAGCTGTTACATAGCTATCTTATAAAGGAATATAGCTATGTTACAGTAGAAAGGGCTTCTAAATGGCAAATGTGACCAAGCAGCTATCCAGTTTTTAAACTATGAATCTCATCTTGCAATTGTAGCCTTAGAAGAAACCACTTTTGATTTACTGTCAGAGTTCCTGCCTGAGTAACAACTGTGGGACTGTGCCCATGTTTCTTAGTGGTAAGCTTGTAATAAAGATCAAATCCATGACCTGCTTTCTCTACTACAATTTTTGTGGTGCGTTTATTAAATAAAGTACTTCTCTACCTGCAGATTCTGTAAGAAGTTGCCTGCTGTCATAAGTTTCAGGGATTCCTGCCAGGATGGGATAGTACAGTTTCTCTCTTGATCCACTTTCACACTGTTCACTTTCCTGTGGAACAGCAGTAGCACGCAATCCATGATACGCATGATGAGGTGTGGAGGTCGACCCAGCGTACGGACAGTGGCTATGTCTGCAGGCTTTATTGTCTGTTAAAATTGAGAGGAAGGAACAGAGTTATATCTCTTGCCATGTTAGGAAGTCAATTCGTAGATAATACTGTTATAAGATGGCAGACAGACAATTGCATTAGTCCATTCTACAAGCTTAAGATTGTTGTCTGTAACATTTTTAACTGTACAGTCATCTTCAAGCCAAACACATCCAAGGAACACATCCCGATAGGTTTGGGATTGTTGCCTCTTGCAAGCTGGTAAGCAACTTCTGCTCAGCAGCTCCCACAAGCTATTTATATGAATATGCCCAGTTCTGAGAAAAAATGCTGTTAGAAAAAAATAGGTTATATAAAAAATAGCTCCTGTTTGTCCTTATTACAAGCTGTTATCACTGGAACACAAAAGGCCTATCACGTGCTTTGAAAATTTTTACTCTAAGTACATCTTCACTTAACATAATAGTGCTGTCAAATAACAACAGCCCTGGAGAGTTTAAGAATGAATCAACTAACCAATACATGTTGTTTTTTAGCTGGGAAGCGTCCTTTAAAATGTTGAAAGTATTAAAATATATGTAGTTCTGCACTGCTAACTAAGGTCCATTTAATTCCTAGTAGATGTTTGTAATTCTCATCTAATTGCATACTATTATTGATTAAATTTACTACTGTATAAAACTATGCAGAATTTCAACCAAACCAAACGTTTTCTTATTGGATAAAAGTTGACTGAGACAACAGAAACATTTTGTATGTTTCTGGCAGATTTTTTTTAATGTCTTTTCTTCTATTAGGGAATTATCACTGAGCTTTTTTGTGAATTGAAGAATTCAAGATGAAAATAGTTGATGGCCCACACTAAGCAAACAAATCTGTAATAGGAATTTGTCATCTGTACCTTACATTCATTTGCTACCTTTTTGTATAGTAGTTTTAATTTACATCATTAAAATGTGCCAACTATAGCACAAAATATTAATAGTCATCTGACAATGTTAGTTGTCAGTCATATGTTATACAATCAGAAGAAATAGTTTGTCATAAAAACAAGATCCATCAGGTAGAATGGTTTTGTTTTTAAAAAATTGTTTCAGATTATTGATTTTAAAATGTATTGAAACACAGAATAAAACAAGGGACAAAATACAGGTAAAGCCAAAGTAACAGTAACTGCTTATTTATTCCTTTAAGACATTAATGTAATACCCTAAATATTGATGATAGTTTAAATGATTATACAGCCAACAAACCTCTCTCATATATCATCCGATGCCCTGTTTTGTTTTTCATTCTACTGTACTTTGTATCTGGATTTTAGTACAGGTTCATGACTTATACTTCTTGTTTGTGCATCCTTACCATTTCACTCAATCCCTATATTGCTGCTCATCTCCACAAATCAAAGTCATTACAACAGAAGAAAGTACATGTCCCAGGGAAACAAAAATGGAGGCACCGGAACAGCCTCCTACGGCGGGACCCAAGGCAGGGGCGACTCGTCCAGGAAAAAAAGAAGAGAGCCCTGAAAAGAAGGCATACTTACCGCCCACAGGGGAAAGAGCCGCACCAAGAAGGGCCACTGGTGTGGTTCGTCAGCCACTTTTATTGCCGGCTGGGGGCAGCACCAGCCGATGATGTCAGGGAAAACCACTGCCCGGCAGATTCAAAAACCGGCAGTGGAGAAATGGCAGAGACACACGGCAGGGACGCCCAAGTGTGGAGTTGCTCCCTGGGTGGCATCTCAGAAAGAGCAGCTGCCTTGAAAGGGGCAGGACGGAGACCCTCTGGAGGGGTCTCAGCTGCATTAGAAGGATGCATCAAGGGGTCGGAAGTACCAGACATTGGACCCATGAATGGGGACAGGCAGAGACCAGCACCCCAATCCTTTCATTATTTCTTTTTTGTTCACTTTAGTTTGGAGGGCACCTGGAGTCATGACCAAGGAAAGACCCTCCATGGGTCCAGGGTCACAAAAACAGATCAAGGTGGGATTTGCAGGAGCCTCGGAGGAAGTTCAAGCACAAAGGTGGACACGATCACACACCTCGTGATCACCTGGGACAGGCAAGCCGTCCAGGGACAGACAAGGCGGTAAAAATTCAGATGAGGACCTCACAGGCAACAGGCCAACAATCCACCATCCAGCGGTCTTGAGGGCTGGCACATGGCTGGGGTTTAGGGGAGGTGTAGCCCCAAAAACGCTTTCGGTAGGTAGTACCTGGTCTGCGAGAATCACCACTGAAGAAGAGAAGACCAAGTCGTGGCAGATGAGTGTTGGGGTTTCCCTCAGGGTGAAACGCAACCTAACACCTAAGTCCTGGGGACATACCTCTTGGCCAGAGCCTAGTGAACGCTCAAAGGCCACCTGAGAGTGCCTATAAGAGGTCAGGCAGGGGCAGTACATGGACATTTAAGACTCTTTAGAACAAAAAAAAAAAAAAAAAAAAAACCTGACCCCCTTCAAGGTTGGCATTTACCTCGACTTATTTGAGGCACCAGACGCACCTTGCCACTAACTGTAGCATCTACTGAGAGGTTTTCCTACAGAAGTATCAGACTTATTCTCATCTTCAAGAGCTACAAGCAGATTAGCATTTCACTTGGGTTCATGCCTGCCCTAAGTCTTATCTGGTCAGTTTTTTAAAAGAAACTCTGGACTGAACAAGAATGACAGATCTCTTCCCTTCACCAGAAAGGTTGAAGCAGGGGTATATTAAGAGAAAGAACCCATAAAAAGGTATTTGATGGAGGATTTCTCAAGAATTTAAGACCATTTGAAGTTACACATTTTTTTGACAAGTCAAACCTTTAGATATTTCTGATATCACTGTATCCTCAACCACTCAGTTCTTGCCATTTCATATGTTTAAATGGTATAAATGGGAAGTGTAATTCATTTCAGTGCCTATTGCCGATAGCTTCCGATTCTTCGTCCTCCTCCCAAAATGCTCTATGTACTTCACATTTATCAAGTTTGACAGAAGTGGAAATACGCATCAAACAATATAGTGAAATATCAGGAAAAGTAAAATGAGTACTTCACTCTTTACACACTGTAATGTAAGATTGTGTGCAGAATACAGAAGTGAGCTCAGTCTAAAAATGTCACTGCAAAAAAGGTGCCACTTGGCCCTACCTTCCGCCTGACAACAATAAAAGTGGGGTTGAATAGCATTTGAATATGGAGACACAGATAACCTAATGCTCTGGTGGTTCTGTGCATTGGAAATTAGAGAAAACCACCAAAAGTAAGAAGAATTATCAGGAGGTTCAAGTGCAGTACCAGTTTAGCAGCAAAAATTAGAACAAATGAAAAAAAAAAAAAGATAGCTTTGGACAGCCCAATGGATGTTCTTATTCTGGTGAGCATAATGTTTAATTAGTAGCATAATGGTTAATGATTAATAGTTAATCTGCACTCCTTTCTTGCATACATTGGTGGTAGTGACTTGGCGTGTGATTTCACACACAGTGCTGTAGTGTTTGAAGCCTTTATTCTCTGGTGGGCTTTACCACGAGCCTATTTAGTTTGATGTTCATGAAAAGATTTTTTTGCCAATTGTTATCTGGCCCACCCACCACTTTACCCTCAGTTTTCTAGTAAACCCATCTTGTGAAAACTATTATACTGTGTAGTCTAGGCTTTTTAATAGAGACCTGTAAAGCTGCCTCTGCCTCTTCTAAGGCAGGTTTTGCAGCCTCTAGTTTTTCTTCAGCAATGGCTTTATCTGCTGAGATGCTGTCAACAATAGTCTGGGCTTTATCTTTCACTTTCTGTACTTCTGCTTTCACCTTTTCAGCAGCTTGCGCTTTCGCAGTGACTTCTTTCAAAACCTAAGAAAGAGAATAAATTCAAACTTAAAGACAATATATTGCTGCAAAAAAACTGCTGTTGTGTATTCATTTCCAAAAGGTAAAAATCATGGTCTTATTTCATGTCCATGGGCTATCAGGATATTCAAATGGGATTGCCTTCATTTTCATTATCATTATTATGCAATTACAAATACTTCTTTTTCAGATCTTTTTTCCTTGATTATTCCCAGTCAGCAAGAAAAGCAAAAACATGAAAGAGAGTAGCAACTATGCTACTTGGTATACTGAGTAGTACTAAGTCTGTACTTACCATGTCAGCTTTTTCATTAGCAACCTGAAGCTCCTTTTCTTTAATCTCCAGTTCTTGGCTTAATGCAGCCACAGATTCAGATGCCTCCTTCAATTTCTCCAGTCCTGTATTCATTCTATATTTTAAAAATAAAAAACAAGAATATAGAGTTCTTTCCATTATGTGTATTTCCATTTTTTTAAAATTTAATTCTAGCAACAGGATGACTAGTTAAACTACTTCAAAAGATTATGTCAAAAATAAGCTGGTACAAAATACACGTCATCCAAATGATCAAATTGCATGCCTTTCTATTGTTTTCAGAAGCCTCCATGTTTCACTTTTTAAAGAAAAATGTTGTTAGTGATCAGGGAAAAAAGCTTTGATACCGAGTGAACATAATGTCTGACAATAGATGAATATCTATCTGCTCTTGAAAGCAAAGCAGCCATCATGAATGGCTCAAATATGAGTAGAACAACCAAGAATGAGAAAAAAAGTAGTGTGGGGCCCATGAAAGAATACTTTTCCCACTTCTAAGCAGAGGCTGGTTATTTAAAGTGGTCAGAAATTATGCAGATTTCACATAAATGAGATTTTAAAATAGCCCACTTTGAGATAAAGCACCTAGCTCTGGAAACAAAGAAGAGAGGATGGAGGAAGAAAAAGAAGAGAAATCCCAGCCTACTCTCCCCGTTATGACCTGTAACTTTTGCAGACAGATCTGTGGCTCAAGGATTGAACTCTTAAATCACCTCAAGACTCAGTGAGCCATAATAGAGATCCTCCTCAACCAAGGGATTGCCAATGATGAATTTAAAAATATCATCCAATATGCAAGACATAGTTCTCATTCCCAAGATGGCACATTGAAACAAAAAGGTGACAAGAATTCACACCAAGAAACAACTCGGTCACCACTGTTCATCTTTGAAATTCTAGTCACTAAAACCTCAATCCTACTGGCTAATCCATGTCAAATTCAAAGCATAAAAATTGTAGTTCCTAGGTTGAATCCTAAAGAAAATATTTAAAGAAAACTCAACCACCAACCAAACTAGGTAGAAGATTGGAATGGTCATAGTGGAGGTTGGGAACATTCATAGATATGAATGTCCAGAGGTCATCATAAAATCATGTATCCTGAGCTCTGATCAACTGCAATATCATGTATTTCACCCAGTTACCCCTAAAAGTAAACATTATAACTATTCCAGAAACTCATTCACAATCTTGCTTTGATGACATGGAGGCACCATATTCCCTTAATAATGGTTTACTGTGTTTAATAATCATTAGTGAAGTTTCATGCCTAACTAATTTAGTTAGTCTAGGTTCAGTTCTCAGTACTACTTTTCATTAAGCTTTTCTCCACTGGACAAAAGAACCCTTCAGTAACTTGTCTCTTCTCCCCATGAAGGTACTGCAATATTTTAATCTAATCTAATCTTTTATAATTTTCTTCTCTTGTGCTCTTCCAACACAACATTTTTTCAGTGTCCAGGCAACTGACTCTCTCTCTTGCATAGACAGACAGTTTATCTGTTATACTGATACATTATTCTATCTACTAGAAAACTGATTATATGATGACCATTAATAGTGCTATATGTTTTGGGGAAGATACGCCAATTGATTACAGTGTCCCATACTGCTGACAGGTCTGATTGATGTGCCTGTGAGGATACCCTTTTCAAAACGGTCTTTATTGTGCTGAATGATGTTCAACACATGGCCAGTATATGGCTGCACTAGGAAGCTTGGTCTGGGATAAGCTACTGTTCAAAAATAGTGACAGGCCATTTAGGGTGGGACATGTATAGTTTCATAGATTTCATAGACATTAGGGCTGGAAGGGACCTCGGAAGATCATCGAGTCCAGCCCCCTGCCCAAAGGGCAGGAAGTCAGCTGGGGTCATAGGATCCCAGCAAGATGAGCATCCAGTTTCATCTTGAAGGTGTTCAATGAAGGCGCTTGAACCACCTCCGGTGGCAGGCTGTTCCAGACCTTGGGGGCTCGGACAGTAAAGAAATTCTTCCTTATGTCCAGCCTGAAACGATCTTGAAGTAGTTTGTGACCATTCGACCTCGTCATTCCTTGGGGCGCTCTGGTGAACAAACGTTCCCCCAGATACTGGTGGTCACCCCTGATAAACTTGTAGGTGGCCATCAGATCACCCCTGAGCCTGCGCTTTTTCAGGCTAAAGAGCCCCAGGGCTCTCAGCCTGTCATCGTAGGGTCTGCTTCCCTGACCTCTGATCATGCGCGTGGCTCTTCTCTGGACTCTCTCAAGCTTCTCCACATCCTTTTTGAATTGTGGAGCCCAAAACTGGACACAGTACTCCAGCTGCGGCCTCACTAAGGCCGAGTACAGGGGGAGAATGACGTCCCAGGATTTGCTTGAGAAGCATCTATGGATGCAAGCCAGCGTTTTGGTTGCTTTACTAGCTGCAGCATCACATTGCAGGCTCATGTTCATCTTGTGGTCAATGATGACCCCCAAGTCTCTTTCTTGTATAGTGCTAGCCAACATAGCACTGCTGAGCCTATAAGGATGCGGTGGGTTTTTTTCCCCCCAAGGTGGAGAACCTTGCATTTATCAGCATTGAACCCCATCAGATTCTCATCTGCCCACTTGCTGAGCCTGTCCAGGTCAGCCTGGATAACCTGCCTGTCTTCTGGTGTGGATGCTTTGCCCCAAAGTTTGGTGTCATCGGCGAACTTGGCCAGTCCGCTTCTGACTCCAGTGTCCACATCATTAATGAAGATGTTGAACAGTATGGGTCCAAGGACAGAGCCTTGGGGGACCCCACTGGTCACAGGACACCACGATGAGTGACTTCCATCGATTACTACCCTCTGGGTCCGACCCCAGAGCCAATTTTCCAGCCAGCGGATCGTGGAGGACCCAAGGCGACAATTGGCCAGTTTCTCCAAGAGGCGATCATGGGACACCAGATCGAAGGCTTTTTTGAAGTCAAGATATATGACATCAATCTCTTCTCCCTTGTCCAGGTGATAGGTCACCTGGTCGTAGAAGGAAATGAGATTGGTCAAGCAAGACCTACCCGCAACAAACCCGTGCTGGCTATCCCTTAAGATGTTGGCGTCGGCCAGTCCATTAAGGATGGCCTCTTTAATAAACTTTTCTAAGATCTTCCCCGGGATAGAAGTCAGGCTGATGGGCCTATAGTTAGCCGGATCCACTTTCCTCCCTTTCTTGAAGATAGGCACCACATTGGCCTTCTTCCAGTCTTCGGGCACTACACCAGAGCGCCAAGAGTTTTCAAAGATCCGTGCTAGAGGCTGGGCTATGATGCTCGCCAGCTCCTTGAGTACCCTGGGGTGAAGATTGTCAGGGCCAGCTGACTTGAAGGTATCCAGCTTCTCAAGATGTTCCTTCAGAAAGTCAGCATTAATGGAGGGCAGGGGATCACCCTCACCCGGACTTCCCGGCCCTGTAGCGGGCATGGGCGTCCCATGGGACTGATGAAAGACTGACGCAAAGTACCTATTTAATAGGTTAAAAGTATCCTCCTATTTTCTACTCTTCAGAAGAATAATAGTCCAAACCATCTCAAACCTCAAAGAAAAAATTGTGGTTGGTTTCAGTGTTGCTGGGAATCTGAGCATGTTCTGCCATGAATCTACTACTGATAGTTACAGCAGTGCTGGTATCCACTCAGAAAATGGTTTCTTTTCCCCCTCCAAACTGTGCAAGCATTTCTGGAAAACTAAAGTGATGCCATCAAATGCATGCACTGAAGTCAATTAAGAGATGTCAGAAAACTTGAAATTAGACTCAGGAGATAAAATGTTGGGCTGCCTCAGCCTCAGGTTTGCTGGTCATTACATTTTCCTCAGCATATTTGCCAAAACTCAGACTTTCCCAGAACTAAGTACAGATTTGGCCAAGGTTGGTTCTCCACCTCTTTATCATTACCTGAAAGAGAAAAAAGCCAAATACACAGAACTATGGGTTTGGTTTTGGAGTAGTGCAAAAAGTGCTTTTATAATTAAACGTTAGTGCATGAAGGTCTTTTTCATTTCTGACCGCAAATCTAAGTTTGAACAAGACCAGCCATGATGCTGTCACAATTTCATCAACCATAATGAGGAGGTATGTTTCCAGGAGATAAACAAGAGTGAAATTACTTTCCTCAAAATTAAATTAGGGTTGCTCTAGTTTATTCATAGAAGAAGGCAGTTATTGGACCACTTCACTAATGGGAAACAATCACGTGCTGCTAGGAGTACGTGTTCGAGAAGGAGAGCATTGCATCGGATACCTTCTGGGAAGTGAGACTAAATCATGCCAGAAGTTTCCTGAATTAAAAAAAAAATGCAAAATTATTATTCATTTAATTTTCTTTAAGGCAACTACCTCTACCTAGAGCTAGCCTTAGCACAGATTTACCAAACAATCTTCTATGTCCAAACTATGGAGTCTGTCCTGCAGAATTAAACCCCTATAAAGAGGATGGTTCTTAGGGTAAACAAGTTTAACTTGTTTTGAAAGTTGGCATTCACCCCAAATTTAACTGACTCATGTTCTATATGGACATTTGTGCCAGAGTAGCGTTCAATAACTTAATCTGAAGGAAATAGTTAATAGGTGTTATAATGGGTCATGTTAGCCACACAGGCACATTTCTATTTCAGAGCAGCATAGGTTTTCTAATAGTATGTTCCATACTCAATGCACTGTACAAGCAGTAACTAATTATTTCTAGATCTCCATGAGGTAGTTAAATATTATTAATAAAAAATGAATGTTTTTTTCTTTTGCCAAGAATTTCAATGAAGACAAGGGGAAAATGTATAAAATTTTGAAAAACCAAAGACTGTAAAATTCAGTTCAAAAGATTTTGATCTTCAGTTTTTTGACCAAAAAAAATCAAGTTGTCAAGGAAAGTAGTCATTTCAAATGTATATTTTGGTTTGTTCTACATCAGACTATTTGAAGGACCATCATAATATAAACAGAAACACAGCATACAGCAACGCTTTTAGAAGAAGCTGTTACTCTCAGTAAAGTACTTGAGCATTTAAGTACAGCTATATGCATTAAATCTACTCATGCATTATAAGCAATAAAATATTGAAAGAATAAACCCACTTGTTAGAATTTTACAGTATGGATTTTTGTTTGTAGGCATTTAATAGGAAACTAACTCCTGTAAAACATGCCAGCTGAAAGGGTTGTTGCTATTTTTCATAAAAGGATTTTTAAAGATCCTCCAAGCAATAACATCATTACATTTAATTCTGCAGTCAGTTGCTCAAATTCTCTAATGCTTTGACTACAAATGGTTGTCTGTTGTAACTACAGTAGGCTTATTTCATCTTACTGCGCTCTCTATTCAATAGAGCCCTGATCTGTACTATTAAGGACAGTGGGAACTTTAGCACTGACTTCAGTGGTTTTTATTTCAGGTCCTGGCTAGCTTCATAGACGTGAGAATGGTTTGAAGGGGATTAATCTCCTTGCTCTATACCAGCAATGCTCAGCCCTAGCCTATCAGCCAAATCTGGCCTGCAGAGCCCATGGGGCTGGATTCAGGCCATTGCTGCACAGCCAGATTGGTGCCAGGCCATTGCCACATGGCACGTAGTATTAGGTCCACCAGCTGGATCTGGCCCGCAGGTGGACCTGGCATCACCTATCTAGACCATGGGGTGAAAAGTTTGGGCACCACTGCTCTATATAATGACTGGATTAACATAGCCACTTCTTTGCAGTGCACTGGCATCACTAAATACAAGGAAATGGCAGGAATGTTTTATCAAAAGAAAAATCTTTGCTCAGTCATTAATGACGTATATGCTCATTATAAAGTTTCTTGAGATATTCTTGATAAGATATTTCATATTGGGGTTTTTTTAATGTGGTGCCAGATGCAGTAAACACTGTGAAGCTCAACATTGACAACCTATGTCCTTCTTAAATTATTTTTATTTGCATCAGATATGCATGCTCATGCCCTGGTTAAAAGGTTGCTCATGAATAGTAGGTGATTCACAGCTGATGTATTGTTGAAGAGTTGCCATGAGTCTTGGGCTTTGTTCTTTGGCCATCTCTTATGAGATCAGTCATTCGTAGGTCCTGGCCTGTGAAGCTTGGTTTGTTTTAGGGACTGGTTAGGAATGGTAAAATGAGTGTCAGGGCTCTTACAGAGTTGTTCATGAGGTTCAGACTGTTGCCATTAGTTTGTTTCAATTTTAGAAACCAATCTTGACGTGCATTGTCTTGAAGGGTTAGGGGACACATTAAGGGGTTGCAGAAATGTTGTCAATTAACATAAATAACAAGCTGGAGTATCAAATTTTGGGTCAGCTGTGGAAACTAATGCCTAGAAGCCATCAACATCTGACCAATGTTCTCTGGGTTATCTAAAAAGTTATCTCATTACATTTTCCTTATAGACAAACTTCCTCGTTGTCATGAAGCTTACTAGTACAATGGGCTATGATTAGCACACTTACTGAAGGGCTGAACGCCACTAATTTTTCTGACCAGCGAACTACTAACCATTGAAGCTAGCTCCTGTGGATCAAGAACCAGGCAGAACAGCCACAGGGTTTTGTGGGCAATATTCTGAAGAATGTAGTGCCTGTGATGTTTTATTCCATCAGGTGGGCCCCGCTTACCCTTGCTGTGCTGGGGGTTGGCGGGGGGCTCCGCGGCTGCTGGAGTGTTTTGGGGGGCTTCGGGGGAGTGGGGGCGCAGTGAGCTTTCACCCGCGCGTCTCTCACCGCTTCCGAGCCTAACTGTTTGTAAAAGGACAGTAAGGATATGGGCCTGAAGTTCTTCAGCTCTGAAGTATCCATCCCTGGTTTTAAGAGTTCTATAATTCATTCTTGTTGCCCCAAGCAGTTTGTGCATTCTAATATTATAAAAGCCTACGTCTGTCTGTCTGCCTGTTCGTAATGCTTTACCCATGATCAAACTGGCTGACAGCCAATCAGAGCGCAAAGAAGCA
>NW_005842298.1:1366799-1372078 GCF_000455745.1 Alligator sinensis | reverse complement strand
GGTAACACAGGGGCGGGGAGTAGGCCTGGCCCCAAAGCAGGGAGTGGGGGAGTGGGCTTGGGCAGGGGAAAAAGCCAACATGGTGGGGGGGAGGGAAACAGCAGGCCCAGCCAGATGCAGACACAGCAGTGGCTGGCAGAGGGAAGGAGCAGGTCTCCTCCCCCCCCAGGCCTGGGCCCACTCCTGCCCTACCTCACCCCCACCCCACTCCAATATCCCCAAGTGGGCTCAAGATGGTGGGGCCAGGGAAGGACTGGGCCCAGGCCTGACATAGGGGGTGGGGGGAGTGAGCCTGAGCTGAGGGGAAAGCCAGCCTGCCATGGCAGTGGAGGGGGAGGGGGGAGGGAAGAGGGAAGCAGGCCTGGCCTGGCCTGGCCGGGCCCAGCAGCTGCAGGGGGAGCAGAGGAGCAAGACTCCTCCCCCACCCCCACTCTCCCTCATCAGCCCTGAGCCAGCTCTTTCTGTCCCCCTGCCACCACCAGGTCGGCCCGGGCCCACTGCTCCCCTCCCCCCACAGCAGCCTGGCTTCTTGCCACCCTCAGCCCCAGTCCTCCCGTGCATCAGGCCTGGGCCCACTCCTCCCCTCCCCCTGTCACAGCGGTGGGGAAGGGGGGAGCAGACCTAGACCTCAAGCAGCAGGGGGAAGGAGGAGAGGGCCCAGACAGGGGGGGCCTGGGGCTCCATCCCTACCCACTCCCCCCCTTCCCCTCCCCCATCATTTTGACGGGCAATTGGCTACTGATTTAATATATGCCTAACATTTGGGAGAACACAAGAGATTATCATTGGCTGAAACTGCTTTGTATGTTCAGTGCAGATTTCAAGACCAGGAGCTTTGCCTTCCCTAAGAGAGCTGATTCTCCCACTTAGTTTAGGTACTGTGTATTATGCCCCAGAATTATTAACTTTCCCATCTTTTCATTACTGAATTGGTAGCTTGGGTTAATGCTGCATCATTTTCTAGGAGTTGATAGACAACCAGATAGTATTGTACTGATAATCTGTCTTCCTTTGAAGACTGACAAAAAACCTTTTGTATATTTGTCCCTATTTTCTTACTGTTGCAGATAATATTTATGCTCCATTTGAGCTTCTAGAATTACTTCTGCCTTTCCTTCCTCAGTACAGAGCTCAGATCTTTGCCAGCTACAGTGCTTTCTTTGGTAAATGGATCTGCTTCATACATCATTTTGTATTTCATGCATCAACTACTGTGTGCATCAGTCCTGGTACTGTTCATTCTGCAGCCTCTGTTGAAGCTGCAACATCATTTCTATCAATTACTATTGGAAGTCAGCAAACTTTGGGATGTACATTAGGCTCATGTTGTACGCATTTGCCTACATATGGATTACTTAATCATCTTCCTTATTCGTGTTGACATTTCTGATTTGTTAGGATGGTTTGGCTAGGAATGATCTTGCCTCAGGAAGGGGGTTTAACTAGATTACCTCTGGAGGTACCTTCCAGATCTACTTCTCTATGATTCTATGACAGTCACCCCTGTTTTATCAAGACAAGATTATCTAATCTCTATAAAAATCAAACCTTTCATGTGATGTTTCTTGCACACCAATGTGATAGAAATGCTGCTGATACCTATTGTCAAGACTTCAATATTTCTCTTATTGGTTGCATTGACCATGAAGTCAGGGATTAACAGAGATTGCAATCCTGTATCACTCAGGCAGAACTGAACTGCCAGCCAGACAAAAGATTATGAACCTAGGTGGTGACAGCCACCAAATACCTAGAAAGCTATGCACTAACCAGAAACTTATGACAAATAGGGAGACAAGAACGTATACATAGGTTCCTTCTGCTGTTACAAAGCCTTGAACTTTAACAGAAAGGCAATGCAATAATTTTGCCTGGCAAACAAACCAGATATCACTTTTCATTAAAGGAAACTAGTTTCAGTCCTTGTTTAAAAGGTATCCAATATTTTGCTGCAAGCTTTTTCAATTGCCAAGGAAGCAGCCTGTGCAAGTATCAAGCAATTTAACTTGCTCATCATTCCTCAATTTACTTTCTATTTTAAGGTCATTTTACATAAAAGATATAGATCTCTCTCTCTCTCTCCTTTAAATAATGTATTTTTAAATATCTGTCACCCAAATAAAACCAGCCCTTTGGTTCCTCCTGAGTAAAAGCTTCATCAAATTGAACGTTCTGGACTTAAAAACTAAGAATCTGCCATACAAATAGAATTCATATAAAATCACAGAAGAATGAGTTCTTTCTGGTATTGAGAAAGTTAGCACCCATCTGTTGTTTCACATTACAAAGTTACAATGGTACAAACAAAGAGAAAACCCCTTGTTGATAAAATAAGAAAGGTCTTATGAGTATATAATGATACTACATATGCACATGTCCTTCTGCTCATGTAAAATGTACAGAAAAGAATATATCAGTTTGCAATCAAGTCTCACTGAACGCGTTATGAACATGAACTAAGATCCACAAACATATTATCTTGTTCAATGTTAGTTATATATAAAAGTTTAAGTGATTTAGATCATAGGCAACTGGGGGTTAAATGTGACCTTAATGTTAAAAATTACCTTAATATTGGATCATACAATATTAATATCCACAGATTCTAAGTCCCATGAGAATGTAAACTTATTTGGTTCTAGGCTCTTTTATTTAAAACAGACTAGTTTTTCTCTGAAATGAAGCTAGTTTTATGAAGTAGGAATGAGGGAGGAGAGGGGGAGAGCAAATTAAGTAGACATTTTACCTGTTAGCCAATGTCTGCACCTCAGAGTGTTTTTCTTTGTATACAGCTTTATATCCCTGAATAAAAGATAGGTAGGATTTTGGAGTCACATGGGTAGAACGTCTGTATCTTTGGAAGTAGTCCACGCACTTCTCTGCTACCCCATCCTGGAATGAGCCCATACACTGCACCACCTCCTTCTTGGTTTCAACAGAGCAGTCAACTTCATAAGCAGACAGGAAGTGTTGTGATACTATTTTAAAAAAGGAATTCTGTTAATTAACCTCTTTAACCTTCATTCCTTTCATGAAAAATGGAGGAAAAAAAAAAAAAAAAAAAAACTTGAAACAGCATAGAGTCTGCAATTAACATCATGAAAAATTATGTCTCCTAAATTGCTTGTCAGGTTCCTAAATGCTATTTGAACTCCACATTTGTGCATCTACAGGATGAACATGTGGCATAATCATAAACAACTTTCAATTTTTAAGGGTCCATATTCAAAAAAATAAAAACACACTATTATACTTGAGCACAATGCTGAGGAAGCAAGACAACAAATGCAGGATAAAGAAAACATCTGGAACTAAATACTCAAGGCCATCTGAGATGCAGCTCTTCCTTATCTTCTACATGCATGCATAGAACTAGAAAGCATGAACACAATAATTAGCTGCACTGTAGTCTTGGAACTTGCCCAGAACCCCATTTTCTGTGTGAAACTAATATGCATATTAAGGCTGACAGGCCTCCCATTCTTGGGCTAAATGTCGGAGAATTGCAATTTAAACATCAGGTTTTTTAATAGCATCTCATAGCATAAATTAAATACTGTCTTATTTTTGTCTGATCCTAGGCTCCTAGCCTCACTCACAGGACAGACCCTTTTACTTTTTCATATTTAATGTCAACCAGTGCTATTAAGAGTAAGTCAAGGTATAAAGAAACTTCATGTGAAAAACCAAGCTATAGTCTAGGCCTTGCTTACTGCCATTTGAGCCTTGAAAATGGACTATATATATAGGGCATGGACCTTCTACTGGCATTCCTTATAGGATTCAAGATACCATTTACACATCTTTTTAGGTTGTAGTAGTAGGTAGTGATGTTTTACTCACAATTTTCAATAAATGAAATAATAATATCATAAATAAATTTACACACACACACACACACACACACACACACAGAGAGAGAGAGTATATAATTTTTCATTTTTGCTAGAAGTGTGAAGATTACAATATTCTACTAGTTTAAACAAAAAACATACAATGATACAAATATAGATACAATGAAGCACTGGACAACAAAACAAAAACAGGGAAATTCTATTGTATAGTTTAAGCAAAAATAGTATTGTTTTAGTAGTTTATTAGGAGCTTTCACTAACACTGCAGCAGTTTAATCTTAGCTTGAGTTGTTAGAGCCATTTGACCCCATCTTATGAAGTTACTGGGAACATGTTTCAGGGGTGTAGGTTGTAGCCATGTTGGTCTAAGGACCTAGACAGACAAGATTATTTAGGTAAAGAATATTGAATAAGATATCAGATTTACCCAAAGAACCTTGTCTGCTCTGTTAGAGGAACATGACTTATGAGTAGAGGCAGAGGAACTGGGCTTATTAGTATGGAGAATAAAAGACTGAGGTGGGATGTAATAACAGCTTTCCTCTACCTGAAGGGTGGCTACAAAGAGGATGGAGTGAAACTCATGGTTGTCAACTTTTGCATTTGTGGACCCCTAAAAAAACTGAATGGTGATGTGGACTCCTTTGGAAATGTTGAATGGAGATGCAGATCCCTTTGAATTGTAAGCACGGGTAGTCATATAACCATGATCAATCAAAAGTATCTTTCATGGACCCTTTTGACACAGTCTGTGGTCCCCCAGGTGGTCCTGCTTTGAGCTGGGGGTTGAACTGGTGACATCCTGAGGTCCCTTCCAAACCTAAATTTCTATTCTATAAAGACTAAGTTGAAACCTGCATTTCCTCCTCCTCTACAGGGTAATTATTCTTGCATAGTTTCTCTTAATCATGAAGGCTTGAAGTCACGATTACCTTGAGTGGTTTTAAATATAATACTCCCAGTAAACAATGACTCATAAAAATTTTGCTAAATTGCCTGAGAAAAAAATATTTTTTTTCAAAATTTCCTATGAATCTTTAATGATTTTTTAAGGGCAAAACATGTTTCTTTTACCAACAGATATTTGTCTCTTAAAAGACAGAGGAGAGACTTTTACAGTTCAGGGTTTCCACATATTATACAGTACTCACCTCAATGAGAGTAAAGAAAAGAATTAAATGGGATTTAATTTAGTTAATTAAAGCAGCTTCCCTTTTCATCTCGGAGGAAAAAGTTACCTTGATCATCTTCAAAGCAACTTAAAAAGCATTGGTTTCACCTACCATATTTACCTACATATGATAGACACCTTTTTTTCTGAAAGTTACCTATTGAAAATTGGGATGTGTGTCTTAAGCAAGGAAATACAGCCAAGGCCAGATCCAAGAGAATACACTGGTACTCTGCTTCAATTCCCCCTCTATT
>NW_005842298.1:1339274-1366789 GCF_000455745.1 Alligator sinensis | reverse complement strand
GCCTGGGAGAAGATGGACAGATCCCATAGAAGCCAAGCTGCCTAGATATTTTTTTTTTTTGGAGTGGTATGAGCCCTCAACTTACTTTACTGGCACTATCATCAGCCAACCCAGGTCAGAAAGAGGGGCTGGCTCAGCTGAAGACTCAATTCTGCTGAAGCCAAGCTACCCAGGCTCTCTTCCCAAGCCATGTAAGCAGCCAGCAGCACCTGCAAAACCCTGCAACTAGGAACTTAACAGAGCGACCATAAGTTTTGCTCCCCACCCCTCCCACTCTGCTACTACAGCTGCCTGTATTTTCCCTGTAAAAATACTTAACAGTAGAAAAAGAACAAGGAAAGATTTCTTTTATTTATTCCGTCTTCCAAAAACAAGGTGTACACCTTATTTAGGAAATGTATGACATAAGAAAATATGGTAATTTCCAAATGTAGCACAGACAGATAGGCAGAAGAGCAACTCTCACACTCACCTGCAACCAAAGCATCCTTAGGCCATCGGCTAAACCAGTCTATGGTACAGCCAGAAATAAGAGCGGGAAACCTCAGGGCTCGGTTCCTGAATTTTTCTCCTACTGGGGAAAAGCAGAGTACTGCATGAAGGTTCTGGCGGACCCTAGTCATGAAATAGTCATACAAATTCTCATTGGTTGGAAGTCGCCGTGGGTGCTCTTTTTTCATGGCAGGTATGAGGTCACTAGTGATCTCATCAATTTCATCATGGGCAAATAAATTTGAGACCTAAGAAGAAAAGCACAAGGTGAGTTTCCTGGGTTGAGTGGGAGGTGGTTGTTTTTTTGTTGGTTTTTTTTGGAGGGATGGGGTATTTTTTCATTTGTTTTAAATATGGGATGGGTAGTGTAATGTGAATGAAATCAAATACCATAAATTTCTTTTACTTAACATCAAGAAAGTTTACAGAATTTTGATGCTAGCGCATGCGCGCGCGCGCACGCACACACACACACACACACACACACACACACACAGGGTTCCTCTTTCCATTCTCTGCAGCTGATTTCATAGCACCAAGCCCATCAAAACAAGCAAAGTCTTGCTGGCACTAAACTGATCTAGGTCTACAAATAAAGATGCACATCTACTGCAATTAAATATTCATCAACTACACTATGGTTTGTTAATTTCTCTACTTATAATATGCAACAAACTAGATGAAACATTTCTCTGGAACATAGCTTATACTGAATCTGGAAGGGTATGTCACCTATTTTGGATACAAATTTTCTTCTTTTTCATGTATGCTTATTTTCCACTTCAAAACAATGAGATCTGAACCCAAGTAACAAGTTTAACAATTCATAAGTGTCACAACCCAAAGGGTGTGATTTTTGTTTTTGTGTGCTTCGGCACTGCTAAATTGTTCCCGCTAAATTATAGCTTCTTTGCACGGTGGAGTTTTCTGCTGCAAAAGAGAACCCCGGTGCAAGGGAGAATTTCCCGCCAATTTGAAGCTTTCTTTGCAGGGTGCATTTCTTTGTTGCAGCACAGAAATGCTCGTTGCAAAGAGTTCCCGCCATTTGTATGCTAATTCGAGTCCCATTATTGGCCAGTTCTAAATTACTCACACATGGCGGCTAGTGATTGGCTTGCTAGTCGTATAAAAGGCTTGAGTGGTTTCCGCCCAAGTTGGAGGACTCCACGAACACCGGGAGGAGGAGACTTCACCCTGTGTGAAGATCTCTAAGCACTGCGGATCCTTACGGACCCAGCGCATTTCAAGCAGGCAACAGAGGTCTGATCAGCCTCTAGCCTCTCCCCGTCGCCGATAGATTCCTAGACGTATCCCTCCCTGCGCGCAAAAGAACCGGACCCACGAAGCCTAGCAAACTTCGTGTGGATGAGTGAGTAGAAGGACCCACGGAGCCTAGCAAACTTCGTGTGAGTTTATTCAGAGCTCTTTCGGACGAGTATTTTCTTTGGTTGAGACGACGGGCTCGCGTGTTCAGAGCCTTCAGCCGGATTGGGCTAGAGTTCACGAGTTTAGAACTCTTGTCCGCCTCTCTTCTTTCCTGTCTGTAACCGCAACTCAAGCAAGTTTTCCAGCCTACACCACTGCCATCTCGGTGTAAGTAAACAATCTTTTAAACTACCACTAAGCGTTTGTGCCTAATTCCAGCTCGACGGCCTTCCCTCTCCGACCCAGCGTGCCCGGGCTGCTGGCCACAGCCCACGTGCAGCACAGAAAAGGGCTCGGGTCGCTCCCAGCCCGCACAATAAGAAACCAAGTTCACATAGTTTCAATCTTCCTTTTCCTGTTCTATTGTGTCCCTCATTTCCAGCCTGTCACTTCATTTAAAACGCAATTCATACATTTTCATCTTAAAGGAGTAAGAGCTCTACTTTAAAGTTCTCCCCATGTAGTCAAATAACATGAGATAATCTATTTCAGTGATTCTCAACCATGGGGTGCCTTGAGACCCTTTCAGGGATGCCACAGGGTGTCAATTATTTTTAGTACTGTTTATTAACAGTAAACATGATTCACAAAATAAATTGAGAGATTTCAAAAAGGAATTCATAGGGTTAAAGACATTTTGACCTGTTGTGCTCTGTGGCAACATAGGCCCTGCAGAAGCAATAGCACCCCCTAGGGGCCACCCTAATTCTGCCTGCACTCCCTGTCCTGAGTATAACCTTTCCCGTTTATCTTGCTCGATGTTCTTTTGATCCTCTCATTGATATCTCACTGACCTAACTGATCTCTCATGGTCTCTGGGACCTCCTTATCAAGAATAAGGCCTTCTCAAAGGAAGGGTGAAAGGGGAAGAACAGCAACAAAAAAGGAGACAAAACAAGGGTGAAAATCCTACCTCTCCAGATGATAAAACATTATTCAGATATTCCAAGAAAGCCTCATCTTTGAGCTCATTGTCTGTAAAAATGAAGCTGATGCCTTTTCCATGTTGTCCTGCTGTCCTGTATAAGAGTTTAAGGTCTTCCATCAGGTTTGAAGAGTTATATGATCTAAAATGGAAAAAGAATTGAGTTGCTACCTGGTGGATGGTAAAGGAAATTAAGACAGAAAGAGTAGCAGAGAAACAAACAAACAAACAAACAAGCACTCTTAAAAGGAGACGATAGCAGCCAACTCAGGAAACTTAATCATGGTCTCTTGGGAAGAAATTTTAGAAAGAACTCATCCCATAAGGCACATCTTCAAGGTTTGACTTTATACCTGCTTGGAACTTTTTATTGTGTGATAACTACTTTGCAGGGTAGCTGGTTTCCAGGTAACTGTGCAATTAAGTGGCTAATTGCACAATGTCTGTACCGTGTACAGGGAGCCTAAATTACATTCTGCATGCCAGTCACTGTGGTGTTATGAAAAAAGGCATCTCTCATTCTGTCAAGTGTCTTACGTTAAGCCCCCTGCTCTATTCTATGCTGGTGAGGCCTTAACTGGAGTACTTTTGGCCACTACACTTTAAGAAAGATTTAAACAAACTGGAGAGAAGCCAAAGTAGAACTACAAGGATATGTGGTTTGGAAATTGTAAGTAGAGGGAATGGTTCAAGGAATCAAGCTAGAAAAAAAATCTTGACTCCACCATTCCAGTTTGTTTAAAAAAATAAAAATGTTATACATCAAAAGTAAGGTGGTGAATTTTTCACCATATCCAGAGAAGGACAAGAAGAAAGCAACCTAATTTTCAGCAGACATGATCTAGATCGGGTATTAGAGAAATCATAATTGTAAGAGGAGTAAAATCTTAAAACAAACTGAGGATGGCAGTGGGTGGTTCCTTCACTGAAGGATTAAGTTATCTGTCAAGGATGGCCCAGGTATGCTTGATCCTACCACACAAGAGGGGCATGGACTAGAAGGCCTCACGGGGTACCTTTCAACCTTACATAATTATTATAAAGTAATACCCACATAAGCAGGGGAGCTAACCTAGAAAAAAAATTGCTCAAAATGCACAAAGTAAAATAAACTGAGAAACCGTTTTTCTTCCTTCTCCTAATTCTACATACTATTTTCATAGCAATGAATGTAAATGTTATAACCCTTGAGCCAATAGCAGCATTCTTAAACTATATCTTTCTTCTTCCTTCTATGAAGGTTATACTAACACAACTTAACAAGCTTATGAAGCTGTTGATGCAGGGAGAGTGTTCGAAGGGTGGTCATTGTAAATATTTTAATAAGGCTTTTTAGAAAGCAAGATAAGGGTTTATGTTCTGCTTGTAAGAAAACCCAAATAAATCATAGTACCATTTTTTTTAAAAATACCATTGGACCAACACCTACCTTGTTAAAGTGATCTGGAAGGTTTCATAGCCTGCTATGAATGATGCCAGCCTTGTCAAGCTCTGCTTTCCAGAACCACCAACTCCAACCAACAGCGCGTTTCCATGAGGGGTACGAATCACACGTGAAATCTGCAGGGTAGCATGGACACTTGTTGCTTAATATGTGGAATCCAAGTGTCTAAACAATTTAAGCTTTGCTGGCCATAAAAACTTCTTAGAATATCATAGTTTTGGTGCAATCCCAAACATTAATTACAGAATTCTACAGTATTTTTATTTTAATAAATCCTGATGACATTTAAAAAAAAAAAAAAAAACACACAAACATGAGTGTGGTACATTAAGAACAGCTTCTTTTTTAATAGAACTCAACGCAATGGTGTTGCCACTTCAAAGTATTTTTAGGGATTTTCTATTAATGTTATGTATATTATGTTGCACTATTACTGCTTGTTGTACAACAAATAGCTTGATTTTGATTTCATGCTTCCAAAAAGCAAAACTAATTCACATGAAGTCATAGGATTTACCAGGTAAGATGACTTGTACAAAATGTCTCAATATCAACACAGAAGGGAGTTAATGTTATAGTAAATAGGATGCAAGAAACCTTATTGTACTTTCTATGTCAGTCTACCTATGACTACAAGAAAATGCATTTATCCAACAGTAATCATTTTATCCCAGGACAAAAGCGCAATCATTCAAATATTTTTTTGATATTTGAATCAAAAAAAAAAAAAAAAAAAATCAAGAAAAATCAGTCTTGCTCCAAGATAATCCTCAAAACCTTCATGGGATAAGAAGTACTAACAGTTTATCCCAAGACTTTCCAAAGTGCATCTGAATAGTTAACTTGGGATTTCTTAATTGAATCAGTGGTGGAAAAGCAGTAGTGCTTTCAGTTGCTTACTAAAACCTGATTAGAAGCAGCCAACCCTGGGATAGTTCTGTTCTGGGACAAACACAGATGCAACTTATTCAAAAGACGAAGGCAATGTATTTTTCTAGCCTATGTAACACTAGGTATTTCCTTCAAAACTACATTGTAAGCTCAGTGTTCTATATACAAAATGTTTCACAGAAACATCAAAATGTGGAGCACTACAGCACAATGGTCCCGAGGGTTGGATAGACAGAGCACGGTACTGTAGCAAAACACCCAATTTTTCTTTTTTCCTTTTAAAATGCATTCCCCTCCCCTTCCCCAATCATTTCTGACTTTTTCTCTCCCTCTCTATTCCCTAAGTATAAGTAAGCTAAGATGTAGGATAAGCTTTAACATTTTATTTTAGGTAGTAAATTTTGTGTTTGCATTGATTTATTTTACTGCCTTTATATTCTGCGATTACTGTTTTAGGCCTATATATGTAAGTTAGCATAAGTCATGTCAAGTTTCCATCTTGTAATGTCAAGCCTCCATCTTATCCCCATGCCTGGTTGTGTAACCTATGACACACCTACCTCTCCTATGCAACTTGGTTCCTGAATGAATGGGGATAAATGCAGGTGCTTGAGACAATGGCAGTAGGTCTAAAAATAGCTCCCTCTGAATGACCAAACCATCAAAACCAATACCTGGACCAACAACCCAGCCCTTGGAACCACCCTCAGCATTCAAGAAACAAAAGATGAGGCAACCCACCATTGTGCCAAGGCTGCACATGCTCAGTAAGAACACCTGGAACCCTCTGGAACAGGACTGACATTGCCTGGACAGGCCCTCCCCATAGGAGATCAGAGGCAGTCTGCCCCATAAAAAGGGGTAGTGAAGACTGATTCCTTGGGAACGCCATTTCCATCTGGACCAGAGCAGTTCCACGTCACACCACCTATTCACCCCAGAGGCCCTACTTGCAACCCCCTCTGGACAACACTGAGCTGAAGGAGCCCCCAACTGGCCATCGAGGACCCACTTTCAGCCTGGTATAGGTAGATATTACCTGCATATTTCCTCCTCCAATTTGGACTCTCTACTCCCAGACTTCAACCCCTGCACCAAGCCTCTTTAATCCCTGGTGCCTCTGTGCGCGCATGCATGCAAAAGAACCAATAAAATAGTGTCATCATCTCCCCTTTTCAATAAAACCACTATCATTTGTAACCCCGAGTTGGGTTGCGTTTTACTGAGCCCCGGTCCCCTCCCCAACTTAAATTCTGATCTCTGTCTCTCTTCTCTCGGCTCTCAGTCCTGTTCCCGCCACTTTTTGCCTCCTCTCTGTCCCTTTTCTGCAAGCTCTCATCCCTGTTGCTTTTTGCAGGCGCTCAGCCCTGTTTCTGCTACTTTTTGCCTCCTCTCTATTCCCCTTCTGCAGGCTGTAGCCCTGTTGCTTTCTGCTTTCAATTAACCTTATGTTACCCCAACTTCCCTCCAGTCCTGCCAGTTCTAATCCCAGCACTGGCAACTTTCATTTCAGTCTCCACCAGCAGTAACCTAAAGTAACCCCAAGCCTCAGCTCCTCAGCCCAGTTCTCTCTCTAGTCTATCAGTTCTAGTCCCAGTCCCGGCAACTTTCACCCCCTACACTTTCATCCTCTCTTACCTTAACCTTCCCCAGCTATACCAAGTACACCAAGCAAATACATACATACCACAACATCCAAGTTAGGAATTCACCTGTGTGTATGTGTAGGCAAGTGGTATGTATGTGAACTGTGAACATATATGCCACTGTGTGTATGATATACGAATTAGTGATCCATGTGTGTGTATTGGGTGTGCAGGTATTGGTAATTGATTCTGGACTATTTTGTTTTGATCTGTAATGTGTGTAGGTGCTTGAATTGGTGATAGGTCTGCATATGCCTAGGCTGGTAATTTTGGACGTATATGTGCCTGAGTTGGTTGTGCGCATCTGAGGCATGTGCGCGCCTGGTGGGGGTGCATGCACCTAGTGTGAGTGTGTCTAACTGATTTTTAAGTGGGTGCACCATGCCCTCCTGTCTAACAGCACAATATTGAGATCCTGAGAGTTGGCCTGACCCCACAGGGCAATAGTACTAAAAACTGTTTTATAATGATTTGACACATTCAGACTAGAACAAGATTTCTGTCCTTCCCAATGCAATAGCTGATCATTTATTTTAAGTAAAGGAGTAATCAATTCCTATTCCTCATATCTTTACTCAGTTCTAGGCTGGCATCTAGCGACCAGGTTTGAATTCTAACTAAATGGACAGGCCTCAGACCATATCATGGTCATCAGCAGAAAGGGCCTGTGTATATCTGGAAGGCTGTGCAGAGCAACACCCATTGTAGAGGTGAGTTTGTTCTATTTGCTTATGGTCAAATGGGAAATTTCCCAATATGAATCCCCTGGTTGCACCCACTTCTCACCTACTGGATAACTAACAATTAAGTGTCCTGTAAAATGTGTCCTAAAAAGTACTGATGCTTATGTAGACCAAGTGTTCAAATGCTTACAGTTACTTTAAAAATGTAGTTATGCAAGGGTGAACGGTACTCCAATAATGTTTTGGGTGTTCAAAGTGAATACTGGTGTTAAGGCCAATACAATGTGGCATTGCTTTTGTGACCCAATCAGTCTGGTCCCAGGAAGTATTTAAGAAATAAAGACACTGGAACAGTAATTAGATAATCTGCATAACAGAAAAGGTCCTAATGGGTTCCTAAGTGAGAGCTCTGAAAGATGCAACGTATGTATGGATCATACACACACAAAAGCTGGAGGGGAGTAACTGGAAATATTGTGGGATCCCCTGGAAGTCAGAACCATAGAGCAATGCCTTCAAGAGGCAACACAACCATGGACCTGATGACAACTTGAATAGGCTACCTGCACCACAGGATTGTGTAAATGTTTAATCATTACTTGATTCTGTTTTATCTACAGGTCAAGGTGATCGTGTATTGTGTCCTAACATTCAATGAAGGAAAGCACACCAATTCAAATGCTTCCATTCTAAGTGTGAACTATGTCCTTCAACTAACATGTTACAGCAGTGATGACCAGCAGAGGAATACCAGATTTATTCTAAAAAGCAAGGTGTTATGGGCCTCTCTACTACCTGTATTGTTGCTGATGGATTCAAGCTTTTATCCCAAGTTTTTTTTCCTAGTTTCAACATCAGTGGCTGGGCAATCAGGGACTTAAGTCAGCTTTCCTAAGTAATGACGAGGAAACATAGTGGACCTAAAAGGAGACAATGCCCTACCAGCATTATCTGCACCCATTAAATGATTCTACGAAGAAAGAGAAAGAAAAACAATGAAGTAGGCAATAAATTAATCTTCAAAGAGAGAAGAGATGGCATTTGTAGATCTCCTTCACAAATTTGGCCGTGATTCTGGAATCCAGCTGGTGAACAATGTTTCAGTGCAACTAAAAGGACAAATACAGAAGTATGCTTATGATGCATAAGCAGGAAAATCAGTGTAGTAATGTGGCCAGGCATTTGGGGCATAGTGAAGTGGTAACTGGCACCAGTCATTTTTCTCTGTCTCTGCACCCAAATTAGTGCCCAGGGAAGTTCCCCAGTTATATCACTGAGTTAAATAATAACTTTGAGCTGGGGATGATCCATGACATTGGCAAGAGATCATTATTTAAATCTTGCACCTAGTTCTGGTGTCAACACTTCAAGAGACAATACAGAAGAAAGTGAATAGATTAACTGAAAAGCTGCATTAACTAACTAAGGTCTGCAAACTGAATCTGCTCTATTTATTTTGCTTATCCAAGGAGGAAGAACTACACTTATCAAATCCTAGCACCCAAAGAGGGAAGACATTTCTGATCGTAGGTATTCCTTAAATATATCAGAAAGTCAAAATTAGGATCACTAGCTAGATGCTTAACTTATAACAAAATCAGACTAGAAATAGTACCCTATTAAAAAAAAAAAAGTAAGAATGATCAATTACTTACACACTGAAATGTCCTTAACAGCTTGCTGGTATCACTAACTTTGTCAATTTGCTCTGTCTCAGGTAACTTGGACTGGGTGCCCCATTTTGCAAATTAGGTTTAAGAGGCAACATTACCTCTTTTTAGGTTGCAAATTTCACTCACAAGAAAGCAATTGTTACATTTGTACTACTGTATGTGTTTCAAGAGTAATATTACCATATTTACTCAAATCCAAGATGAGGTTTTCCCCCCCATTCAACACGGGGAGGGCTCATCTTGGATCTGAGTGCATGGTCGAGGAGGAGGAAAGCAGTTGCTGTGGCTCCAACTCCAGCCCTAAACCAAGTTTCAGAACCAAAGTGGCAGCAGCCATGTTACACACACTTCATCTGCCTCTACTACCTTTCCCTCACCCACCTGCCCCCCTGCTGCTTACCATCTGACATGGCTCCAGCCCCATTCCAGTCAGGGCACGGAGCACAGGGAAGCTCTGGCCCTAGCCAGACCATGCAGCAGCAGCAGAATACCCAGCTTCATGTCGGAAGATATGACAAAACAGGGTCCAAGCAGACCATTACTATGAATCAGAGGTAGACATTAGCAGAGATGTAACAAAGCAGCTAGGAACCCAGAGTATCAAGATACAAAAGACACAATTACACCAGTGGCAGCTGGAAGTTGTGTCTGCAGCTGCTGCTATTTTTCTGCACTCCCACCTCCCAAATCAGCATGCAGGGCTGTTGCTCTGGTCACCTCATCCTAGTTATGCTATTGGACATATGAATCCATGTCAGCTGCAGTCTTCAAAACTGCCTGTTCCTCCCTGTATAACCAACTCAGTTCTTTTCAGTCATTTGAGAAAGTAAGGACTATGAGCCCAATAATCTTTTCTGCAATTGTTTAAAAAGATAAAAAGTTGAGAGGTATCATTAACTAAACCTTTAGTTGGCATCATATAGTTCTGTTTTCTTGGCTAGAAGCAAGGACTAAAGTTTGTTTGCAATAGAAGAGAATGTTTGTCTTACCTTAACTAAATGGATCATAGCATCTTCAAAAAATACCATGTCCATGCTTGCACCACGGATGCTTTCGTTGTATATTTGTAGCAAGGTATTTAAACGATCCTTTAGGTGATTTAATGATTCAATTGGCTCATAGACTTTCGGCATAAAGTTAGTTTCTTCTGGCTCTTCACCTGTGGTGAGAAAAAAAAAAAGTCAGCAACTAAATTAACAGTGGATGGCTGGCTTTTCTCTCTGCAAAGACCCTCCTTTCCATATACTATCCAAAGGGAGCAGTTCAATATTTCAGATCCGATTGTACACTTTTTCTAAATTAATAGCAAAAGTTTATATCATTCTAAATTAAAATCAGGATTGGAATCTTATTTAAACTATTGTATGCCATACACTTTTGAACTGTAGCGTTCTTTGGACGGGGGGGAGGGGGGAAAAAGGGAAAATAAGTTTGAACCTTTCTGTTATGGGCAACATGAATGTACTGGTAATTCAAAAGGATATATTACATAAAAACTGCTGTGGCCTTTGTTTTACATTAACAGATTGTCCCCTGAAAACTACCATGGCATCTATTTGGTTTATCCAAGACAAATTCAACTCTAGAAAGGGTAAGTATAATAAAATAAAAGATAAGAAACTTATCTGCCCTAAACCTTTAGTAAATTACTGGTGATATCAAACTTGAGGCAACTTCTACAACTTAAGTTATATTTCTTTATGGTAGTGGCTACAAATAGAATTAGCTGCTTTATATGGCTGTAAAATGCATACTCAGCATCTGAACATCAGATTACTACCACATTGAAGTTTCTATGCATTTATTAATTTCTTCTAATTAATTATTCATTAGTTAATTTAAATAATAGACAAAATACCATCTGTGCTGTGTAAAAAGGTGAACAGTACATTTTCCTCCACCAAATACCACCACGCAACTTAATTCTATTCTGATTAACATTCACATAAATCCTGCAGTTCCAACATTTTATCTACATGCCTCAGGAAGGTAATATTGTTCACTGCTTGATTCCTTATAACTATCAATTATCTCTGTGTCAAAAGGGGACATGATTCTATTTATTGGAGATTCTTTACTAGCTAGATTTTTTTTAAATATTTTTATGAACTCCATTAGTGCAGAGGTGTATAAATTTTGAAAACTTAAATAATTTCACAAAACTCAGTTTATTGGGAGTTGGAGGCAGGGAAGCAGAATCCATGATCTGAGGTCTATGTTTAACAGGAAATCTGACAGCAGAAATAGCTTAAGTACATTTGTTTGCTTACCTCTGTCTATCACATCTATATCTCATTTTGAATACCACAATCCACACATGCCCTGGCTTATATCATAATTACATACTTGCCAAGATACACACACCATCAAGGAAATAGAAAGATTTTAGTTTTGGATGTGAAGTTAAGTAAATGAAAAGCAATTCTGATTCACATACCTTATCTTGCCTTTACCTCATGTTTAAATTCTCCTCATTGAAGTGGAAGTTTTGAGAACATCATTAATTCAAAACTCCTCAGTAGTGTATTTGCAAATGCACAAATTCACTTGTAACACTCAAAGTTAAAATTAAATGATGTTTCATCTTAACATGCAAAATGCTAGGGAACACTGATTAATAGTCTTAGGGTTGAAATAAGCATTTAAAATTTACTCGTATGAAACTATTAGTAAGATATTAAGACAAAGCCATATTTAGAGTAGCTTTCCAAATATTAATCTTTTTCTCTTCTCTACACAGAACACATGCTCCAAGACACTGTACTCTGAGCACCACTTCTAAAGTTTGTTGCTTTTCAAATGTCTGCACATCATTATAGACCATGTTTCTATAAATAAGACATGTTTAATAAGCTCTCACTAATAGTTTTTATACTGTTACACAACAGTATATAAATGCTTAATTCTAGTGTTACCCCTCAAACTGAAAGTCATACCAGTATGCTGAACCCAACAGCCCTGCACTTAAGCTGAAGATTTATTCTCTGTACATGACATTAGCCATACTCAGCAAATACTTTTTTGATCCATTCTGTTTTGCACACACAATAACCTTACCTTTATGGGACAAGTTCTCCTGACCTAATTTAAAATTAAAAAGAAATTCCTCATTAAGCATGAGCAGTTTCTCCCCTCAGGGTCTCTGTGCATGCTTGGGTTACCTTCAAGTATTTTGCTTTGACTCATTATAATGTTACTCAGCTGGGATTACCACAACTGTAAAAGGTAGTTTTCAAAGGCAGTGTTCCACAACCATTGAATGTTTTCAGAGGGTTTCATTATTTCACAAACGATGCAGTTAATTGCTTAATCCTACTGATGACAGCATGAGCTTTACTCTGATTTTTAAAGACACTGATTCAACATCCTGAATTCACGATGACAACAGAATACCTCAAGTACTTGGACAGGTAACTAATGCAGAACTTCATTTTACAACCAACCAAGGATATTGTCCCTATTTGTACCCATTTGGCTGCTCTGGTCTCTAAAGTTATTGGAGAATGAAAAACAAACTCAAGGTAGGTAAAACTCTGTAGTTTTCCATCTCTTAGTATCCAAGTAAATAGGGCATTACAGTGCCAATCGCTGTCGAATGTCTGTCGGCTATGCCTTTTTCTAAGTTAATGTGGAAGCTATTCTGTCTCATGCACCTGGTAGCAGGGACAAATATCATTGAAATTACAATATGAAGAGACTGAAGTAACTAGCAATTTTGTCATTATTTCCGACTTAAGAATTCTCAAGTTGGATCACTCAAAAAAAAAAAATCCAAATGTAAAAATTCCTGTTCTTGCTCTCACTCTTCAACATAAATCAGAAATGGCTAATCATCATCCTTATTTCTAAAACTCTAGTAGGATAGGCAAAGCAATTTGAGAATAAGGTCATCCATACCATATGGGAACAGTCAGAGTTAAGTAAGAAGAATAAAGAGATTTATGATGACACTGCAAGTAGAGCTGGGACCAAACTTCCTATTTCAGCGAAGACCAATCACCAAGATCACATTTTTTGGAAAGGGCACAGATGCACAGAAAAATAAATGACCAGGTAGATACATGATACCAAAATGTAGCTGCTTCTGTTTTCTGTGCATTTACAGCTTGCATGCAAGGCTCCATACATGAAAATCCATCCTACATGGACAGAATTCACAGGGTATCCATCTCTTTTAGTATCCAATTAATTGCAACCCAGGAAGTGACAAGAGCATAGCTGAAAGTTATGACTAATGTGCAAGCTACTGTCTTGCATGCTTCTGTTATCAGGATAAAAGCATTTTGTTCCTGAAAGGTCTTCTCTCTCCCTCAGTTAATCTTTCAGTTGTCTTTCTAGCTTTCACCTCAGTGCCCCAGTTCACTCAATCATTTAAGCACATGTTTACAGCGGTCTTGTGTGTCACAGCCTGTTTCTATTTTGCTTTTAGAGAACCATGGGAAAAATAGGGCTGGAAGGGACCTCAAGAGCTTATCTGTCCATCTTCATCCCAAAGGCAAGAGCATATCATTTCCTGTCATACCATCTGTAAGCCCATTTCTTCCTTTTATCACTCTCATCCCACATATACATTTGATTCTTTCCTCTATCCCACAGTAAGTTCAGGAAGTAGCTGGAAACTCATTCTAACCTGTCACCATTCATGTAGCCATCAGTTATGAGAGTGAGGACAATAAACTGACATCCACTTTGTTTGAAGCCAGATCAATTCAAACAGTCTAGGTTAGTGATGCTCAAACTCTGGCCTACAAACCAAAATACAACCCATGCAGCTATGTCATGCAGTCTATGTGGCTGCCCAGGGGGAACCAGAAATTTGGCAACAGAGGAGCAGTAGCAGCACTAATTGCCATCAAATTTCTGGCACCATAGGGAGCCATACAGGCCAGATAGCATGGCAACATGAACCAGCTCGCACAAACAAGCAGGTTTCAGACAGCCAAATCTGGCATGGGTGACCTGGCCAGTGCATGTTGTCACATTATGGCCAGATCCAGTGCACAGGGCCAGGAGGGTGCACCAGATCATACCCATAAGTCAACTCCACGCACTGAGCCTATGCTGGGTCCAGCCACAGCCCGACCCCACTCATGGGATCTGGCTATCAGGGGCCCTAATAGGCAACCCAGATGGGACTACCTGCATAGTGGGCCACACCTGCCTGGGGCTTTTACAGGCAGCCCTCACCCAGCTAATGACTCCAGCTGGGTCTGCTGATGGGCTGCTGGGAGAGCAGCTTCTCTGTTTAGCTACAGCTGTAGCAACAGACTCTAGGCTGGCCAACAGTTTCTGCTGACAGTCTTCCCTGGCAAGCCTCTATGACCTTGTACCAGTTTCCTAGTTCCTGACCAGTTTGGCTCTGTTCCTTGTTTCCAGCTTTTGGATTTTCCCTCAGATCTAGTAATTCAGTCTCTGATTGCTGAATGTCAACTCAGCTTGGGACTCTGACCCACCCCGAGATTTCCCCTTGAACCCAATCTCCAATTCCTGCCCCCTGCTGTGGCCTGTGGTTTGGCTTGTCCTAAAATTTTGGAACATCTTCAACTATGTTTTAAAGCAACCCATTAGCCTTATAGAGGAGGTCCCAAGTAATATGGTTTTATTGCCCACATTTTTCTTTCTGAATGCAAAAAACAAAATGAAGCCAAAAAACTGCTGTTCAGAAAAATAACAGATGCTGCTACCCCATAAAGCTATTGGCCAGAGCTGTTTAACTGGCAGCCTGCAGACCACATGAGGCCTATAAGGGATTACCTTGCAGCCCCTAGGCTGCCACCCAGCTGCATCAGCAGCAACTGGGTGCTCCAGCCTCTCCCAGGCTTTTGCTTTTTGCCCTGTTCACAGGCAGAGTTGAGCAGCATGGCATAACTTGTGCCAGGAAAGCCCATGGCTTGGGATATGAGTACAGCATGGTGCAGCAAAGTCTATGCTCAAGAAGCTGAAGGGGGAGGGAAGTAACCACATACCTGGTACTGCAGGACACATGTTTGATGCAGTGGGGAGCATCCCCAGGCTCAGTGCAACATAGGGTAAGGAGAACCTGCATGCTCAGTGCAGCAGGGAGTAATGTGTTCAGTGCTGTGAGGGGTAGGGAGTTGCACAGCCCTGCTGTAAACTATAAATTTTCCCTCAAAACTACAATGCAGATGCAGGACGCCACAAATTACAAGCTAATTTAATAAGAGCTACTACTAAATGAGATGAGACTGATGCCACATACAATGGTTGCAGGAAAACATTATCTGCCTGGTAATTTAGGATTCACCAAAGATATATTTTTAGTAAGTGCAATAAACTCCAATGCATATTTATGTAACTATCTGTGGTATCTTATACCACACATCCTTTTAGACAGCTCCACTTCACATTTACAAGAGCAGTACAAAGGAGACTGCATCCAAATCAGCCTGCTTTCTATTTCTGTCCTTTCGGACACATTTGGATGCAGTCCTTTCTCCACTGAATCTCAAGCTGGCAATAAGAGGGACCCCAGATTGACAGCCTACATTTGCTACACTCCAGTCAAGAGAGCCGACTTCAAAGAGAAACCATATTGCACATTCTGAAAACCTCTCTACACTATCCTGTATTAAACATCTCCCTACCACCAACTTCTGTGCTTATTTATTGTAGCAAAACCCCCAGTTTTTTGTTGTTTTTTTTTAATTCTTTAATACATTCCCTCCCCTTCTCCAACCATTTCTGACTTTTTCTCTCCCTCTCTATTCCCTATAGATAAGTATAAGTGAGCTAAGACATAGGATAAGCTTCAGCATTTTAATTTTGGTAGCAAGTTGTATTTGTGTTTTCTCCTTCTTTATATTGTATAATTATTATGTTTATATTGATTTTTACTGTTCTATATTACCGTTTTACTGATACAATATGCTAACTTACATATGTAGGCCTAAATTGTAAGTCATGTCAAGTATCCATTTTGTTTGTCAAGTCTCCATCTTGTCCCCTTGCCCTGTTGCGTAAGTATGTTGTAGCCTATGACTCATACCTACCCGTCCTATGTAACTTGGTTCCTGAATGAATGGGGATGAATGGAGGGTGCTTGAGAGACAATGGCAGTAGGTCTAAAAATAGCTCCCTCTGAATGACCAAACCATCAAAACCAATACCTGGACCAATGACCTAGCCCTTGGAACTACCTTCAGCATTGAAGAAACAAAAGATGAGGCAACCCACCATTGTGCCAAGGCTGCACATGCTCAGTAGGAACACCTGGAACAGGACTGACATTGCCTGGACAGGCCCTCCCCATAGGAGATCAATAGTAGTCTGCCCCATAAAAAGGAGTAGTGAAGACTGACTCCTTGGGATATCCTCTCCATCTGGACCACCACCATGCCAGATCACCTATCCCCCTGGAGGCCCTGCCAGCCATCCCCTCTGGACAACACTTGCTGGACAAAGACCCCTTTCCAACCTGGATAGGTAGCTTTCACCCCCACCCTCTCTTTAACCAAGGATTTGGACTCTGCTTCTCTTCCCTACCTGGACTCCAACCCTTCCACTGAGTCTTTCTCCTGCTGCCATTGTGCATGTGTGCACCAGTAAGTTCATGGGGCTGTGTAGTGTGTTGTCTGTTTAATAAACCTGTTATTTTGAAACCCCAAGTTGGGTTTTTGTCTGTTTCCTGACCATTTCCTCCTTGCCACCACTTATCTGCCCCCAAGCTCCCAGCCGTCTGCCTCTCTCTCTTGGCTGTCTCCTCCTTGCCACCAGGCTTTCCCCCCCCCCCCCCCCCCCTGCACTAGTGACCGAGTAACCCTGGGGCCATTTGACCTTAAGTAACCCCAAGCCTCAGTTCCTCAGCCCAGCTTCTCTCTAGCCTACTGGTTCTAATCCCAGTCCCAGCAACTTTCACTCCTTACACTCTCTCACCTTAACCTTCCCCCAGGTATCCCAAGCACACATACCATACCATCCAAGTTAGGAACTCACCTGTGTGTATGTGTAGGTGGGTGGTATGTGTGTGAACTGGTGAATATCTATCCATCCAATCTCATCATGTGTGTGTTGTTAGGGTAATGATATGGATTTTGGGGTAACAAATTGGAATCTGGGGAGTGCTGTGCGCGCAACTGAATAAAAGGGTTTTTTTCTGCATTTTAGCAGAAGCAGCTGGTCACAAGGATGGATAATACATATATATATATATATATTTTAAGCATTAGCTAAGCTATTTGCTTTTAAGTGAGCGGATTCTTAACAGGGGGTAGGGTACAAAGTGCATGATGTGTTGAGTAAAAATAGAATAGCCCACCAACTAGTGTCAGAAGACAAAAGCAGAAATATGGCCTTGGAGATGGTGCTAAAGTCAGCAAGAAAACCAGAAAAAAACAGCGAGAAACCACAAGTGACCGAACGAAGATGGGGGTCAAAGTCTTACACATGCACTCTTAGCAGAGGCATGTAAATGAATGAAATGCATAGGCAATACTATGCTAAGGAATTAAACAGAGGTGGAGCTTGAGGTAGGACGAGGGTGGAATAAATGTTAATATGTATGAACGAAGGTGTATAAATGTTGGAAAGAACTGTTGTTCAGGGTGGCTCCCTGGTTTGTTGTTTTGTTTGGGGTTTTTGTTTTGTTTTTGGTTTTTTTTGTTTTTAGGAACTAGTCCAAAGCCGTCTCCATTCTGAATAAAGCTGTTGCGAGCAATGTGTGCTAGTGTTTGCTCCCCGTCTGCTCTGGCTAATGAGTACCAGGAACCATGAGCAATTGGACCATCATCTCCCTAGGCGTTGGATGCCACATGGAGTTGTGGTCTAACATGTGTGATATATGAATTAGTGATCCGTGTATGTGTATGGCATGTGTAGGTATTGAAAACTGATTGTGGTCTCATTTTTGGTGTATGTAGTGTGCGTGCACTTGAATGGGTTATAGGTATGCATGTGCCTAGGCTGGTTTGGGGGGGGGGGTGTACCCCTAACTGATTTGTGTGTTTGTATATGTGCAATTGTGTCATACTCTCCTGTCTAACAGTGCAATATTGAGATCCTGAGAGTTGGCCTGACACCACAGGACAACATTATCAGAGAACTGTATTTACCTGTTACTTCTGGCCCATCTCTTAGGAAGTCAACAAAGTAAGCATCAGCTCCTGAATCCACCAATGCTTTTTTTTCTTCACCAAATTCCTCCTCAACCAGTTTTGCCAAAGACGTATCAAACCATTTTACATCCTCTAGCGTTGTGAAACGATCAGCAATAACATGCTTACATTCATGCTTCCACAACTTTATCAACACCTTTAGAGAAATTCAACGTCTCAGTCAGATATTTATTATACAAGTTAGGAGACAAAATTGAGTTCTCAGTATTTTTTTTTTTTTAACATCATATGATCTCCAAACTAACTGCAGTAATGCTTTGCTCTTATGTAGGCAAACTGAAGTTGTACCCTTTTTCAGACTTCTGATTCAGCTGAATCTCTACTTAAGTTTGTGCCTAGTATATAGGAGTGCATTATATATTTAAGACAAAATTCCAAAGAAGCCTCAATCTAGCATCCACACTAAAGAGTTACTTTGGTAAATGATTTACTTCCTTTGCAATTTTTTTGAAAGCATCCATAGTTTGAGATAATTTTAGATAATGTTATCAAGAGTCAAAGTTGGTGATGTAAGAGAATAAAACCATATCATATAGCCAAAAAGCATCAACCAGTTTACAAAAAGTCACTGAATGTGCTTTACAGTAATTGTAGTGTAAGACTGATATAGTTGTCATGGTCCAGACCTGATGAAGTATGAAAGCTTGTCTGACCATCTGAACTATACACTTGCTCCAATGGAAGTTTACAATAATTAAAAGAGTAAATCCTAATAAAAAACACTTATTTTTTGTAATGACAAAGCATCCATTTTCCATGCATTCAATTAAAAGGGGTACTTTTTAAATCCCAATTGAGACATTAAGTAGTCTGTATTGTTCTTTGGAACTTGAAACCCTTCAGCTATAGAAGTTGTGTATTTAACCTCACAGAAAAAAGTATATAATATTCTAAGAAATCTATAAACATTTTTCTGTGCCCCAAATCATTTCATTTAAGCAACAATTAAGACATGATCCTCAGAACTGGTTCTACAGAAAGAGTAGTAGATTGTCTTCTGTTCGCTCTGATTTTTGGACAAACTGCTGTAATTGAGTTATCAGTTATGAACAAGGGATATCTTTAATTAGTTAGTCCAGTTCCCAACACAAAGAGATTAAAAGGATATCCAAACATTTGAACTTGTAGATACAGTAAAAGAATGAAGCTACTTAGCTGTCAAGCAGGTAGGCTCAGTATAAAGCAATTCAATAATGAAGCCCACTAAACCTCATTTAATGAACCTGTAAGTCTACACCAATAATGGTTACAAAAAAAGAGGGACATTACAAGATCAGAGTTCATGTTTCAAAATTAAGAATTCAACAAAATTAACTTTTCAAAGAAAAACTAAAATTAAGAGCAAAGGATTATTTCAAATACTTGATTTCACAACATGAATTATTCATGTTAAGTACAGAAACTGGTTTTAGTCTGAGGACTATTCTCTCTCCCATTTAAAACCTCAAACCCAGGAATCAGGTACTGCCATTGCTTAAAAACCTCAACATACAGATCTTCAGAAAAATCATGTCATGTAGTAAAATATAGCAGAATATTGTTTATAAAACTGAAATTTTTTAAGCTTTTAAAAATGTTAAGTTAATATTTTAGTGAGCATAATAAACGGTAAAACTAATGCAGAGTTTAACTACAAATTAGTCTATGAAATCTATAAAACATTGTAAGTATTAATTATCAGTATCACTGGTATGGTTTCATCCAAGTGTTTGTGTTTTCTGTTTGTTTTTTTTTTTTTTAATTGCATGAAGGTATCTACTTTATATACCCAGTTAAGGATCAAGTACCCCATTTTATGTGGTGATTTTCCAACACAGGATGAAGAAATATCATCAGAATCTTCCGAACTAAATATAGAATAAGTGATAATAGATTACACAATGAGACCCTTCTTACTGTACACTGAAATTAATCTAAACTGATATTTTTGGACTGTCAAGCCTCATGCATTACTTACATTTGAGTCATGGATTACTTCTGAGCTAGTATTCAG
Organism: Alligator sinensis; assembly: GCF_000455745.1. Classification (NCBI taxonomy): domain Eukaryota; kingdom Metazoa; phylum Chordata; order Crocodylia; family Alligatoridae; genus Alligator; species Alligator sinensis. The sequence continues at coordinate 1,346,486 of NW_005842298.1, read as the reverse complement.
CATTCCTTGCCAAATCCTTGACAGATCTCTGAGATTGAAGACATAATGGAATTTGGCAGGGGTGGGCAGCATTTTTATTTTGGTAATTTGCCATAACCTACGTGTCAGTGATACCAGTTTGGCTACTGATCTTCTCACATCTTCCGAGAAGCCCCGCTCACTACAATAATGCCCTAGTCCAATTACGCCTGGAAAATGCAAAAAACAGAAACATGATTTTCACTTTTATTTTACCTAGAAAATACTTGTGCACTGCAACCTAAAACAAAGCTGTAAGATTTTGCACTTCAAGTGCATTGCAAGGTTGAAAAACACTATGTAGAATTCATATTACAGTAAAAGCTCTGTTATCCGGCATCCCCCGGGAATGGGGGATGCCGGTTAATCAAATGTGCACTATCAGTGTGCTGCGGGACAAGGAGGAAGGCCCCATGCAAGCTGCTTTGCCCTGGGCTGAAAAGGCGGCGACAAAAAATAAATAAATAAATAAATAAAATAAATAAAAACCTCAGCTCACAGTGGCGAAATGGGAAGTCCCCTGGAAGTGGTACTTCCAGTCTCGCTTTTGCTGCATCACTTGGATGCCAGTTAAGAGAGTTTTCCGGCTAATAAAAAGTGCCAGTTAACACAGCTTTACTGTACATATTTAGTTTTTACTCCAAAGGTCAAAACAGTTTCTTTATGCAGGTATACCACCTGCACATGCAGCAAGTGTACACAAAATACTCTCTTTGCATACATGACCAGGAAACAAAGCTATGGAGTTTTTTGTTCAGTAGCTAAAAAAGAAAAAGTCTTAGTTCCGGTCTCAATTTTACTTCAAAATGTCCACTGAGAAATGGAAACAGTTGAAAGCATTTGCCCATCTTCATTGTAGCATCTTACAGTTTCCTAAAGGAATGGAGGTATAAAGCAACTAGGAAATAACTGGAAAAGTAAATTAATTTGTTTTTAAGAGATTTAATTCTTCTAAACTTTCAGCTATACACAGCTAAGTTTTCTGTTTGAAGATTCTTCAGTATTCTTATGCTATGGTCAAATTCCTTAGCTTACAGGGAAAGTGTGATGTAGAATGAGACAGTAGTCAACTGATTAAAGAATGGAAAGGGGAAAAAAAAGAAAAGAATGTCACTTAAATCCCATAGGCTGTAGGACCTGTAGTAGCAAAGCAACAGAAAGCAGCAGCTGAACTCTTCCTTTCTCTTGTTTCTTTACCTCAAGCAACCACAAATTGAAATTCAGCTAAGCCTAAATTTGTCTTTACTCTCTCCGCCCACAGTCTACTCGACATCTAACTCTCAATTTAAAAAAAACTTGCAAAGGTTCTGAAGTGGGCTGTAAAAGCTTCCTGAATCTGAAATATGACCATGAGGGAAGCATTAATACATCAAACAGGGAACCACACATCGTGCACAAGTCATCTCCTCTCAACATTAAATCGGTCACCACTAATTCGCTAGCACTGCACTTATGCGACTTCCCCAGTCTTGTGCAATCCCAAAACATACTGTGAGTTGATGCAATCCTAAGAAGTAACCACAGAGAGACCAAGGTCCAGAGGTAGTATGTTTGAGAGCTAGTATACTAGAAAAATGTTAATTGAGTTTAGAGACTCATGTAGCGAATTTAGAGAATAAGCAAGACTAGAGACTTAGCTTCTGGTTAAAACATTAGAAGTACAGAGAAAAATTGACAACCCTCTTCTGAACTGTTTTATCTCCACATATTCCAAAACAGGTCTTCACTTTACCAAAGATTTTGTCAATTGAGGAATTAGAAGGCAGAGTACAGTTGAATATGGAGAATTGTCTCTTGAGTCTCTGTGGGATGTCATTGCGACCTCCACCAGGGTGAATCATGGCAGCCAGGAGCTGGATATCCACAATATTAGTAAACTCGCCAGGCTTCTCCAGGTTATAGAATCCATTCTGTTCCATCAGCTGTCGGACTATCTCATTGGTGACCTACAGACAGCCATTAGTAATTACAAAATATTTCTCAAAAAAGTATTTTCCAGGAGAACCAGGGAAAATTATAGAAATGTATCTTTTGTTTCATTCTCTACATATTCTTCTGCTTTAAACAAATAAAAAAGATGTTAGTAAAAAAAAAGTCACATAATTACCAGCTCCCCCAGGGGAAATCTACAAGTGGAAGATCATGAGGACATACATCATCCTAATACTGAGGTTCAACTCTCCAGCCATTCATTTGATTAAGTCTCACTTGATCTCAGGGTGGCTTCCAACATCTTCCTTTCTGTTAGATTAACAGAATTTTGAGTTTCCCTCCCCATTTTTGAAATCATTTTTCATAGGACCTTGAATTTCAGTTAGCATCTCTGCTTTATCATCATGTACCACTAAGTTTAAGACTCTTGTCCAGCTGAACATCTGCATGCATAGGATTACTTTCAGGCAGATTTCTCTGTTCCAAACCAAATGAGAACCCCTGCCTGACTGACTTGACTGACTAGCCCTATTAAACGGTCCCTGTTTGCTGAACACTTTTCCTGGTAATTGGTCCGTTTCCTGAATTAGATACCATATATCAAAGTGTCCTCAGTATACACTATAAAAATTTAATTAGTAAATCGGAACTGTAGGTGTAAGGTTAGAGAGAGGCCTAACAATTGGCAACCCTATTCTGAACTGCTTCATCCCCACATATTCAAATGAAGCCTTTGTTTGGACTTCATGAAATTTACTCTTCAATGCACTTTAAAGCTCTACTTCTTTGTCCAACATGTATATTATAGAGGTGGTCCTTTTAATGAGCTCAGCCATCATTAAAACTAAAGTACAACACCTCAGTTCTCTGGCTGAAAAGAGGAATTAGCTTACTCACTGGTAAAAATAGAAAGGCAAGAAAAGACTTAGATATTAAACAGTTGTAACAAACCTGATCTCCCCACTCATTAATTACAGGCATATTGACATCATCTATGAAGACAGTCATCTTCTTCCCAGCAGGAGGACCAAATGTTGTGCCCATACGTTTGTCCACATAACTCTCTATTGTGCGCTGTAAGAGAAATCTTGGTAAGCTAAAATGGACCCTATCCCTTCTAGTCAGTTTATGTAGGGATACTGGCTTATGGAAGTTTAATTCAATACTAAGGGTTTGCAGTACACTGTTTTCTTAGGCAAGGTTCTGATAACTCAGATTTGGCAATGGGATCTGTACTTGAAGAAATGTCAATAATTGTAGAATACAGAAAGAAAGGCACCATGCTCAAATAACTATGTACCCACCAATCTGAAAATATGCACTAAGAAATGTGAGCTACTTCAGCTGCCCAAAAAGTATGAAGTATCAAATTAGGTCTGTAGTGGAACAGGCTTTTAAAAATAAAATAAATAGAATTTAGATTTAAGATTTGTTTTTTTAATTTAAATTCTATTTTTTTTTAAGACCAGTTACTGGCAACATATAAAATATGACCATGTTTCTTTTGCCATTTTAAACCATTTGTTTTGATCAATGATTATTTTACTTTATCTTCTTACTACATTGTATTGCGCACACATATGGAAGTCAGATGAACAAGACAGTTTGTATTACAGTGAGTTCTACTGAGAGAAAAACAACTCTGAGGAGCCAAGAAAGTGAGGCATTCATAAATTCTACATGATCTAATCATATCAGTTCTCTGCAACAAATATAATGGTTTATTCTGGGAATTTTGTAGTTCTGAATTACTTTTTCTATGCGGGTGGTTAAAGATGATGCCAAATTGTCCTGGCTCCAAGTAAAAAAAAAAGGAGTAAAGCTTACATTATCAAAAGCCAAAGAGCTGCAGATTGTTAATACATATAGTGCCATCATTAAATATTTGAAACTAAAGAGCAAGGATTTCATTAGCAGAAAATTTTTCACAGCCATTATTTCAGCTGCCATGTATTAAAGCTCCATCTACAGTCCATGTACAGTCTCTTCCAGTCAGCTTATTACTGTTGTCACGCTACCCATAGGATCTACATTCAATGACTTCTTTCCCACTGACCACATGGAGTTTGTTACTACGCTCTCCTCATGCAAATACTAGTCTATGTCCTGTTTCAACTTCTCCATTTATACCTGGTCAATCTTCTCCTCACCATTTTGCCAGTTCTAGTTCACAGTTCTAGGCCAGTTTAATAGTTCTAGGCACTGTTAAAATCAGTCATTTTTACATATTAAATTTGCTAGTAATCAGTCTTCAGTCATGGGGACATGCCTGAGCACTCTTGAGAGAGTGGACTGCTGTGCAGTCAAGAAATACGTAGGTAGACATATCCATTTTAACTTTTAGGTAGTTAGCTTGGGTTAAAATAGCTACAAAACCACAGTGGAATAAAACCTCTATATACTAGCTAGCAAATAAGAGGCCATATATCAAAGAGCTTCCCAGAAGGCTTGTGAGGCCCTTACAGAAGATCATGCCACTGCATCTTCCCTTCTATAGTTATCTGAATTGGTTAATACAAGAATGCCTATATGTATTGTCTTTGGCCAATTTCCACTAGACTCATTGAAGGGTTTCTCAAGTACTGCATTTACTCAATTTTAAGTCAGGGCCCCCACCCCCCCATTTAATACGCAAGGGGAAAGCCCCTCATCTTAGAATCAAATGAGGATCGGGGGTGGAGGGCACAGACTGCAGAAGACTCAACTAATTTTATGGTGGCTGGTAATGGCAGCAGCACCACGGCACTGCTCAGCATGCAGCCAAGCCAGCATCTCATGCACGCTCAGCTCCACGTGGCTGAGGAAAAAGAGGCTAACTGCACATGCGTCACACTGTACAGAGCACAAAGGGAGTTGTAGTTTTCGTGCTGATGCATGCACTCAGCCCCCCCCCCGCGCAATAATATTTTCTCCCTCTGTCTATGGGGGCGGGAGGCAGGCAGCTGCTCTGGTTGGGCTGCAGCCCCTACCCAGAGTGGGGTCGGGGTCAAGGCCACAGCTGCAGTTGCAGTCACAGCCTGCCCTCCCCCCTCTACCACCTCTTCTCCCACCATCTCCCCTACCCCATGCAGTCACTGCTTCTCCACCTTCCCCTTTCCATCCCTCCCTTATCCTTGCTCCACACCAGCAGGCTCTGTCCCCTTTTTCATGTGGGGTACTCCAGCCCACCCCATATCTGCAATGCCAGCCCACATGGTTGCTAAGGGGGCTGGGAGGGACCGTGCTCAGTACCCTAAGGTAGAATGGGGGCAAAGCCTGCCTGCACAGAGCAGGAATAAAAGGGGTGGGGGAAGCATGGAATCAAGGCTGTGGGGAGGAGGGAAAGGTGAGGATCAGAGGCTGGCAGGGTGTGGCTTATAGGCAGAGGTTGTGAAAGGAAAGGCGAGGGTGGAACATAGGTGGAGGAAAAATTATAATAAATTTATAGATTTTCCATGTACAGAACCTAATTACTGCAGGGTCATCTTAAATTTGTGTAAATATAGTAAACTAATAGGTTGCTAAACTAGCTTCAACCCACTGCATCTAAAAACTAATAGTCGACGCAATTCATTTTAGATAACCTGAACTGAATTTTCCTTCTTTTCCTGACAGAGAAGACTCATGAGTAAAATACTAACCCTTTTAGTCACAGATAGCCATCTGTGCACACTATCATCCTGATGAAAGATTGAACACACAACTCGGGAGACAAACAGCTTACAATTCTTAGAGCAGACCACATTTGTCTAAAACAAACACTTTACAATTTTTTTTTATCTTGATCTATGGAAAGTTAACGACAACTGCAGACAACTAGGGAGAACTGGAATATATTTTAAGAATCATTTGCAGGTGGCAAATAAGTGAATCATGCCAAATAGTTCAAGAGTAATGTTATGCTCATCAGGAGATCTGCAAAAAATATGGCACTTGAAGTTCAGCTGAAAGTGATTGTCAAACTGTTTAAAAAAAAAAGTTTATGCACAACAATATCCATATTTTAAAATGTGAATGTAGCTAAACACTCTGGCTAAGCTCATGATCTTGCTGCTTTTTATAAATGTATTGTCCAATTATTAAAAGTATTTTCCTGAAAGATGTTACCAGTAAATTCTCCACATAAGAATCTATGAAACTGATGAACTGTTATGAGCACCACAATGATAACCCTACCTGGAACATTAGTGGGGTAGTTGCAGATGAGAAGTTCAGACTCTTGGCCATGTGGCTTTCAGGATTATATTTTGACATGAATCCTTTGATGATAACAGTCTTAGCAGTTCCTTGCTCACCAATTAGTAGCACAGCCTAAACAAGAGAAGAATTCAAATGAGCTTAGAGGTTGAAGAGCCAAGTATGTGACAAAGCCTCATCAAATTTTCTCCTTCCTTACTTATCAAAAATTAAAACAGAAACTTAACTCTCAAAATGAAAAATCAAGCTGAAGGAAGCACAGCACTCTCACAGAAAACAATACAAATGTGTTAGGTCTTACAGTATATAGGCGAAGAGTCTATATACTGAGCGAAGAGTCTATATAAGAGTAGCAACATTTGTTGCTACTATGCCTTCACTTTTATTATGCCATACTTTACTTATAATAAACTTCTCCATCCGCACATTACATTCTTCACACCCAAACAAGAAAAGAAAGGATACCTTGCCCTGCCTAGATACTGTTTCAATAAGGAAGTCGGTCCTCACATTGTCGATGTTTGGTACTAATATTGAGCCATACTCTGGAGTGCTGTTAGCAGGATACACGTATTCCTCAACACGACTATTCCAATGCATCCATTTACCTGGTCAGAAAAAAACAAATTGAAATTTCCAAAGCTCCAAGCATCTGCCTACATCCCATCTCTAGTAAATCAAATTGTGACAGGGGGCCTCCTGGGGCCGAACTCTGTGGCCCACCCACCTGTCACCATGACAGGAGGCCTACTCAGGGCCAAGCTCTTCGTGGCCCGCCCACCTGTCTCTGGGCAACCGCCTGCTTATCTCGCCCGCCATGCCTTTGATGATAATTGATTCATATATTGATGTCAATTAAAGCAGGAGGCTGCCCATTGTAGTGCCCCGATGCCAGGGGGCGCTCTGCGCCTCCGACCTCCCCTAATACCGCAGCCCAAGCCTCGCAGATGGCATCTCGGTGTTAACACTATCACCAGCCCCACGCTGGGCCCCAGAATCATCCTATACAACCCCACTATGATCTCTCCTGATCAGACGGCCTCTCCGCCTTCATCTGGGCTACCTAGCCCCCCCGAAGCCTTGTTC
>NW_005842298.1:1332639-1338665 GCF_000455745.1 Alligator sinensis | reverse complement strand
CAAAATGGCTGCCCTCGTCAGGCACCTGGAGGCTGCCAGCTCCAGGCCCTTAAAGTGGCAGAGACACCCTGTGCTCTGCCACACACCTCCCCTCCTTAAATCATCACCACCCCCTCGCTGGGGCCGCCCCCTCACACAGGGGCTCCTCATCGCTGCCCCCTCACACTGGGGCTCCCCATGTTCTCGAGCCTCCGGTCTTTTAGACCCCATGCACTGCTATCCTCTCAACTGGGCTTACCGTCCTGCTATCCCCTTTTCCCGAAGCTATCTTCCCCTCTCAGGTGTGGTTCCCCTGGAACCTTCGGCGTCTTGCCCTGGCCCACCTCAAGGCCAGTCGGGACCCCAGGCCCCCGGCTCTTGGGCGTCCCTCGCGGTGGGCCCCTGGCCCTTTTGACCTCGTGGTCCTGGCCCCAGCATAGGCCAGTCGAGGGTACTCTCCCCTTCGGGCTGACTACCGCAGGACCCTGCCCCCTCAAGGCCTATTGTTGTGCTGGCCTTCTACCCGGCTCGATGTACGGCCCCTCTCGGGCTCCTTGTTGCTGGCCCCCTAAACACTAGGGCCTCTCACACTACCGCCCCCTCACACCGGGGCTACGCAACCCACTGGTTGCAAGTGGCAGGCACACACAGTGCACTGCCACACAAATATATCATCACCTACAGGGCCTCAGAAGTAAATCCTATCTCCTAAAGCAGCGTTTCTCAACCTGTGGGTTGTGCCCCAAGAGTGGGTCACAGGGAGATCTGAGGGAAACACTGCAAGACTGTATGAAGCCAGCGCACAGCTGGGCAGGGGTGGGCAAACACACAGCAGGGCAGCATAAAGCAGAGAGAGGGGGCCAGATACAGCAGCTGGAGGGGAAGGGGCGGGGGGGGAAAACTGACTGTGACTGAGTCTGCGCAAAACAGCACCATTCCGCTTCAACTTCCATTTTGATGGAACAGTGTTTCGTTTCAAAAGCACTGTTCTGTTTCGTTTTGTCTGAACTGTTTCAATGTTTCGCCTATAGGTTATAATGGGGAAGCACGAAACTGCCTATAACTATCATTTCTTGCCTGCTTTGGATGAAACCTGCAGGGACAGTAGCCCTTTCTGTGGGCATAAAGTCTGCCAAGTTTCAAGGAGATAGGTGTGGAGATTTCTGGGAAACTGCACCTCAAGTTGTTGACAAGCAAAACTGTCACTTGTCGGCAGCAGCAGCCTCCTGTCATCTGGCAGGCAGATCTAGGGGCCTGCACCCTCCAGAGGGCTGTAGGCCTGTGCCATACTCCTCCCAGGCATGTGGGCCCCTGATCTGCCTGCCGGTTGACAGGAGGCTGCTGCTGATGGCCAGGACCAGCGCTGGGTGCAGCCTGTACCCAGCACCGAGAAGACTGGTACTGCCACTGGCCCCAGCCAGCAGCAGTAGCCTCCTGTGATCTGGCAGGCAGATTGGAGGCCCACCTGCACCGCCAGGAGGGCTGCGGGGATGTGCCGGACTCCTTCCAGGGGTGCAGGTCCATGATCTGCCTGCCGCTTGACAAGAGGCTGCTGCTGCTGCTGGCTGGGACTGGCACAGGGCGCAGCCTACACCCAGCATTGCTAAGATTGGTGTTGCCGCTGGCCCCAGCTGGTAGCAACAGCATGCTGTCATCCAGCACAGAGATCCATAGGCCCGCAACCCCGGGAGAGCTGGGGTCTGTGCCAGAATCCTCCCAGGGGGCACAGCTCCCAGATCTGCGCTGGATAACGAGAGGCTACTGCTGCCAGCTAGGACTGGAGCTGAAGCCAAGTAAGCCCAACTTCAAAATCCAAAGCATTTTGAAACTTTTGAAATGTTTCATTTCAAAGCTGTTTTGAAGGCTTTTGTTTTGTTTTCATCTTGCTGTTTCAAGCTCAAAAAGCATCAAAACAGATTTGAAATGAAATACCCAATAAAATTTCGCACAGCCCTAATGCCAATGGCTTCTAGCGTGAAAACTTTTGAAAACTACTGCCCTAGAGCTCTACTCCTCTCAAAACCCCTGGGAAAGAATTTTCTCTATTTGAAAGACACTTAATATTACGGTGACAGCCAAAGCAATCATCCAGCTTGCTGACAAATATTCTTTAGACAGTACACAGACACAGTACCTGATGCCTTGCACCAGTGGCACCCGACCTTTTTCCCAGTAAGCCAGATTGGCAGTGGCTAGTCCACCCACAGGTTGGATCCAGATATCGCTTGATCTGGCACTGGCACAGTGGGAACCATCTGGCTGTGCAGAGGCCAGGGGGGTTGAAGGCAGGCTGGCCCAGCCCTAACAGGAAGGAAGGGAGCATGGCCCAGCCTTGAGAGGGAGGGGAGCATGGCCAGGCCCCAACTTGGCCCTGCAGAAGGGAAGGGGGTTTGGCCCAGCCCCAATCTAGAACCAGAGTGGTGGCATGGCCTGGCCTTATAGGGGAAGAGGGAGTAGCTTGGCTCTGACCACATATGGAATGCAGTTTGGGGATTTGGCAAGGGAGAGGGTGGACTAATAGCCAATATTAGTACAGTCATTAGCTGTACTAATAGCCACCACTCCCCCACTGCCAAATTTCCAGACCCATGGGGAGCCCTGGAGGCCAGATGCAATGGACCTGGAGGACAGATGTTGAGCACCCCTGCCTTACACAGATTGCCTTGTTTGACTCTCTGACAATACAAGAATGCTTTATTATTTAAAGCAACTGAGTTTTGTTTGTTGAACAAAAGTTAGCAAGGGACCCAGGAACAAGCATTTCATGTAAAGAACCTTATGATGTACACCCTTTCAAGGTTGTCTCTCTTTAAAATGTTACTTGAAATTTGCTAACAGGTTACTAACCATCAGGAGTCACATAGTAATCAAACATGGTATCTTCACTGCCTTCCAGGATATGAGGGAGATCAAGTTGTATTGTGCTGTGATTCCGAAGCCAGAGCTCCATCTTGCATCTATCTTCCAATTCCAGTAATGCTCCAACACTCCACATGAGGGAAAAGATGTACAGCCTTTCCAAGTGCTTTGAAGTAATCTCCCCTCCTTGCTCCTGAATGATGGGCATTTTGGGTTTTAATGGCTTAATAGTCTCCCATGAAAAAAGGACACCTAACTCTGAGAATCTGATCATTATGTCAGATTGCAAATCATTAGCTTTGGATTTACTGAAATTTCTATACTAGGGTCACTTCATAAATAATGAGTTATACTATAGTTCATTTTCTACACTTTAGAGAAGTATATACTAAGAAAGAAAGATATAACAAAATGCTCACCCAGTTCTCCACAGAAACCTGAAGAAAAAATGTGAATAGCCTCATTCTACAAGTCTGCAAACACATTTTGTTGTATAGGCAATTACAGTATGCCAACTCTACCATCAAGTTACCGATTTGTTCCTAAAGGATTAGGACCAGACAAAGTTTCTTAGTGTGGGGGTCCATCATTCTATTTTAGGTCTTTGGCCTACTCCTCTTAAGAACTCTCTCTGTAGATCTACATCCCCAGCTTGCCTGAACTTTAGATGAATTGTGTAGGTGATCACTTCATAACAGTGCTCTAAGCTCTACCCTAGCTGCTTTTTGCTTTTAGTCCAGATAAAAAAAAAAATTTAAAAAGTTAAGTATTGACCAACAAAACAGATTGCTCTGGAAATTGTCAGCCTGCCCTGTCACACATTTCCCCGTGACATGCTGCCAAAAATATGATCAGAAGTGTCCATCAAGCAGGATCCTGCTTTAAAAACCAAAGGTGGTTTCTTGCACAGCCATTGTATTTGGGCCATTTTTGCCTCTAGAATGCATGCACTCCTCCCACAATCTCCAAACTAGTCTGAAATTAGGCTATTTTATGAGGTACTGATAGAAGGATAGAGAGAGATAGGCAAGGACACTTTTTACTATCCATGGGATGGAGGTTACGAACATTTTCACGTTTTGCAAATACCAAGACCTGACAATGTTGCTTCAGGAAAAAAAGGAAGAGTAATTGATTGCCATCCCTGCACTCAGTGAACTAGGTTCAAGTCCTTGCTATGCCATTTAGGCAAATTCTGTGTGGATGTCCCAATGACCAGGGTGGAAAGTGTAGTAGGTGCCCCACACTTTCTTGCTGAAGAGTTTCTAGTCAATAGAATTTAGAGAAGCAGAATATGGGTCAAGTTGCATCTCCAACTGTCAAATTAAGCACTCTAACTCATGCTTCAGTTTCATTTAATGACCTGGTTAATATTTATGCAGTACCAAGTAAAATCTCCAAAGAGATTGGGAGACTGTCAAGAAACTCAAGCAGGTGCTACAGACAATCTTTCAGCTCACTGAATTGACTTGGACAAGAGATTCCTCTGAGGTTCCTGTATCTCAGTTGGGTTCTCCAATCAACAAACTAAAAATCTCATTTGAGTGTTTGCTCACTGTCTCCCCAGTTGTCAGTGAAACTTTCTGGACCTAAAAAACTCTCATGGAAAGTTGTCAAAATCTATAGACCGCCTCAAAATTTTCAGTCCGACCTACCAAATATTTTTCTGTTTCAAAAAGCCTCTATGAAATTTCCCCAATCATATCTACAACAAGAAGTATTTTGAGTGGAATTTCCCCTTGGTAAAGTGGAATAAGGAGAGGCTTTTAACTTAAACAGCCTTGAAGCAAGATTTTTTTTCCTGGTGTTATGTTATTGCATTTTTCAATACTTAAGAGAACTGACCTTTAGAAGGCTTTAGAATAGATCAATGGGAAGTCAATTTCAGTGGGTCACTCAATAGAATTTAAAAAAAAAAAAAATCCAGATATTAGCTTTTTGTCACCACATTCAACAAACTGGTCTGTAGCCAAACAAGTTGTAAACAAAAGGTCTCTGGTCCATTATTATTTCTGTATGCCACTCAGTGACTGAGTTCAGGGAAATTGTCTGATGCTGCCTGACAGTTCTTAATATTGTCAAATCTAAAAAGGTATAAGAAGAGCACTACAAAAATTAAATGAAATAGAAGCAATTTATCCTAACTGCCATTTTCCAAGAGCAAAAAACTAAGTTACTCATCTTCATGATAATTTCAGTTCTTAGGGCTTCCAAGATGCTTCTTTCTCCTCTACATAGACATAAAATACAAAATGACATTACCTAAAATGTCAATAAAGATATTTTATTTACCTTCAGGGGAATAAGCCCCTTCAGCATACTAATACTCTGCATGATCACAAAGGCCTCCAGCATCTCTATTTTGTATTCCAAGGCCTGGATACTGAAGTGATACAGGTCTGGGAAAGATGAAGTGTACAGCCGGCGTAGAATTTCAGCTTCTTGCAGGGAACGTTTTTTCAGAAAGCCCTGTTATAATCCAGAGTAAGAAAACATGCATATCCAAGCCTCAAATTGATTGAACTTATGGGTTCACAGTGCAAACAGCAGACCCACGGCACATGGCTACTGAAAACCACAATGACCTCAACAATACAGAAAATCAGCAGTCACTGCACAGGAGTCAAAACTGCCCACTTTCAGTCTTTATCAGCTATGTCTGGCACTCTTCAGTTCTTTCATGTGACAATAAATGGTTTGAAGGGCTCATTAAGATGCAAGATGATCACTAGTGATGACATCTACCAATACTTACTGCCATAACCCAGTGCAGCATTTGAAAACATCTTTATTTTGGATTTCAGCAGGTCTAATCAACATAGTGATCTACCCATCTTAGTTTCCCAAACTTTTATTTTTACATATGTATATATTATGCATGGGTTTATTTTTACTGTGTTGCAAGTCAACATGTAAGTTCCATTGATTCCTAAGTATCTACTGCCTGTCAACCTGCCTGAAGTCAAGAAACTGTGTACCCACTTCTTGCATGATTCTACATCAGGTCAGAACTAGTAATATTTCCCATTATTCCTACTGCTTACTATTTATACAACTGTTTTATGGCAACCTACTCTTTTAGCAATGTTTTGTCTTCACATTTGCTATACTTTCAAAGGAATCTTTTCAGATTTGTTCTTTTTCCTCACAGATTCTGCTGAGTTTCTATGGCCATGTACTGCTACATC
>NW_005842298.1:1310572-1332629 GCF_000455745.1 Alligator sinensis | reverse complement strand
CTTTCCCTATAACAGCAGTTGATGACAGAATTACTGCTCAAGTCTGATTTTTTCTTCAGGCACCTTTTTATGAATCCCAACTCATCCCCAGTCTAATAAATTCTATGTTCATCATTTCTATTTAATTACCAATATAAAGTAGTTATTTTCCTTAACATGCTTGAAGAGAGCATTCACTCCTGGATGCTCACAGTTTAAAGAATTAAGTTATCAATAAGGCTACTGTGAAATGCTATTCAAGCAAATAGTGTATATTTTTCTTGACTAGTTTTCCATATGTAGTGGAAGTTATTTTCTTTATGTGACTTGACTTCCAGTTTGCATTATATTTCTTAATACACATTCTTGAAGATGCTAAGACTTGCTGGAGCTATATGGGTTGGACCACATCTACTTTTGCATCAGTTTAGTTGATTTTGATGATGTCTTAACTTTAAAACTCTTAACTAGTTCAAAGTTAAAGTAATGGGTTTTTTCTGCTCTGGTAGCTCAATATGTAAGGATTGAAGCACCAGCACTCAGCTGCTTGAATACTTAAATAAATGTTTGTCCAAGACAAGTGTTACCTCCTAATGTAATATCTACAAAGTAGTCAACAGTTACATTAGGTAACAGGAAAAATAGGTTATATATACACACACACGTGATATACATAATTGCTTACATTTTAAATAGTTCCCTGAAGCTCTCCTGTGAAGTCTTCATAAGAGGCATGGTCTGCATGTTACAGGGGTGTAGGTTGTAGCCATGTTGGTCTAAGGACACAGGAAGACAAGGTTCTTTGGGTGAATCTGATATCTTTTGGTCCAATAAGAGATATGAGATTCACACAAAGAACCTTGTACCTTGTCTGCCTATGCTCTGCATGGACACTTAAGCCTGAGGACCTTATTTTTAATTGAATGCATGACAGTTCTGTGATGCTGCAAAAAGCACGATATTTTGAATTTTACTTAACTTTGCTTGAACTTTTCTGATTCGGAAGGCTGACTGCCCCCGTCTCCCGATTGCTCTAATAATCCTTTAATAGGTAATAATAGAATTCTCTTTACCTTGATTTGAAAGTTGAATTATAGACTATCCTCTGAATTCATCTAACTAATTATATGCAAGTTCCTGGATTTTAGCATAAGTGATGCCATAACCAAAATCTTCTGATGCTACATGACACTGTTTCCTCCTAGATCCAAGAAGCTCCTAACTCTTTTATGTATCTGATAAGTCAGCCCATTTGATTGACAAAAATGTTTAGGAGTCCTATTTTTTATTCCTATTTTTAAACCTTTGGCAAATGATTTTTAAAAAGATTTTTTTTTGTTCTGCACAAACTGCTTACAACTTAGATTTTTCAATATTGCATAATACCACATGGGATATAGTTTATCATAACAGCAATTTCAATTTGTCCAAACACAATAACAATTGGATAGGATAGTGTATTCCAGCTAAATCAATGAACTGATTAACTCTATTCCCAAATGGATATCATGAAGACTAGTCAGTTGAAAGTTACCATTCTTCTACATAAAACTAAACCTATGCGATAGATTTCTATCCTTGTAATAAATAACTTAGTAAGTACTTGTTCACTGTACCTCTAGAATAGGGCTCCAGTTTAGAATGGATGAACTCATAAAAACCATGCCATTCCTTGACACTGTGGCTGGAGAAGCATTGTCAATATTATGAGGTTCAAAGACTATTTTACAGTTGGGTGCCATTGGAATACGGTCTCCATTAGCCAGCGTGAGGGTTTTGTTATCATCCAGTACAGAATTCAGATTTTCAATCCAAATTGCATCAACAGGGCCATCAAGAATTATCCAGATGTGCTCACCTATAAACCAAAGAACAAGAATGTATTAATCAAAGCCTATTTTCATCTCATTGCATTGCATTTTGCAGGGTATTGTGTGCCAATTCTGAAAAAATATGCATTGTTGGAACTCATCTAGTTACTATATTTTGGGTAGATGTAGAGAAAGAATGTAATGATATGTGATATAGAACTGGGATCTTTTTGCCAGCACAAAAAAAAAAAGCATATGGCAATTCAAGAGATTTCTTGTGGAAGAAAACTGGTCTGATAGTTACCAGGAATATCTCCCTCTTGATCTTACATGAACAATTGTATACTTCTCTCAGTTGTGGAGGACACCCAATATCCCATAGTCCTTTGATCTCCCTTCAAGAGCAAGGGAAGAAGGGAGAGCACTAGCTCTCTAAATGACCCATCTAAGAGCAAGCTGTCAGGTTGCTCTGTAGGTACCCTACCCTGCAAATCTCCCCTACCCAATCAGCTGACTGGCAGAAGCAGAGGCATTCTCTTGTGTGGGGCACCCTCATGGAACAAGTTTTCATTGCAGAAAAACAATAACCTTATCCTACCAATTTGCTGATTCATTGGAAGAGGGGCATTCTCATGCAGTGGGAACTACCTAGAACCACCACAATCCCATTAACTTAACTCCAAATGAAACAAGCACTCAATTATTAATGTAGTATCCCTAGTTTTACTACAGAGCTGCAAAACAAAAATTCCAGCCCAGCCAAATGTATCCTCAATACTAATGTTCAGAGGCCTAATTGAACTCCCAGTGAAGTTTATTCCAGACATTCCTCCTGCTTTATTTGAACTTAATTTTCTACAAGATCTTGTTCACCACCAGCACAACCAAGTGCCTCACAGAGAAGCTATTAGCAAACTCAAGTCTCTATATCATATCATAGGCTGGCTAGTCCTAAAAGGGGGAGAGACAAGCCTTCAACATAACATCAGCTGAGGAACCAGATGGGCCTGTACAGTAATTGGACTCAGATAAGAAGAATTAATGGAGGCTGTTAGCCAGACACTGTTATACTTTGAGGAAATGGGGTATAAGCAGGAGGAACTATGCAATGGGGTGTAAGCAGGAAGAACTATGCCTCCTGATTGCAAGTAAGAACCCAGACTTAGTAGGGCTCACAGAAACCTGGTGGGACCCTACCTATGACTGGGTGGTGGGCATTCAGGGATACACCCTATATCGAAGAGACAGGACAGAGAGGAAAAGGCGGGGGGGGGCAGGTTGAGCTCTATGTCAAAGAGCACCTCACATCATCAAGGATTAGCTGTGGGTTAGAGGAGGGTCGGGCAGAGACACTATGGGTAAAACTACAAGGGGGACGTGGCAAAAGGGGCCTTACGGTGGGTGTCTACTACAGACCACCCAACCAGGGGGGAAGAGCTAGACCAGGACTTCTCCAGTCAGCTTATGGAGGCGGTTAGGTCAAGGGATGTTATTGTCATGGGTGACCTAAACTACCCAGACATTTGCTGGGAAGAGCCTACAGCCAGGTCTGACCGCTTGTATAGGTTCCTGGCTGTATTACAGGACCTTCACGTTATCCAGGAAGTGCACAGCCCTACTAGAGGTAACACCTTGCTGGACCTGGTCCTGGCCACGGGGGATGACCCGGTGAGGGGACTGCAGGTCCTTGACCACCTGAGCAATAGCAATCATCACCTGCTGGAATTCATTATCCAACGCAGGGCGTCCAGGGCTCACACCAAGGCTAAAGCCCTTGACTTCAGAAGGGCCAACTTCAATGAGCTTAGGAGACTAGTGGGGGAGGTACTAAGGGCCCAGAAGGTAGAGGAGATGGGAGCCCACAAGGGATGGCCGTACCTTAAGGGGGTGATCCTCCAGGCCCAAAGGATAACAGTCCCTGAGAGAAGCAAGGGGGGTAAGAGTGCTCAGAAACCCCCTTGGCTCAGCAAGGACATTCAGCAATGCCTGAGGACTAAAAGGGAGGTGTATAACCAATGGAAGGGAGGAACTATCACAAAGGAGGAGTACTCCTCCTCGGCCCGGGAATGTAGGAGGGCTATTAGGAAGGCCAAGGTAGAGATGGAACTTGCTACAAGCAGCTGCACCTGGGTTCACGGAGCCCTGGCCTGGCTCATTGCTGGCGGTGGGTGTATGTGCACCTTGGGCAGATGGTGGGGAAGGGGATGGGGCTGTTCTGCCACAAGAAGGGTTGGGCCCCTTGAGGCTCCCCCACTGCTTCCTGGCCGTATTAGGTCCACCCTCTCCTCCTCCTCGTTCCTCCTGCCTTCCCTGTCTGCTTCTAGGGCACCATGCTTCCCTTTCCCCCTTTCTTCACCAGACTGCTCTCCACCCTGCTCTAAAGCAGGAGAAAGTGTTAGCGGTCATCAATATGTGAACGTTTAAATGTTTAACAATTCACATCCCTAATTGGAGAGAAAATAATATTCTGAATAGCCGGATTTCAGGATTGTGAGGGAGTTCAAAGCTATACATTTAGTGTTCCTCTGAAACACTTCATAGCCTTTGTGAACAATTTGGGTAGACATTGCAACACTTTTGCAGGAAAGTCCCTGTTTTCTCAAGGAGTGAAGCAGTCTCTGGATTGTGGCATGAAGAATCACTAGCTCATAAAGGGTGGGACAAATGTGGAAGTCCAAGCTCTGGGAGAGTTACATTTATATCTGAGCTTCTCGTAATAGGGGGGAGGACAATGAGTTAGAGTGAATTGCTTCCCTGCAGTGTGATGTCCACATAATGACAGTGTGCAGCTGTGTGGATCAGAGGGGGACAAAGTCAGAAGAGCCAGTTGCCTTAAGATGGCAATGAGCAATGCTCAGGCTTTGATGGTGATAAACTAAGCCGCCGCAAGCAAAAATGTTTGGAGAAGGCACTAGGCACACCTAGCAGCCCAGTTCAAATTTCATCTTGCAAGATCCTCAGTTCATCCAATCACTCCAGGAGTGGTAGTGACCTAGTAACTAAGTTTTCGGGTACCTGTAAAACGCACATCCCAAATATGTTTTGCACTAAGGCACAACTGAATGGATAGAGCGAGCGTTCAGAACCAGAGGCTGAGCTTGCTTATTTGGTCCTACCTAGATTGGGGGTTTAGCAGATGCATCTTTGGAATTAGTTATCTGCATGGCTCGTAATGACGCCAAAGCAAGGACATTACTTAGGTCAGGCCGCAGTTGGAGGACTGTGTCCAGTACTGGGCGCCGCACTTCAAGAGGGATGTGGCCAGCCTGGAGAGGGTTCAGAGGAGGACCACCCGCTTGGTGAGAGGGCAGCAGGACAGGCCCTACGAGGAGAGACTGAGGGACCTGAACCTGTTCAGCCTCAGCAAGAGGAGGCTGAGGGGGGACCTGGTGGCTGCCTACAAGCTCATCAAGGGGGATCAACAGCTAATAGGCAGAGCTCTTTTCTCCTCAGCACCACCTGGGGTGACAAGGAACAATGGTCATAAGCTGATGGAAAATAGGTTTAGGTTGGAGATCAGAAGGCAATACTTTACAGTTAGGGTGGCTAAAATCTGGAACCAGCTTCCCAAGGAAGTGGTCCTCACCCCTACCTTGGGCATATTCAAGAGGAGGTTGGACGATCACCTGTCTGGGGTCTTGTGAACCCAGCATTCATTCCTGCCTGTGGCAGGGGGGGGGGTGCCTGTGGCAGGGGGTCAGGCTAGTTGATCTTTTCAGGTTCCTCCTGACCCTAGTTACTACGGAACTGGACTCAGAAAGTAGTTAAAAGAAGAGATGAGTACAGGGAGGGGAAGTACTGTGAGGACAGAAATGGTCTGTAGTTCTCTCTCTGTGGCAAAGGCAGGACAGAAGGCAAAAGAATAGCAGTTTTGTAGAAGGACTACATAACAATGAAAGCCTCCCAGGGCAGCTACCCTATGAGTTCTGAAATCTGGGTTTGGAATTACAGCATGACTTGGCTTAAAGACTAAACCACCAACCTAGGAAAATCATGGAAACACTCAGGTCAGAGGAATACTGTATAATGGCAAGAGAATTATACACCAGTTAATCTATAAAACAAAAACCTACCAAATTTCAGCTATAATTTTATACTAGTATCAGAACACTGCTTAAAATAGTTAGCTTTTTTCCGCTTCACCTTTCTTAGCTCTCAAAGTTTTTCTCCATAAAGTAGAGAAAATTCCATCGGTCCAGTCATTGGTTGCTACATCAAGGCGACCGAACATCTGAGGTGCTGTGATAGCTTTAGGATTCATTCTCATTTCACGATGTGGCTGTCCACAATCTATAAGTGTTAAATAAGAGTTAACTTTGACATTTCATCACCACCATGAATTACTCTTAATTACCAAACTAATACATAGCCAGTGATTCACTACTGTCAAACTTATAAGATTAACTTCAATGTATAAAATGTCTTAGCTACACCAAAAATGTGATTATCAGAGCTTTCAAAAATGAAAAGAGTATAACACTGTGTTTCTTTATCTTCTTCGGGGTGTAAAAGGATAGCCTTTTTAAGGCTTAATCTCCTATAGAGGTTCTTCAAATGCATAGTTTTAAAGCCTTTTTGCTTTGGACATACATTTTTGAACAGAGTTAGAACAGCATGCAAAACACTGCATTATTTTCTATTGACAAATTGCTTTTTAGGAGACATGTTTTCACACACCTTGGAAAGGACACATTGGGCACGTCTAACACATGCTATTAATGCTATAAAGACTTACTGCGCAGCTGTATAAAAAGTCTGCTTGGGGAAGCTCCTGGAGGGAGCTGAACAGCTCCAGGACCAGGGAAGTTTCTCCATCCACTGTGGCTCCCTGGTATTGAGACTGACCAGGAACCATGGCAATTAATACCACTCTCTCCCCATCCCTTTCTTGACCCATGAGAAGCCTGCATACCAGACCAGGCTGGTGCATAGGGTTGGTCCACAACTGGAGTGCCAGGTACAACACAGCCCTGGGTCCAACCCCACACACTGGCTCCAGAACCATGTGGTGGGTCAGACCTGGCATACTGAGTCCAGGCCTATGTCTTGGATCTGGGAACACATGCTGAGTCAGACCCAGCACTTGGTTCCAGAGCCAGCATGAGATCTTAGACTCACAGCGCAGCCTGAGCAGTGGCTTGCCAGATTGGGCCAGCTTGCATGGTCAGGGCTGCTGCACAACCCTCAGCCCCAGAAACTCTAGACCTCAGTTACTTACCTGTACTCCAAAGTAATTTTTTGAGGAAGGATTGTGAACACGCTGCTCTACTATGGAAGAATATTCAAAAGCACAAACGCTCTATACGTTAGGGCTGTGCAAAATGTTTGGTTTCGGTCATTTTGGAGGACAGCAATTCGTTTTGGTGTTTTGGATCTCTGTTCCATTTCAATTCATCCAGCATGATGCAGGCGCAGCACAGCTCAGTAGGGTACCATGTGCTGTCTGGGAGCTGGGGACACTGGGGCTCAGCGGTGCTGAGCTCCGGCTCACTGCCGGAGCCGCCCCAGCTCCTAGATGGTGAGTGGCACCCTGCCGAGTTGCGCTGCACCCGTGCGATGTGACAGCTGCCGCATGGGTGCCAAGCAGAGGGGGCAATCCCCACTGCCCCACACTATGCAGGGGGGCCCCGCCACAAGCCCTCAGAGGCCCCGATCATCACTGCTGCAGCCACTGAGTGTGGGGCTTTTTTTTTTTTAAATGGCCGGCATGCTGGACTGGGGCGGGGCAGCCATGGAGGCTTCTCCCATGGCTCCCCCCACTGGGGCAGAGGCAGGCACAGTTGGAGGAGCCACAGGAACAGCAGTGCAGAGGGTAGAATCTTGGGGTTCTGATGAATTACAGACTCAATGCAAGTCAGCCATGTAATGCAGCTACAAAAAAAAAGAGGCGGCAAATGCAATTTGGGCTGCATCAACCTGAGTACGAGGTATAACAGGTGGGAAGTGATAGTTCCACTCTGCTTGGCACTGGTTACGCCTCATCTGTTACTGTGTATAGTTCTGGCCTCTATTTCAAGAAAGATATGGAGAGGTTAGAGAACAGGCAACAAAATTAATAAAAGGGTTGAAAGGCAAGTTCTATGATGCAATGTTGAGAGAACCAGACATGGTTAACAAGGCATGGAGCAGGTGAATCCTTGAGGTCCTTCCAACCCTATGATTGTAGATTTTTCTTCCAATAACAGTATTATCTAGAAGTCTACATTATTACAATATGACCAGTGATCTGCTGCTTTGCAGATCACAAACCAAAAGCTACTGCATATACTATATATGGTTACTTCAACAGTTCCACTGTACTAATGGGATGCTTCTTCTGAATCTTCCAATCATGAGTCATCATTATTCCATAGACCTGCATCAGGAAACAAAAAAAAGTCTACAAGCTACCATAAGGTCTCTTTGTGTTCTTACATTACTTAGATCACTTCACCTCCCTGGTTAAGGTCAACATTTTCAAGTTCCTAGCTTAACTATTCTGTTACTTTTCATGTATATATAGTTACCTACCTGTTATTGATTTCATTAGTGTGTGGATGCAAGTTGTTTTACCTGCCCCACTGGGCCCCAGGGTCATCATTCCATGCCTTACTCTCTGCGTTTCAAACAGCTGGATAACTTTCAGTTTCCAAGGAGGATGACAAATTAGGCCAGCTTCTTCAACCTGAGGACACCATCATAGATTTAGATCATGGCTTCTCTCATCCATCAGTTTGCTAATCAATCAACTCATGTCCTCCTAACAAATTAAATCTGGCCAAGATATTATTGTTTTAGTATGTGAAAAGGTCTCATCTAAACTTAGGGTATACTTTCAAAGAATTGCCTTAAGATATAAAAATGGCTCTTTTCACACCATTCCCTCTTGGTAGAAAAAAAATCCTCTCTAAAATCCCCCCTTTAAACCTACTCAAAAGGGTTTGTGAAGTATTCTTATTTCTTATATAGGTCATTAACTCTTCATTTCAGTTGAGAAGTTATATAGGTGAAAAACTACTAAAACAACAAAATACCTACATGTGCCTAAGAAATAAAGCTAGCAAAGAGAGCAAAGAGTGTCTTCACGTACAGACTTGATAATCTTATGAAGACAACATTAAACCAGGCTCACCTGGAGATAGAGACCAAATACCAGAGATAAATAAAAAGCCTGGGGGTGTGGATAAAAAAAAAAAATTAGTAAGGGGACACAGTAACAGAAGCTTTAGCTATGTTCTCAGGGAAAAGACAGAGCCATCAAGTAGATACCCAAAACGTGTATATATCCTACTACAAGAAATATAGGGACTACACAGGAAGAATTGGGAGGTCCTAGTAGAAGCACAGAATTATGATGTAATTGGGATTACTGAGACATGGTGGCATAGTTCACATTATAGGAGTACGGTCATGGGTGGGTATAGCTTGTTCAGGAGGGATAAGTAGGGGAAGAAAAGAAGGTGTTGCCCTATACGTACACATGTTCTGATATGCACTACAAAGTAGGCTTGTTGAAAGCCTCTGGGTAAAAATCAGAAGGGAGACCAGCAGGGGGAATGTTATTGTATGCATCTACTAGAGGCCACCGAACCAGGAGAAGGATGTGGAAGAGGCCTTCTTTAAAAAACTCAGCAGCTTTCAAATCACAGGACTTAGTTCTCATGAGGGACATTAATTATTGGAACATCTGCTGGGAGGGAAACTCAGCAGTGTACAAGCAGTCCAGCAAATTTCTGGAGTGTGTTGTGGCTAATGTTTTGGTACAGATGGACCATACTCCAGCTGCTGGCCTGGCTCCATGCAGCAGAAAATCACCACTGCTGCAATCCCAGGAGGCCCCCAGGACCTCAGGTAAGGCTTCTGGGGCCAGCCCAGTGCTGGCCCCAGCCACCTCTACCCCACCCAGGGTGACTTGCCACATGCCAGAGCGCATGTGGCATGGGCGTGCCCTGGGAACAAGTAGCAGCAGCTTAAGGTGCACCTCTTCCACTTGTCCCTAGGAAGTCAAATGTCCCCACTTGTCTGGACATGCTCATAGAATACATAATCCTAAGGGGAGGAAGGTAAGAGAGCAGCAAAATAAGGACACTGGACTTCATAAAAGCAGACTTTAACAAGGACCAGGAACTTGCCACAGAAGGCAGGTCGGGGGGGAGGAAAGGAGTCCAGAAGGACTGGCTGTATTTTAAGGAGGCCCTTTTAAATGACCCAGGAGCAAGCTATCCCAATGCAATAGAAGATAGAGAAGTGCAACAGTAAGTCAGCCTGGCTAGACAGCAATCTCCTCAATGAGTTGAAGCTCAAACAGGAATCCTACAAAAAGTGGAAATGTGGTCATAGTACTAGGGAAGAGTATAAGAGTTTTGCAGAGACATTAAGGGAGAAAATGAGTAAGACCAAGCCACAATTTGAGATGCAATTCACAAAGGTCATAAAGGACAATAAACAGAGTCTACAAGTATGTGAGGATTAAGAAGACCAGATGAAACCATGGCGGCAATAAAATCCTGCTCCCATTTCTCAATTTCATCAACACTACTTCTAATCTCAGCTCAACATAACCTGCGCTCCCTTTTATCTCCACTAGCAAGAACAAAGTCAAAATAGCCTTCTGGGTCTCCACTGTCTCTTCTGCCTGTTACAATCAAGGGTGGGTCCCCACATGCAGGGGTGTGCAGTTCGTGCCACTACAAGCAGTTTTGTGGTGCCACAAACCACACAAGTACCAAAATTTGCTAACAGCAAATCCTGGTAGCAAAAATCTCTGGGGGGAAAAAGTGGTGCAGAATACACATCACTAGCATTCACCAGAATAAATAAAGGGCTGGCCATCTAGAGCAATGCTTTGGCTCCTGGCCAGACTCCATGAGGCCAGATGTGTGCCCCTGCTTCACCAGGACACCAGGTAATATTGCTGGGGCCCTACCCCAACCTGAAACAATTTGCTGTAAACTGAAGCACACATGCAGGGGCATAAAGCAGTGGCACAAATTTGTGCTGCGGTTATTTCTGCCTCTACAGCCACTACCAGACGAGTGCAGCCATGTGGTATGCAGCACCACGGAAACGTCTGCAGCATGACATACCACACATTCAGCTGTTCTCTGCCCTGCAAGGGAGCGGGGGGGGATATCCAGGAGTAAAAAAAAAAACACCCCATGCGAAAAAAGAAGTGGAGCAGTACACATGAGGGCAGCATGCACTGCTCAAAAAACCTGGAACCTGGCCAGTTAAAGCCACACTGGATGCTGGCCAGGCTCTGAGCAGCAGGATTGCCACTGCTGCAGCCTCAAGAGGCCCTCAGAACCCCAGGCAAGGATGCTGAGGCCAGTCTGGTGCTGGCCCAGACTCACCTACCACACCTGGGTAACCTGCTGTGCACCAGAGGGCATATGGCACAGGTATTCCCTAGGGACAACTAGCAGCAGCATGAGGTGTCCCACAGCTAGTTGTCCCAAAGCAAACAAGTGTCCACACTTGTGTGGATGCAGCCTATAATGACATGCCCCTGCATGTGGGGACCCAACCCAAGACTTTCAGCATCATTGCTAGTGTTGCTGCAAATTTGGTGGCACCAAGGAACTTTAAGTACCATATTTACTCAAATCCAAAATGACTTTCAATTTAAGAATAACTTAGATTGAATTTAGAAGAATTAGATTCTATGTATGGAAAACTTATAAAATGGTTATATTTTTCCATGTGTATAATCTAATTATTAGAGGAGTGTCTTTAAGTTGTCCCCTCCCTGCACTGCTACAGCAGAAAAAGCACTGGCAGGGAGGCATGTAGTAGAGTAGGTGGTGGGGGAGTAGTCATGTAGGGGTCAAAAGACCCCTTGCCCCTGTTTCCCCACTTCTTTCCCCCACATCTCTCTTCTCCTGCCCCACTACACTTTCAGCCCCAGCCTGGCCATACAACAGCCAGTGGTGGCAACCTTCGCTGCTGCCCCCACTGCCACTGTTGCATGACCAGACCAAGGCCAGAGCTTCTATGTGCTCCATATGCAAGAGGAAGTGGAGCTAGCCCTGCCTGACAGTAAGGTGGGAACAGTGGCTGCTGCAGCTCTGACTCTGTCCCTGACCTAGGCTTGAAGCAAAGTCAGAACAGCAGCAACTCCCTGCCTCCCAACCCCCACCTCCCAGCTTTTTACTAAAATCCAAGACAAGGTGCTTTCCCCTACCCTCCACCCCCATGTTGAATGGCCAAAAATACCTGGTCTTGGACTCAAGTAAAAACAGTAATAAGATGTGGAGGAATCAACCTCTCTGCCTGGCTGTCTCACCGATGTATGGTCGCAGCCCAAACCCCCTCCCCCTCCCCCCACCCCCAGTTACAAACTCTGGCTGCTGGATGCACCTGGTCATCTAGGTAACAGGGCTGAAATTCCTGAGGGGGGCGGGGATCTTGCTCATGCTGTGTAACCCTAAGAACTCTCAACTGAGGGTGCTGACTTTTTTTTAACTAACCAACCGGCATCTGCTGTGGTCTGAGGATACTGGTTTATGGTTAGGGCCAAGGGATGAGGTCAGAAAGGTAATTTAAGAGTCCATCCATCTTGGAGAGGAAAGGAGAGGAGAGACATCTTGGAAATCACTCGCATGCAAAAGATGTGCTTGCCTCCTGAGGAACCTCAATCAGCCTCTGGATGATATTTGTGAGCAACTTAACTGAATTTTAGCTAGTGATGTAAGATGAAGTGTTCTAGAAACATATCAAAAGGCTAACAAGCTGTTTCTGTTTGCTCTGGGATTTTATTTTTATTTTGACTTGTACCCCCTCTCCCCATGCCTACCCTCTCCAAGCAATAAAGCTGTCTGTTATATCAAGCCTTGCTGGAACTGCTCGAGAGGGATTAGGTATGCCTTTTAGCCCCCTTCGCTCAGCTGACTAAGGGAGGCTACTGTGAATGCTTCAGGCTAAAGGAAGCACCCCAAAATCTCATGGTGGGTTAAGCACCCTTCAAGGTCTACAAGGCTGTGTTCCCCAGGGACCATAGAGCCTGGACAAAGACCAGGTGGTGGCAGCAGTTGTGAGTGTACTCCTGGCTGACCCCCTTCCTGGAGTTGGAGCCCTTGGGGAGGCATCAAAAGCTTGGTTTTGTTGGGCACAGTGAGGTGGGTGGCTCAGTGCAGGAGCACCACCTACTGGTCCACCACACAAGAGAACTTTAAACTTTTGTAAGTGTTATAGCCATGATGGTATAGGAAATATGCAAGAGGAAAGGATTTCTGTGGATAGCATCTTTCATTGGACAACTGCATGATAGGGATGGACTTAGACATGCTTTTGAATGTAATGTATTCTTCTTCAGGGACTTTGAAAAGCTTATCCAAGTTTCTCCCTACTGTGCAACTAGTCCAATAAAAGATAAATCACCCATGGAAATCCTTGCCTCTGGAAAGTAAGTTGACATTTATCTGCTGTGAACCAGATTAATAAATACATTTAGTTTCCCGAATGCCAATTTCTGGAAAATATTAAAGCCACTCCTCACCAATAAACTGGAGCCAAAGTGCCAGATTGCTTTGAATTTGCATTTTCAATAGACAGCACACCCAGATAGCTTATATCCTAAGCCCACTAAGTTACCAAATTCAGAAGTCACACTATCTCCAGAGTCTGGTCTGGGCCACTTCCCTTAAGGCTACTATTTTATTTCTTTTCATACAACAAATTGAGTACATCACTTATCCCTTCATATTCCCATTCACAATCTTGAGGCTGCATTGGATGAGGACTCTCGTGATAGCTTACAATGGAGACTAATGGGCATAGTGCTCAAAATTTATAGAAGACCTTTGTTCAATTCAGACTTTTCGGCCAGAACATATCTGGTCATTTTCCAATTGACAAAGTACATTGTACACTAGGTTAACAGTTCATTATTGCAATTGCATGAATACCTACTTCTAATTTTCTTCTACTCTACTCTTTTCTGAACTGTAATGTGCTTTTATTGGGTAGTATGAAGTAACCAAATTTATCATCTTTATATTCAAAATATACCTATCTAGTCAAGTCAAACTTACATGTGCAGAGTTCAGGATTTAAATTGGTGGGGAAAAAACAAAACAAAAACACTATATTGTGTCAGAAGTGTGTTGTTGTATTTTAGCTTCTTTCCAGAGTTATTTTTCACAATTTGGACTACATAATGGAGGAACAGTTGTAGCATTGGGAAGTAATACAATACAGCAATTCTTTTGAATGAATGATACTCAAAGCCTATTTTTCTCTTTGAGGAGCACATATGCGCCAGTTAGAGTCTGAGTTACCTGGCAGGGGTTAACACGTTGACTGTGGGAAAAAAAAAAATTCTACACTAATCATAGTACTTGGCTAAACTTGCCCAAAAATAAATTAAGACTGACCAAGATTTACAAATTTCAACCATTAATTTGTCCCTGAAAATTAGTGTTTAAGAATTTAAGTGACAATACTGAAGGCTCACTAGCACATTACAACCATTTTTTCCCCTCATTCAAGAAACTCATTCTTGCAGTGGGCAAACTTTCAATAGTGTTTATTATAGGAATTCCAACCATGTTTATACCACACAAATAATCACTCTCTCTTTCATCAGTCATAGGGCTATGCACTAAAAGAATCATTACCTGTTTGTTAATAGCAGCTTCTAGTTCTGGATAACCTGCTTTATCAAGTTGAATGCCTGGGAACAGATCCTCCATCAGGCTTAAAAATAATGGTTCATCTTCATCAATCTACAAAACCAATAGAAAAAAAGATTAAATGAATGCCACAACCATTTTACTTTCATTAATGGTGCACTAGGGTCAAATCCTGCTCTGCATCATGGACTCCAATAACTTGAACACATTAAAGTCGAGATAGTTGGACTCTGAGGGTATCTGGCACAAGGAAAAGGCATTATCAGCCTGTAAATTCATAGACTCCTCCAGTGCAAGACAGACCAAGACAAACTGTGAAGAGAGATCTAGAGCTGGGGTTCCATTTTGCTACGATACAGGGGACAAAATTTTCTCAATACAACGGATAAGAAAGTGACAGACTTTTCTCAGAATCTGGAGTGGAAAAGAAAAGAGTATTATGTCACGTAAGTTGCAAGTGACAAAAGGAATTAAAGTCTAGGAAGACATTAACAGAAGTTTATCACATAGCTTTTATTTATCCAGCCAACATTTCAAATGTCATCAGATAAAGCCCAAACCAAACACTAAACAGGGGACAGAAATGGAAATCAGGTATATGGTAGCTAATTTTGGAATCACTACCTAGAAGTAATAACTGAAACCATAGAAGTGTAAAAAGGTACCCATCAACAGTAAGGAAGGTAAAAACTAAATGATGCCAACAGGAGAGGAAAGAGTATTTCTAAACTAACCTTGAGAAATTTAACATATATCTGTTGATTAAGCCATTGTTACGCACATTCTCCCACCTTACAGTTTACTAGTATTTCCAAGCATTCGACTCAAAAGACAAATTATGAAACAAATGGTTTAAATATGTGAAACTTACAAGTTTAGAAAGGTTCATGTCTCTCAATATTCGCATGACAATAGTAGATTCTGTATCAGTGGGGTTTGCTCTTTTTGCTGCTCCTAGTGTACGCAGTACTGACAAAATATTCCTCAAACCAAAGTCATAATGAACCTAGGAAGTATCAGAAGTTAACAAAATTCATTAAGCAACTCATTTCCCCTATGGAGGAGAACAATTCATTTAACAAGAACAACATAATTCTGGAGCTCCTCCACAGTTACTGCTATGTTACTGCATTCACTACATAGATTCAACTTTTCTAAGGTCACACTGTCAAAAACATTCATCTCATTCATGCTGCAGTTTGTCCATTTATTCAAATGGAAATGGAAATTACAATGACAACTTCCAGAAAGCACAAAAATCTGGGTTTTATTTAAACGTAAAATGGTATCACTCAACAGTGGTAATATTAATCTCCAAAAAGAGTCGTCCTCTCCCTCAGAGGACAATTACATGCAAAAGAATTGTAACTCGCAGATGTAAGGTAGATTATTTTTTAAGCAAATAACCTCTCTGCAAACTTGAATAACGATCATAGAGTTGGACATTAGAGTTGAAAGTACACCTCAGCAAACAGGCACCTTCCCCCCTCGACCCCAACTCTGCCCTCCAAAATAAGGATGGTCTCTTAAGTGAAGAAGCTGATTTCACTTTACTGGAATAGAAGCAGGGAGGAACAGAAGTACAGAAGACACTGCATTCTAATGCTGCCAGGATGGCTGCCACTTCTTGGTGGCTCCAGCAAACAAGAGACAAAATCCAGTGTTTACCCGCCTGCAGCTGTAGCAATTAACTGGGCACTGTAGTTTGTGCCTGAAGCAGCCACTGAGCTTGCTCAGGGCAAGTGCATGGCTGCATGCAGTCTGCAGTTGTATCTTGATGAGGCTGATGGAGTAGAAACAACACATTAATATTTACAGGAACTTAAAGACTTATTTACAGGAAATAATCTAGCTACTGCCCTTGCAAGGGTCTGGGATCAAGCCTTGTTGCTATCCTGCCACACCAGGAAGTTCCTGCTGTGTCACCTAGGCTGTCTCCTGGGATACCACATTTCCAGAGGACTTGCTCTGTGTCACAGTCGACCATGCACACAGTCGGCCAGTCGGAAAAATCTTTTTTTCTACATTCTACCTTCCAAAAATAAGGAGCATGTGTCATTTGGGGGCATTTGGCATGAAAATATCGTATTTTTATTGTGCCTTCAGGTTTGCTTTCATGCAACAGAAAAGGGTCACAGTACCTGTAACATCAACTTTTTGTTTGTTTGTTTTTTTTAATCTATCAGTATTTATTTTGCTGTAAACTGCTCCTGTAGGCTAAGAGAACAGTTCTGCACTTCAACGTAGGACTCTCTTCCATTATCTTATTGTGTGAGGTGAAGCAAAAAAAAAAAAAAAAAGCATTAGCCTCTTGTGCAGAGGTTAGCAAGCTAGCTAATTCTTACCAGGGCACACTTTGACAAAGTACTTCTTTTGCTTTCTAGCTAAGAGATATGCAATATGTAAACAACAATGAACAAGTGAAATAAGGTTTCCCTTCTCCCACCCCTCCTCCTCCCCCATATTTAAAGTGTTTAAGTTATTTATTTGACACCCAGGAAAGCATTTTACTTTATTCTGCCTATATGGAGCCATCTGTCAATGCCAACAGCTAGAATCCAACATTTTCATAGAAGAATGATTCTAAATGGGATTGTGTACATCTTCCACTTATTTCCTAGACTGTTTTAATCAAGGACCATGTATTCAGGCCTTGGAATGGGGGGAGGACTTTTATTTGTTTAAATGCAAACTGATAATTCCACAGACAGCAAGACAAATCCCATAAGGAAGAGTAATGTTACTTCATGCTCTTCTAATGGCAGAGATAGGAATGCCCTGAAAATTATCTCCATAGATCCTTTGATTTATTGTGTAGTCTGTTTGATAGGAGAAGACAATTATTTTCAGGCACTATTGAGGGCTGGTTCTCAGAAATACATTGGGTCATCCAGGAGAAACTCCTCAAAACATACAATATAGCCAAGGCAGCAAAAACTGAAAAAATCCTTTCTGTTGCCCCTTACAGTAACAGTATATTAACATTGAAGTGCTACTTCAGCTGCTGACAGATGTTCAATTAAAGGCATGATGTGATCTGATCTATGATCTCAATCATCATGCCTCTTGCTTTGCCAGAGGTGCATGACAGGAGGTGCGATTGTGGGATCACAGATCAGATCCCAAATGCACCATATTGCTGGTGCAGGAGGAGCCCAGTGTCATGATCCTGGGCTCCCTCTGTACTGGCAAGTGATACTTCTAAGGCTGGAAGTACCTGTCAACTAATCAGGACACCCAGCTTCAGGAGCACATGGAGCCCTTGACTGCCTATAAACATCCTTATTAAATCTGCTCCACATTCTTATTAGAATGCTCCAACATCACCTCACTGTCACATGTATTAAGCCCCCCTGAATTTCAAAATGGCCATGGGGATCTTTTCACTAAACCTCATTTAATGACCTTTAGCTAAAGTGCCTCTGTGGCCACTGTGAAATGCCAGGGACTTAATACATCTGATAGTGAGCTGCTTTAATTAGAGTGGCTGTCCAGGAACCACTCTAATTAAAAATGCCCCCCTACCTCCAAGCACATGTACAGGTAGCCCTTGGCTCCAGTGATGGCCCCATATTTAATTTATGGGGGAATGGGAACCTGCCACAAAATTATTATATAGATTTTTATGTAACAACTTGTGGCTTATTCCTTGTTTTATCATGCCATCAACTAAATGGATGTGTGGTTGGGTTACTAAAGATGTGATTAACTGGTATTAACCCACCAAATACCCATTCAAATTCTAAGTAATCTTTTGTCAAATGATAGCCACCTTACTTCACAAAAACAAAGAAACCCATAATACTTTAAACCCAAAGGATAATAAACTCCATTCAGTGACCTTCTGGTTTAGTATGTGTTAATCACGCTGATAGACCCATTTCTCTGCTCCATAGCTCTCTGATATTAAGTGCCAGATTAAAGTTATTAAAAAGAGACAGCTTTCTGACAGCTTCACCTGCTTAGATAATTGCTCCTCACACAGTTTGTACAGAGTGAAGAATTTCCTTGCCAGTACAATGTTATTAATAAAACCACAGCTAGCCATCTTGACCCGTATTATAATCTGACGATCAGGAACCATCATTGCTACTGAACGGAAATTTATCTTCAGGTTTTCAGGCAGCTCTTGTCGTCCAGCATATCCTGGGTTCTGAGGAGAAGAGAAAGGTTTAAAGTTGGCTTTGTGGTATGTAAGAAGAAAGATAAACTATCTGGACTTAGTTAAGCAAGATGTGTTTTAATATTTAATTACAACTGTGTTGTGAGCTTAATACAAGACTTTCTATACATGATCAATTTCGTTTTGGCTAAGGCAGACAACAAAAAAACTCCAGACTCTATGAGTGCCTTAGCAGTTGTATTCCATCACTTATTACAGATTTTTAGCACTTTTACTCCCTTTAGTACTGAAAGCAAATAAAGCTAAGCAGGTGAAAGCTGGATTTTATTTTTCTTGAGTCACTACAATTAGCCAGGTTTATCAGTTAAATCTGTAAAAATAACTTCAAAGTTGCCATATTGCAGACAATGGCCACAATTTAGTAGGCAGAACATGGATTATAAATGTGAAAGTCCATTACTAAATTATTTTCAGGTCCCAAACTGAATTTGCAAGGCTGACTGCTAGAATAAACTGGTTACTAGTTAATTTGGCACATTTGATCTGCAGTCACTGAGACTCAACCCTGTATACTGGCTAAATAATCAGTTTTCCTTCTCAAACAGGAACAGAATTTTAACAGCTTAGGTGACACTGACATCAGGGGTTTAATGAGTACCATAAATGCCACCAGTATACAATGACAAATTCCAAACACCCCACAGATTACCCACCATAGTTAGAAAGATTCCAAATTCAGAATTCATTTCCACATTATCTCCATCAGTGAAAATAAAACTCTTTTTACGTTCCTTCTTACAAGTCAACACGATCGCAATTTGCTGTGCAGCTACTGATAATACTGGTAAATCAATACGATTGAATTCATCGAAGCAGCCCCATGAGCCAGACTGAGCAAGACCTTAAAGAGAAAAATACCACTATGCTTCTGAACACTGCAATGTTAAATGCATGGACTCTAGAAGTTGTATTGACTGGGAAGAGAAACTAATGGTGAAAGCAGATAAACTGAATTAATTCTGTTTACTTACTAAGCAGTCCCATTTCCAAGAACTAAGAAAGAATCTAGTGGGAGAAATTTGTTTGGTCATAGTTCCAAGCCTCTCTCAGCTAATACCCAGCACCAGAATTTCTCTCTGGACTACAGGCCCAGTATTTGTCCAGGTCATATCCTTGGTCTCCAATTCATTCTCTCCCAGGACAGATAATGCCCATCAAAATCCATCAGTCAGGCATGGTTTCAAAGTGATGGCTTCTCCTGTTTCAGGAATCTTGATCCATAAACATGAGACTCATCAATAAATGAAAGGTAACTGTTAAAGCTACCAGTTTCCAGCCATAATAATAGTACACAACTCAGATAAAAGGAATGAACCACCAAATTTTCTTTACATGAGAAAAAGGTTCCAGGACAGCCTGATCTTAGAAATACGTTTTTTCCAGAATAACCAAGTAAATATTATACTATGATACTATGAATATTTGTTAAGATGCATTTTAATACACAGTAACTCTCAAAAAAGAAGAAAAGGTGAATATTCAGGGTTCAAGTGCATCCTCGGTTTTGCATCTGCCATCATTTTCAGGTGAGGAAAAACACAGTCTACACTCCCTTCTGTCTCTACTCATGTCAAATAATTGTTCTTAGTATTTAAGAATAATATTTAAATACCATTAAAGAGTCTCTCACTTTTGTTAGCTATTTTAAGCAACATAAGCATTTTAAATTCTTCATCAGCTGGCATAGTGAGCCAGAATCCATGAATTTATCAACAGGTTAGACAGCCACTATTTAGCTCTTACACATGGTAATGTGCATAATGTACATTATTTTAATAAATGCTTTGATCTTGTTCCTGTCTAATACAGATTGACATTTGTGTTAGGAATATAATTAGTTCTCAGTTTTCCTTAACTCACACAAGTTCAAAAGAAAGATTTGGGTTGAACTGGAACCTTTTCTTAATAAAGAATAGCCATTCTCTTGTCCTTGAAAACTGTCTCTATAAAAGTATTTCATTATTTTAAAAAACAGGAAACGCTGAAATAAGTTTGAGGCCCAAAGTCTAAAGCACATGCATACTCCTATTCTGTAAGGTATTATTGAATAAGAGAACTCTAACTGGGCAATTCTCACCTTTGAAAATTCTCCCTAGTCCTCGGAAATCCATCTGGTCTGAACAGTTGAAGACCACAACATATTTACCAAGGCACCTTCCCATGTCTTTGGTAGTTTCGGTCTTCCCTGTTCCTGCTGGCCCAGCAGGTGCTCCGCCCATGCTCATCCCCAAGGCTTGAGCCAAAGTAATATAACATCTACAAGGCAACAGACTGTTAAGTATCTACAGTGCAGCATTCAGTGCCCTATGCCTGCTTTATAAATCGCACTGAGAATTGCATCCTTTTAAATTGTTCCCAAACTGGACCTGGAAATGTGCCCAGGGAAAGCACTAAATTAACATGATTCAATGTCCCTTTCAATTGGGAGGCACATCTGCCAATCAATCTGAAGGACAATTCCCACATCAGTCATCTTTGGTGCTTCTCCATGGCCATTTTAAAGCACTGTGTCATCACATCATAATTCCTAATTATGTATGATGTCACCCAAGGCAAATTCCAAAATCTAAATTTGACAAAGTGACAGCCATTATGTTTAAGCCCAAATAAGAGATATTTTTAACTAATTTATTTCAAAGGATGACACACTATTAAACCCATCAATATAGCTATAAAGAAAGATCCCTGTGGAAGCAGAACAACTGTGATTCAGATTAAATTGCACAAGAAGCATTTAATTTGGTCTTTCCCACTCAACTGTACTATTTGTGTTATATTTAATAGATCTACTTTCTATGGAAAAGTATGTCACAAAAGGCATATTGCAGAATTTTCTCAGCATTGTATGTTAATCAAGGTCCAAGCACAAAATTCTAACTTATCACATGCCATACAAACCCATAAAGCTAAGAAAACAGTGAGACTCAAAACAGACTTCAGCAACAAATGAGCAACAATGAGCCTTGAAGTAGAAAGCCCAGGCCTTTAAGCTTTAAAGTAAGGGTGTAAGGAAATCAAATTATCTCACCTGTCTGTGAGTGGTGTTATGACAAGTCTGTCAGTACAGCCTAAGAATTCATTCTGGTATGTAAAGCCCACATCAGTGATCTTTATGACCATCTTATCTGAGTCTTCACTAAAGTAAAATCTGCATTGTTTCAGCCATTCAAAGTCTGTGGGGCTCTTGACATGCAGACGGCACTAGGAAAATAAAAGCAATATTTGAAAGTGCTAACAGATACAAATAGCCTTGCATTTATGCACGGTACCCAAGGTAAACCCCAACAGCACTAATGAACTTGATATAATTGGTAATTGTAGCAACTGGTAAATTTCAACTCATGGTGCTTCAGTTGTGCTTATTGATAATTTTGCTAACAAAGGCTTTTGGAATCACTGGGTGTATCTATGCAATTTCATAGTAGCTAGGGTCAGGAGGGACCTGAACAGATCATCTAGCCTGACCCCCTGCC
>NW_005842298.1:1287469-1309994 GCF_000455745.1 Alligator sinensis | reverse complement strand
GGCTCGCGTTCATCTTGGAGTCAATAATGACTCCGAGATCCCTTTCTGCCTCTGTGCTTTCAAGAAGGAAACTCCCCAGCCTGTATGTATGCTGTGGATTCCTTCTCCCGAGGTGCAGCACCCTGCATTTGTCTACG
This sequence comes from Alligator sinensis, assembly GCF_000455745.1. Classification (NCBI taxonomy): domain Eukaryota; kingdom Metazoa; phylum Chordata; order Crocodylia; family Alligatoridae; genus Alligator; species Alligator sinensis. The sequence continues at coordinate 1,309,857 of NW_005842298.1, read as the reverse complement.
TTGAACTCCATCCTATTCTCGTCTGCCCACTTTTGTAGTCTGTCTAAATCTAGTTGCAGCCTCTCTCTCCCTTCAAGTGTGTCCATCTCGCCCCACATCTTAGTGTCATCAGCAAACTTGGACAGCGTGCTTTTCACCCCCTCATCCAAGTCGCTAATGAAGATGTTAAGCAGTGCAGGCCTGAGGAACCCCACTGTTCACATCTCACCAGGTTAAGTACAACCCGTCTACCACTATTCTCTGGGTGCACCTCATCAGCCAATTTTTTACCCATCCAACTGTGCAGGCATCAATGCCACAGTCAATTTATTGATGAGGATGGGGTGAGAGACAGTGTCAAAAGCCTTCTTAAAGTCTAGAAAGACTATGTCCACAGCAACACCATCATCCAAGGATTTAGTTACTTGGTCGTAAAAGGCAATCAGGTTGGTCTGGCAGGACCTGCCTTTGGTGAAGCCATGCTGATTGCCGCTGAGCATGATCTCCCCTGCAGGCCCCCCACAGATATGCTCCTTGATGATCCTCTCCAAGAGCTTCCCGAGCACCGAGGTGAGGCTTACAGGCTCACCTTGGGATAATCACTTGGGTCCTCCTTCCTCCCCTTCTTAAAAATAGGGACCACATTAGCCAGTTTCCAATCCCCCGGCACCTGGCCAGATGACCATGAATGCTCATGCAGCTGGGCCAAAGGCTCCGCAATGACCCCTGCCAGCTCCCTCAACAACCCTTGCGTGGAGGGCATCTGGACCTGCAAATTTAAAAGCGTCTAGCCCTTCCAGAAGATCCCAAACTACATCTACACTGACTGAAGGCTTGATCGAGCTATCCCCAAGATTGTCCCTAACTCTGGTAGGTGGGATATCTAAAAACTCAATTCTCTACTCATTTCCAACTCTGACTCATGCGTGGGCTGATCACATATAAAATGATATTACTAAGAAAGAGCTGACGAAAATAGTAGGAAATAAGTCAGTACTCACAAGCAACAACATGACGCAGTTGAAAATATGTCTAATTTGGTCAGCTGCACCAGATTAAGCATATTTCAGACTTAAGATCAAGGTGATCTAGTAAAGGATCACCTTGAGAGGCTGGACACCTCCAAGTCAGCTAGTCCTGACAGATTACACCCTAGAGTACTCAAGGAGCTGGTAGGTGTCATAGCCCAACAATTGGCAAAAATATTCAAAAACTCGTAGCACTCGGGTGAAGTACCTGAAGACTGGAAGAAGGCCAGTGTGGTACCCATCTTCAAGGAAGGGTGGAAAGTAGATCCTGGGAATTACAGGCCAGTCAGCTTGACCTCAATCCCCAGTAAGATTCTGGAGAAAATTATCAAGGAGACCCTTCTGGATAAGCTGGCTGAGGGCAACATCCTGAGGGACAGCCAGCACTGTTTTGTCATGGGTACGTCTTGCCCGACCAAGCTCATCTCCTTCTATGACAAGGTGACGTATCACCTGGACAAGGGAGAAGAGATTGATTTCATATATCTGGACTTTTAAAAAAATCCTTTGATCTGGTGTGCCATGACTTCCTCATGGAAAAATTGACCAACTGTGCCCTCATCTACACCACAGTCCATTGGCTGTGAAATTGGGTCATGGGTACGTCTTGCCCGACCAAGCTCATCTCCTTCTATGACAAGGTGACGTATCACCTGGACAAGGGAGAAGAGATTGATTTCATATATCTGGACTTTTAAAAAAATCCTTTGATCTGGTGTGCCATGACTTCCTCATGGAAAAATTGACCAACTGTGCCCTCATCTACACCACAGTCCATTGGCTGTGAAATTGGCTCTGATGTTGGCCTCAGTAGTGGTCAATGGTAGCAAATCATTATGGCGCTCTGTGACCAGTGGCATCCCCCAAGGCTTGGACCTTGGACCAGTTCTCTTTAACATCTTTATCAATGATGTGGACATTGGTGTCAGAAGCGCACTGGCCAAGTCCGCTGATGACACTACACTTTGGGGCATAGCGTCCACACCTGAAGAGAAGCTAGTGATTCAGGCTGACTTGGATAAACTTAGTAAGTGGGCAGATAGAAACTTGATGTTCAATACCGATAAATGTAAGGTTCTCCACCTAGGAAAAAAAAAAAAAACCCGCAGCATACTTATAGGCTCAGCAGTGCTATGTTTGCTAGCACCATTGCTGAAAGAAAGTCTTGGGGGTCATGATTGACCACAAGATGAACATAAGCCACCAATGCGCTGTCGCAGCTGCTAAAGCAAACAACTCTGGCTTGAATCCATAGACACTTCAAGCAAATCCCAGGCCGTCATCCTCCTGCTGTACTTGGCCTTGGTGAGGCCGCAGCTGGAGTACTGCATCCAATTCTGGGCTCCACAATGCAAGAAGAATCTTAAGCTTCTCAAGAGAGTACAGAGGAGAGCCACATACATGATCAGAGGGCAAGAGAATAGGTCTTATGAAGAGAGGCTGAGAGCCAAGGGACTCTTCAGCCTGGAAAAGCACAGGCTCAGGGGGGACCTGGTGGCTGCCTATAAGTACATAAGGGGTATACATCAGGACCTGGGAGAATGTCTGTTCACCAGAACACCCCAAGGAAAAACAAGGACCAATGGTCATAAACTCCTTCAAGACAGTTTTAGGCTGGACAGAAGACAATTCCTTTACTGTCCAAGCCCCCAAGACCTGGAATAGACTCCCTCCAGAAGTGGTGCAGTCACCTACTCTGGACTCATTCAACAAATGCTTGGGTGCTGATCTTGCTGGGATCCTTTGACCCTAACTGACTTACTGCCCCTGGGGCAGGGGGCTGGACTCAATGATCTTTGAGGTCCCTTCCAGCCCCAACGTCTACAAAATCTATTAAGATGCAAAGCCTTAGTGTGTTGAATTTGAAAATATATAAAATATACAGTTGGCAAATTCACTCATTTTTGTCCTGAATGTTTGTGGAAGGAGGAGAGAGGGATCAAGTTCTTAAAAGAACATGCTGTTGTCTTCCTTTTATAGTATCTGTCCCATTTTGGATTGCCAGCAGATAAGAGGTGCAGTTTATTCCAACAAGCCAGTATTGAGACAGAAATGTTGTTATCTCCATTGCTGAGATATGATATATTAAATATTACCTCCTCATTTATTTGTAAGCTACAATCCTAAATTAAGCATTTTTTCTAAGTGGTGATGAAGAGACATTTATCTTGTGGACTTAATTGTCCTTTAAACTAAGGCTCTCTTGGAGGCTTTGACAGCAAGAACTGATTCAGTCAATGCAAATTATTAATTTTGTCAGTTCTGGGCCATTTACCATCCTTAATAAATTCTACACTAGAACCTTTCAGCTTATTTCAAGTCTTATTTAATGACTTATAGAAGGTAGAATTGCTTGAAGAATTTTAACTAAACTTGTGGAATTAAAACATTTTAAAAGAAAGGTATCCTAAAAGCTTCACTATTCCTCTTGAATTGACACTTGTACTTGCCTTGGGATGCACGCATCAAGGTCAACTGTGGGCATATTAGTCTGGCCCTGAACTTCATCTGTGCAAGTTAACTTGTAAGTGCACAGAACAATTATAAAATCAGGGCCCATCTTTTAAATAACAAATGGACGGTTTTTTTCCTTACAATTTTAAGTTTTAAAAACTAAGAATTCATCAGTCTTGACTGTAAGTCACTTTAGTGACTTATTTTTATCCACAGAAGTATAGTGTGATTTTCAGAAATGTAGGCAGTATCTCAGAAAGTTATTGCTATAGGTTGGAAACAGTGCCACTTTCAGGTAGGGATATGTACAATTGTGGTATCTCCAAACTTGCATCCAGCCACGTTTTGGACTGTAACAGCACATTAGTTAACGTTCTTCAAAAGACTAATGTTGCTTAAAGCGAAATTCACAATACTTACTAAATCATCAAAGATGTCCCTCTGGTGTACATGGATAGTGATTAGTGTCTCGTATTTAATTCGTTCAACTGAACTAAGGTCTTTTGTTGTCATGTCTATCAGAGTGTTAAGTAGGTCCAAGAAAAACTGGTTTGTCTTCTGCATTATTTTTTTATCATACCGGGCATTAGACAAAGCTTCTTCTGAGTCCCTTGTCCAAATCATTTGGATTCCCAGTAACCCAACCTTGCAAAACATGAAATAGCATGGTCTGAGAAAAAGGGTTATTTGTAGTGAACATATATATTATCTATAAATCTTTCATTGCATTTTGAAATGTTACTCATGCATTCATCTAGGATATACACTTACCTGAATAATCATATTTAAAAGCCAGGATATGAAAAATTTTGTGACCGCTTTTGAAAAAGACTGGGGTACCTGATCTCTGAAGAGATATTTTTTCCATCAACATTCCTTTGCCATTTCTCTTGCCCCAACTAGTGACTACTTCTTTTCAATGTTACAGCACTGCTTACCAGCAGATCTCAAAAAACTTTAATGAAGTCACATGTAGCAAAACCCACAGTTTCTTTTTTTTTTTCTTTTTTATTTAAAGATATATTCCCTCCCCTTCCCCTAACCATTTCTGACCCTCTCGGCCCTCTCTATCCCTTATAAGTGATTACAAGTAGTACTAGGTAAGCTAAGTTCTTGTAAGCTATTATTGTAATAAGCCCCTTTTTATATTGTAAATAGTGTTCTGTTATGTTTATATTGATTTTTACTGTTATGTTGCATTATATTGTATTCCTATCATTTGTGTATTGAGTTTTATTGTTTCATATTAACATTGTATGATTTAGGTCTGAAATGTGGGTTGGAATGAGTGACATCAAGTATCCATTTTGTGCATCAGGGTCCCATCTTGTTCCCATCTTGTCCCCATGTCCTGTTGTGTAAGATGTTGTAACCTATGACTCATACCCACCCCTCCTATGTAAATTGGTCCCTAAATGAATGGGGATGAATGAGGGTGCTTCAGAGACAAATGGCAGTAGGTCTAAAAAATAGCTTCCTCTGAATGATGGAACCATCAACTTGATGACCCAACCATCACCCTGCATTGATCCCTCCTTGCCTCAAGTTTTGGAAGACAAAGACTGCTGCAGAAAAATCAGTCAACCCACCATTACAGACACCTGAAACTGCATGTCCTTACCTAAGAGTGCACATGCTCCATACACCAGGGGCTGACTCTTACCTGGGCATGCCCCTGCCACTAGGATCATAGGAGGTCTGCCCCTATAAAAGGGGGCAGTGAAGACAGACCCAGTGGGATGCCCTCCATCTGGATCAGCACCATGCCACACCATCTATCCACCCAGAAGCCCTGCCAGTGACCCCCCTCTGGACAACACCTTGCTGGAGAAGACCCCAACTAGCCATCGAGGATCAACTCACAGCCCAGGATAGGTAGCTATCTCCCACCTTCCTTCCCCAAGTAAAGGACTTGGACTCTGCTTCTCTTCCCTATCTGGACTCCAACCCTTCCACTGAGTCTCTTTCTCCTGCTCCCAGAGTGAGTCAGTGAGTGTCTACTTAATAAACCTATAATTTTGAAACCCTGAGTTTGGTTTGGTTTGTCTGTTTCCTAGCCATCTCCTACTTGCCACTGGGCTTTTTCCCTTGCTTCCACCCCAGCACCAATGACCTCAAGTAACCCTGGGGCCACTTGACCTTAAGTAACCCCAAGCCTCAGTTCCTCAGCCCAGCTTCTCTCTAGTCTACTGGTTCTAATCCCAGTCCTGGCAACTTTTACTACACTTTAACTCTCTCTCACCTTAACCTTCCCCTGGGTATCCCAAGTACCCCAAGCACACACATACACACCTTACCATGCAAATTAGGAACAAATATTTCATTGTGTACATGATATATGAATTAGTGATCTGTGCATGTGTACTGAGTGTGTGGGTATTGACAACTGATTGTTGTCTAATTTTTGGTGTGTATGTGCTTAACTTGGTGATAGCTATGCATGTGCCTAGGCTGGTAATATTGGATGTGTATGTGGCTAAGTTGGTAGTGTGCACATGTGTATGTGCACGTGTGCGCGCGCATACGTCAAATTGATTTTTAGAGGTGCAATTGTTTCACACCCTCCTGTCTAACAGAGCAATTTTGAGATCCCGAAAGTTGGCGTGACCCCACAGGGAAACACATGTACCATTGAGCTTTACACAAAACAGGGAAGCACTGTAGCAGACTGTCACCTCTGTCTCTGCCCAAAAACTCTCTTATGTGACAATTTGGTTAACATGGTCACTGCAGGGGGCAGACATCCCATCTCTTTAGGCAATCCAGAGTTGTAACCCAAGTTGGATACATTCCTGAGGGATGGAGCAAACCTGCTTCCTCTGCCTATTTGACTGGCATCACATACCTTGGTGGGGGGGCTTAGGCTCCCTACTATTCTAAGCAATGCCAGTCTACCCAGCAACTAGTGATGCATTTCAAATCGGTTGGCTGGCAGCCAACAGGTGCTGGCCTTCATTGGACCAGGTAAATGAGGTCATAAGGGCTATAAGTTAAAGGACTGCCCAGGAGGAGAAGCAGTAGTCATGATAAAACAAACAAACAAACAAACAAACAAAACCTCAGAAAGAAGCTGTGCCATCTGAAACTTGCTCTCTATCTTGAAACTCATGATCAACAGACTGCCTGCCTCCAGAAGAAATCTCCACCTGCCTCTGGATGATACTTGTAAGATACCTGAGATCTAACTAGATATATAGCTTACAGTAAAACTCAGATGCATGATCAAAGGCTACCCAGCCACCCTGTTTGCTCTATGAAATTTCTTTGATATTGCTCTACCCTGTACCCTATTCCAAACTTACTCCTTGTAACCAATAAAATTCTCATTTGTACCCAACATGGGAGACTTATTGGGAGTGGGTCTAGATTATGCCTTGGGGACCCCTTGGTTCAGCTAAGGGAGACCATTATTTGTGCTTCAGACTAACAGAAGCACCCCAAGTTCTTGGAGTGGGTTGAGTACCCTCAAAGACTACCAGGCCTGTGTTTCCCAGGGGGCATAAGGCCAGGATCAGTCCAGACTCAGTGGTGGTGGCATTACCCCCAGGCTAGTGGGTGTGCTCCAAGAATTGGGTCAGCCAGATGTGAGGTCCCCCAGGGAGGCACTTAGAGCCCAAAAGGTGGTCAGGTGCAGTGAGGTAGGTGGCTCAGTGCAGGCGCACTCCCTACTGGACCGCAACAAGCACAACTCAGCTAATAATGACTTCTCAAAAATATTGAGTATCCTATATTTCCATCAACTTGCATGGAAGCCTGAGTGCTCAACATCTATAAAAACTAGGTCCTCCATCACTTTGCCCAGTCACATGCAGGAAGTAGCAGTCAAGGTTGTCACTCAGATCTTTAATACCACTCAACTGCAATGATTCTTGTGCCAATCAGTTTAGACTAAAGCATGAATTAAACAGTCAAACTGATAATATTATGCTCCAATTTTAGAAATGCATTTTCTTAACATTTATTTCTACTGGTATGCCAAAGCCCCATGAATAGGAAGCACGAACTGTTTGTCAAAAGCAAACTTTCAAATATACTACTGTTTTTTCTGTGTTCAGAAACACAGAATTAACTGGAATAATTTTATTATGGTTTCTGTTTTTAACATTGTGGTACTAAGCTTTTGAAAAAAAAAATATCTCCACTACCACTATTTTATATGCACAGAGGTTAAGTTTTAACTGTTCATAGTGTTCTAGGATGCAGTTTCTCTCTGTAGGTTCTAGATGCCTCATGAGCACAACTAAATTAACAATACTACTACTTTCTAAAAGGACATTAAAATATACCCTTCAAGTTTTGCCCTGTTAAATGCCAGCTCTATTTTTTTTCCTTTTTTTTTTTTAAAACATATAACTAAAGCATGGTAACCTAAGAAATTACAGTTATTTGTAGGCAATCCTTCACCCATTTTAAGAACCTTACCTGGGCTGGAAAAGTAGAGAGGAATTCTATTAATTGAAATCCAGTTTCCTGAATATTTGTGGCTGCCTGGCAAATTACATGATGTAATGAGGACTGGGATTCCTTCAAAAGGGAATTGAGCCAAACTTCCACATTACCTTCAGCCATTACGGGTTTATCCAACTCAATTTCCTCACCCTCTCGAGAGCAAATCAACAGAATACGATCATATACCTAATAAAAACAAGATGTTTCAGCACAGAAAATACAGTGGATGCATGTTCATTTTTCTCAACTTTGGTCATCAAATAAATTTTCATAATATTTATTTCATGCCCAGTTTTTAACTGGACATTTTATTTTGATCTAATGTCATGTGCTATGAAGAAAGATAAGGAAATGAAGATGAATACCAAGAGGCTTCATCTGAACCATGATGCTATTTCAGTGGTGCTTAAGCGATACTTCAGAGGACAAATACAATTAAGGCAACTAAATTGGTCATGCCTTTTGGGGAGCAGGGGGTTGGTTTTGTTTTGTTTAAGAATTGCTTGATTCCCCAACTGATCATTAAGTCCCACTCATCTAAATGCTGCACATACACAACAATGCAGCTTCTAGTCTTGAAATCAGGGCAACAGATGAAAGGTGGGAAGCTGTGGAACAAAGTGCATTAAGGGACTTGCTCAAAAGTAACACAGAGAATATTACAGAAATCAAATGAGTATTTAATACTAGCTAAGTGCTTTCATCTCAAGGTTGTGCTAGTCTCAGGAAGAGATTTTTCTGAATTGCTTGAAGGGCTTAGAACACCAATTCAATAGGACTGATACTTCTAAAACATGCAGTTACTTCTGTAATACTGATATTTTCCTATCAAAAATGTTGGGAACAGGTGGGAGGGAAGAAACCAATAGATTTACATTCCATTCACAGGGAATTGTATTGGCAATTATAACATGTTCTGAACATGATGGCCACTGACAGTACGTGTCTTTCCAAAGCATTACCAAAGTAAACTCATGGTATGTCACTTGCATGATAAAGCATTTGGAGAGAAATGTCCATGGCAAGGATTTCAACAAAACAGCCAGCAGTCCCCAGTAATGAACACTTAGCCTTTATATATTTTTCTTTGCAGAACTTACTTCTAGGCAAATTTGTTCTACCTGGATTTCAGTTTCACATCTCAAACATCCTAGATTTTGAAGTTTAGCCTTAAAATCAATAACCTAAAAGTTAACTTTTGGAACCAACACCAAGGAAAGAAAAGGCAGGGAGTGAAGAGAGAATGCTTTTTAATATAACATAATACAAATACCTCAGCTTACATAGTGCAGGTTATGTTTTCCCACTGGAAACATTCAGACAAGAGAGACTCATTATCATGGCAGGCTTTACTTTTTTAGAAACTCAAATTCCCTTTTAATCAATGTTTTAAACTGCAGGAGGCAGGGTTTGCTTTTCTTCTGCTTAAAATACAGTTGCTGGTGAAAGTCTTCTGAAGTAAGAGTCCTACTCTATACATAAATTTACCTGTCAAATAAGGTAAGTCTGGGAACCCAAATCTCCAGAGAGATAAAAACCTAACCAGAACTAGTGAACATGAGCCTTGGCGTATCTGTCGCATGCTCCACTCACTATCATAAAGCTTAGCTTTTAACAAAGAGATATGCATTGGTTGCTGATTTGTTACAGAGACTGGTGAGATTAGAGCTGTTCATACCTTTTCATGGAACCTGACTGTTTTAATGTTGTCAAACACATTGAGCAGGTGGGCCTGTATTGTGTGAGAGTCTGAGGCCTGGCCAAGAATTTCCAAAAGAGCAGGGTCAGATACAAAGAAGAAACGAGGAAAAAGGAGTCGTTTTTTCTCCAGATACCTGGAGTTGAAAACAGGAAAAAAAAAAGTCACAAGCCTTATCATGGTAATGTATTCAGTATGGCCTTAAGGTGAGCTTTGACTTATCCCTTTGGTGATGGAAGACCAAGCTCTCTGAATACACCACATTAGTATAGTTTTCATTAATGCTAATACAACAGCAGTTCAGACGCATCATACCATGATGGTTTAAGAGTGCCTTTGATGTTATTCTTTTGTATTAGATATGATTTCACAGAAAGTAGCCATTGTTTAATAAAGGTCAAATTGAAGGGGCAAAAGGCTACTAAAATTTAAACAAAGATTTTTTTGAAGGAAGTACATTTTTCTCACTATTCACAGTCAGCCTGTCAACACACTCGAGAAGATTCAGATTAAGGCGTACATGTATTTCATCAATTTGCTTGCCCATCCAACTGACTGGGTTGGACATTCTGTTAGCTTCCACAGGAACCAGGCAGTGTACAGGCCTACTGGCCTCTGTAGTCAGATGCTACTATCCAGAAAGTGACTTATTACCCTCCTCTTGCAGCACTTACCTCAAGTTTAAGTTTCAGTAATTTGTTTCCCGATTTTTCTTGTGTCAAGGTGACTAAACTCTGCCTGGCTCCACTCCGAGTAGACCAAACACTGAAGGAACCACCCTCTTTTCTAGTCCTGCAGCTAGATAATTTATTATATTTACCCAAATCAATACCAAACTATTTACTGTATTTACCCAGATTAATACAAGACTACTTCGAATTTAATACAACCCACCAATAGTTAGATTCTATACCTGGAAAATTGTAAAATACTATTCTAGATTTAAAATGACCTTCCACTAATTACATTCTATATTTGTGTCCCCCTGCCCATATTGTTGTGGCAGGGAAAGCAGCAGTGGGGATATGAGAAACTAGACCCCTGCCCCTTGTTCCACTGCCCCTTTTCTGCCTGCTACCTGTCCCCCACCATGGGCCATGTCCCCGCTTGCTGCCTGCCCCTCCTTGCCTGTGCCTGCCTCCCCGCCCTTGCCCCCATGTGTGCCTGCCCCCCCTCTCCCTGCCTCCCCACCCCCTCTCCCCACTACAACCTGCCTACCCCACCTCTTGCTCCCCACTGCAGCCTGCCTTCCCCACCCCCTGCCTCCCCACCCTCTACCCCTGCAGCCTATTTCCTCACTTCATTCCTCCCTACAGCCTGCCCCCACAACCTCCCATTCCCCACTGTAACCTGCCTTCCCCCATTCTCTGCCCACTTGCCCATACAGCAGCAGCTATGCTCCAGGTTGGGGCACACAGCTCGAACCAAACAGAGAGAAGCAGCAACACTTCTAAGCTGGGCTGGGTCAGGGCTGGAGGGACCAGAACAGGTAATGGGGGAGGGGGCAGGTGGGGGCAGGGCAGAGGGAAGGCTGCAGGTTTCCACACTCATCACATTTCCCCCCAGCCAAACAAACATTCCAGCCCATCACAGGAATGGTGGGCCCCAAGACCAGGACCAAAGCTGGAGCTGAGCTGCTGCCTGCCCCAGCCAGTACTCAAATCCAAGACAAGGTTCTCCCCCATCCCATTCTATTTGGAAGGGGTCCTTGTCTTGGATGTGAGTAAATATAGTAGCACTTTTTGCTCATGACCTTTTAGGAACCTTACCCTGTAAGTGACTTTTGACAGATTTCTAGCTGCTCTAGTAAGTGTGGCAGCAGTTGTCCCATGGTTTCATCTCCCACACAGCACTGTACCACATTCATTGTCTCGTGGGCCCGTGTCATTATCTTCACCCATGATTTATCTATGTTGGAAAAACGCTTGGCTTCCTAGCAGGAATAAGAGGAAAAGCAGCTATTAATGCAATTGAGGTTATTAATTTGGTCTCCTAAACATTCAGCTTTGGTCACCTATCCCCATAGAAGGTCAATTTCTGCAAACTATCATGCTGTAGAGATTTCTACACTTTAAGTCACCAGAATAAAGCCCAGTGTCTCCATTTGCTGCCTGCCTTTTCTCAAGGAAGCTAACAAAATAGCTGCCATGTCTCAACTTTAAAAATGATGGATCTAACACATTTTCATTTACAATTTTAATGTTACCTCATATACAACTGGATTTTGTGCTGTACTTAAGATTAGTGCCTTTGCATGTAGAATTCAAGCATAGTTGCCAGTACTTGTAATAATTTCCTCTTACAATCTATGCAAGTAACATGCACCTTCATATTTAGATGCCTGATAATTCCCCTTTTTATATAACAAAATGAGTATCTAAAATATGAAACCCACAGATACAAATGAAGATCCTTATATTGTATAATGTCATTTTAACTTCTTGCACTTTTCACATATGAATTATTATTTTGTTATCTAGGCACACTACGGTTTGGCAGCTAGTAATTAGAGGGACCATTTATGTCACATGAATTCAATGAATTGAAGGCCACCCTAGTTTGTTTCTCCACAAAATACAAGATTTAGTTGTGTGCATTCCTTTATTTCTTTTCAAAACTTGTACACAAATCAATTTCTTAAAAGACTCCTTGGTAAATGATGTCACATCATAAGTCCATAACCTGAACTAGTACTTCTTAAAAAGTAGGATTCAGACTTTCATGCAACTGGTCAGATAAACTTACTGCAACACATGAATAAGGCCAGAGAACAAAGATGACTTGGCAAGAATTGTAAAATCTGCAATTCAGGAATGGTTATCCGTCACTATTTAATTAAATCTTTTAAATACAATTTACTAAATATTTAAAAAGTCATTCAAAAACCTTTGGAAGCTGCTTTGCAATGTCACTTCCTACAAAAACAGCCTCCAAGTAAATCCACAAGTTCTGAACTGTCATCCAGTTTTCAATTACGTCTGTTGTGTTGGAAAGGTAGTATACCCATTTTTGAATCTGTGCCTTGAATGGTGTGTTGTACCTGTAATAAAAACATTTTTCCATTATGTATTTTTGTAAAGAATAAAAAAAAAAAAGCATCTAAGGCATTTTAAGAATCAAATACTTACCATGATAAATGGGACACACCACCTTAAATGCACAGAATTTTTGCACTGTAACCAACTCTGACTAAAGCATAACTCCAATGATTTAATTAGCACATATCACAGTTTAAAAGTAGAAAATAAATGAAACGTGCTTTTAGAGAGATTATGCTTTGGGAAGTTTTACCCAACATTGTTCCTTAATCTTCTTGAAACCACAGTGTGATCTAGTGCTGCCACAGAAGAAACAGACACAAGTTGAACAAGGCATCTCTGTCAATATAACCTTGTAGCATTTAGTACTTCACTTTAATACTCTCTCCAGGCTAATGGCGAGAAAATTATATTTGGAAGTTTGCTTTTAGAAAATGATTTGTAGGTAAAATAGATAGTACACTAAACAATGGTCCAGAGGACCAGCAAGGGTTAATTGGCTTCTAAAATCCTGTTTATGACTAAGTTTCATTCAAGGCCCACTGTATCTGAAGCCAGCAGACACAGGCTTGGAAACTGTTCTATAACAGATAAGGGACTCTGCTGCAGTGACCAGGTCACAGTGACCAACTGCAGAGCCTTTGGGATTTCCACTTTGGTGGATGGACTAAATTAAGACACTGGTAAATGACCAAATTAAGATGTGTGCATGTAATGGGTTTGTTGAAACAAGAGAATATGCTGACAGGACAAAATATGACTATGACAACCACAGGGAAACCAAATCAGTGGTACCCAGAAATGAAGTCATCAGGAAGGGGAAAAGAAAACAAAAGAAGGAATTTCAGAGCAGCAAAGGGCCCCTGAGGGGGGAACCCAAGGTCACCATGGATAAGGAGCACACCACCTGCCCATCTCACCCATTCCACTGGGTGGGGGGGGCGGGGGTGCCTCAGCCCTCAACCTACAGGCTGCCAACATCTAATTATTCAAGAAAAAAATCACAAGGTGAAGCTTGTGAAAAATGTACCTTCCCTCTATAACAACCCGAGGACTGGTAAATCTGAAATAAAATGGGGTGGGAGGTAAAAGGCGGGGGTGTTAGTTTGTTTGCCTTGCCTGCATTATTCTTACCTGTTATCACTGCCTATCAATAAAACTTGCCTATTATCAAATTTTTAAAAATCTGTGGTCAGTCTGAGGGCTTGGGTCCACCCGAACAAGGTATCTGGGTCATAAATCCAGTGCCAACACATTCATAGATTGTAAGGTTGGAAGGGTGCTCAGAAGATTGAGTCCAGCGCCCCTGCACCAAGCAGGAAAGACAACTGGGGTCTGGTGACCCCAGTAAGGTGTCAGGGCCTTTGTCATTAAAGCTGAGGTAACAAAACTTTTTTGTGGAGGAACTTGTAGGCTAGAGACAGACATTCAAAAAGCCCAAGAGTAAATTGGATCAATCTTTGCAGGTTAGTCTAACCTAGATAAGCTAAACTGGTTTGTAACTGCATAGAGATCCCCCTCTAGGCTCACGAAATCCAGGCACAGGCCTGCAGTGGCTCATGCTAGAAGCCAGGCTGGGAGGAGTACTAGAGCTTCCCTCCCCTCCCTTCTTCAGCGCTGAGCTGGGGGCAGGGGTGTGGTCAGGCCCCATCAGGACACTGATTAGGGAGGGGTTCCCCCCATACTGTTGATAACAGAGCTTCAATTACACAGCAGGGAGTTTCACAGGGAGTTGTTAGCATTTTTCAGCCCATCAGCAAAACAGATTCTCTCATTAGTTTGAGCTCTTTCTAAACAATTTTTTCCAAGGAAGGAGCAGAGGGACATTACAATCTACCAGTTGATTAGCTCCAAAAAGCCCTAAGCTGACATTGTCCTGTCTGCCTTTGGCCCATCTCCCACAGCACTGAGCATAGGCAGCATATGGTAAGCTAGCTAATGCTGAGAGGAGTCTGCATGTGGCAGAGGAGATGGGGGAATCCCTGTTTGAGCAGGGAGTGGTGAAAGGGAGGAGGGGGAGCAGGAGGAAGCCAGGCAGATGCCTGCAGTCTCTGCCAGAGCTCTACCCAGGGAGCAGAGGAGGGGCCAGCCTTGCTGGGCTGGTGCAGAGAGCAGAACCATGCCCAGAGTTGCAAAGCAACTGGGATGCTGGGGTAGTCTGATTTAACTTAACCCACGAAGGGGTCTGGTACAGACATTGCATAACTGATTCGGGTCAAACCAGTTTAAGTCTAAAACTACTTTCAACCACGTGCCTCTCAAACCAGTTTCAGCCATTTTTAAACTGGTTAATGTGCACTGAATGTCTGTTCTGTTACAGGTTTAAACCAGTTTCCTGATCACTTATGCCAGTTTATGTACAATGTCTGTCCCTGGCCACAGAGTGATTCAATTATATGATTTTGGAGAACAATTTATCTCTTTATCTAGCTATTAGTGAATGTGATAGCAATTCCAAATGCCTCACCTACTTGGAATTCCAAAGTTCTTGAGCTCCATATTGTCTGTCAGTTTTTCTTTTTTAGTTCTAGTAACCTTTTCTTCCTCAGTAAAGTTACTGCTAGATGAAGACTAGATGAAAGTATTGTCATGTGTATACATAGCTGGTTGGGTCATTGTGTTCAACAGGCAGTCACCAATAGCTCGATGCTTAGTTGGTAGGAGGCATCAAGTGAGGTTCTCCCAGGTGTCTGTATGGGGTCTAGTGCTGTTTACTATCTTCATTAAATTATTCAGACAATGGGATTGAGTGCACACTTTGCAAATTTGAGAACATCACCTAGTTGGGTGGAGTTGTAGGCATTCTCCAAGTGTAGGGTAAGGATGTGGAATGATTTATGTAACTTGGAGAAATGGTCTGCAATCAGTCAGATGAGATTCAACAAGGACAAGACCAAAATCCTGCACTTGGGGTGGAATAATTGCATGCAAAAATACAGACTGGGGAATGATTAGGTAGGCTGTAGTACTGCAAAGAAGAACCTGGGAGTTACAGTAGACCATAATTTGAATACTAGTCAGTGTGCTCTTGTTGTGAAAAAGCCAAGAATATACCAGATTGTATTAACAGAAGGATTACTTGCAAATCAAGTAATTGATTCTTCTACTCAATTCAGCACTGGTGGCTTTGCCTGGAATATCATATCTAGTTTTGGGCTTCGCACTTCAAGAAAGAGGTGGACAGGATGGAAAGAATCCTGCCAAGAGTGACAAAACTGATTAGGGGCATGGGAAGGAAGATTTATGTGGAAAGGTTGAACAAACTAGGGTTATTTAGTCTGGGAAAGAGAAGACTGAAGTGAAGTGAAGATTTGGTAACAGTCTTCAAATACCTGAAGGGTGATTACAAAAAAAGATGCAGCTGGGCTTTCCTCTGTGGCCTTAGGGGACAGAACTAGGAACAATGGCCACACACTGCAGGAGGGGAAATTTATGTTGGCAATTAAGGGGAACTTTCTAACTATGATGCAGAACAAGCTACCTAAAGAAGTTATGGAATTTCCATCCTCAGAAATTTTCAAGAGTAAAGTTGGACAGTAGGCCTGTGAGTAGTGGCTAGTATTTGCTTTGAATTTGGATTCAGCCAATCCAGGGGACAGCGATTCAATTCAGCTATTCGAATCACTGTCCCAAATCAATTCAGCTGAATCTGATTCAGAGATTTGGCCACTGCTGAATCAGCTGAATCTCCGAATTGAACAGGCCCCATTCCCTGCCCACTGTCCCAGTCCCATCAATGGCTGCCCCACCCAGCCCCAGAGTCCTGGCACTTAAAGAAGGAAAAAAAAAAAAAGCTGTGCACTCATCAGCTCCTGCCAGGTTGGGGGGGCAATCCCTGTTACCCACATTACATTGTGGGGGACTCTTTATTATCGGGGCATCTCTCTTCAGGGAAAATGCATTGCAAAGGTGAACTTCATGATAAGAGATTTGGATGCCTATTATGACAACCGTCTACACTTGTACACTTGTACACTTCAATAGATATCAACCATTTTGGGTCAATATTTGTCCAAGACAAAGCTTCAGGTTCATATAACTGGCTGACTCAGACCACCCTGAGGATTGTTAAATTCAGCTCTTTTGACGCTTATGTAGTTCTTTGCACAGCAGCTAATCAGTCATCTCAATAGTTGACCACACCCTGGTCTATGGTCCTACAAGACCCCTTTCAGGCCCTTCAACAAATGTTTTGTCCTCTTCTGATAATCAATGATGAATACCTTCAGGACCTGAGATAATCATCTCTACCTCTCAAATAGAGGCACCAAGATTATAAGATTCCTTATTAAAGAAAATGTGCAACGCAAAGAGCCAACCAACCAGTTTTCCTTAAAATTTTGAGTCAAGACCTAGAAGCAACACTATTTTAGCAAGTTTCATAATGGACCAAATCAAAATTAATTAATCAATCAGTTCAATAAAAATGAACATCTGATAAGAATTCCTCGTTTTCTAATTATAAATAAAAATTTAACATGGATTATTTATTTAATCTTAACTCAGAAATCATTATATACCCAAGTCATATACTTTCTGTCATATATACAAAAGACTTAATGCTCAAAATTAAGTCTCCAAAATAAAGAATGTAATGAGGTGCACAGATCAAGAATATAGTTACTGTTAGGTGCAATCCAACAACCTGCTTCAGATGTATTAGTATTTGTACTTACAAAGCCTACTAACAATAACATCTAGGGGGAAGAAGTCATTCAGCTGTATTGGGTAGCTTTCATAACTGATGGTGTCTTTCCCCCCCACACACACACACAATCTTATGTTTCCATCTACTTTAGGAAAGCCAACTTGGTCCTATAAGTCATCTGTTAGTCTGCAAGTCTTTCTACCATTACCTGTTGCTCATGAGAGAACCCAGAATCATCAGACTATCCTCCATGCTAGCAATTGTTTCTGAAGTGCTGTCTCCTCTTAAGAGCAGTTCACCACGGGCTTTAAAGTTGGCAAAGGTGAATATTTTGTTGTCCCACTCAACAATCACTTGTTTTAGCTTTTGCTCTATGTCCCTCTCCTTTACAGCACTAATGCAGATATCCTGTAAAATAAAAATAGTATATTAATGTGAGAAGTTTCTTCACCTCAAATTCAAGAATCCATAGTTCAACTATGTGTTCTCTTCATTTGACCAACTAAATATAGTAAACCTAAAAAAAGAAAAAGGTACCAACAAGCTTTTCTGAAACAACTTAGGCGTACTGATGCTAGAAACAGCTTATCTAGGAATGTCTGCATTTTGAAGCAGTCAGCACACTGGATGAACACTGAATGAGTTAGATGCAATGTTGCAGAACTCCTTATTTTTTGCAGGCAAACCCTAGCTTCTGCCTTCAACTCAAGGACAAAGATGACAGGGGTGATACAAGAGCACACACCTCATGATGCCTTTTACTGAACTCCTTAAACTAGGATGAAGGAGAAAAGCCGTTACAATACTCACTGCCTGAACAGTAAGAAATGTGCTACCTGCACAGCTTTTAATCCCTTAGCAGTATCCCACTGAAACCTTTAGTTTGTTTTTAAATATATTGTGATGCGTCATAAGCATTTTATCAGAAACCTTCAAGGTGAACCAGAGGAGTGAGATATTGATCACCAGTGTCATTGTGTATTCAAGTCTGTGCACAGTGGAGAATGAATAATAGCATGTTCTGCTGCCTTTTGTTTCAAGTGTGGAAGCAGTGTCGCAGGAAATCACACGATACCAGTATATTTCAGTTCCATTCCAATCTGTACCTCTATCTCTTCTTTGTATTTCAGCAGAGGTGCTTCCATGATATTCCTCAGTTTGAAGCTCTCACTTTCTACGTCAAAACTCTGTTCAGTAAGATCTGTAATTCGCTTCCAGTGTCGAGCCATCATTGCTTTATTAGACATTAGCTCAAGCAATGGACAGCACTCACTGAAATCATCAATCGTCTTCTTTAGGTCCAGAAATGCCTGCCATTCCTTCAAAGCTCGAGGAAGCTTATGACATCTGTGCATTAAACAATAAATTACCTTTAAAAAAAGTTTAGGCTGTTTTATGACATTAATTGTTCAAGATTACTTAGGGCTTTAACTATGATGCAACATACATTCCTATAATTCAGAGTACTTTAAGGTTCCTGGATTTTTTTTTTTAAATGGCATTTAAGATAAACTGTTTATTTCATCACTATTCAACTGCCTATGAACTGATGCTATCATCTGCATTTGACATTATCCACCTGTGCTTCCATAAAATGCAAGTGCCTCTTTACCATTAGCTTCTTTGTATTTATCTCGCACTCCATGAAATGAGCCACTTCACATTAATAGATCATCCATCATAACCTGGCCACATGAACAAGGGTGGAAAACTGCATTTGTTTAATATTATTCTTGGTTACCTTTTGGACATTCAATAACAAGGATGTCAAATCATCATGCATCTTATTTTTGGAAATGTTGAAAAATAACTCAGCCTTCTCAAATATGTCCTTCCCCTTTTCTCCTCTGACCATATTCCCAATAAGTCTATTGGGTACAAAAATTCCCTCAACTACTCCACCCTTTTGTACAAGGGTATTAGGATTGATTCTCCAAAGAGTAATTAAGTGCTTTCTGTTCAACTCGGATAATTTTAGGGTATGCCTATCCAGCACTAAGTCAGGAAGAAACCCTTAGTTAACATAAGACAAGTTTTCAGATGGAAAGTCTTTTCAATCACATTTTGAAGCCATAAATATCCTATTCCAGAGAAGGGAATCATCAGTTCCTAATTCAGTTGCTTGCTTCAAGTAAGCAAAATTAATTATTTAATGAAATTTTTCAAGGAACAAACCTGAATTTATCCATTGGTAAGTGACCCCAAATCTGGTAAAAGCCAGTGCCAAAAGAAATAGTTTTAAAAAGCAAGAATTACTAATCCAAATAGGTTCAAGAGGAATTAATATCAATATTCAAACAGTAGAAAACACAGGCAGCGTTAGCTGTACAATATTCAAATAGTCTTACCCATTTTGAAATTCTAGAAGTTCATTGTTGATTTTCTCAATATTCACTTCTGACCAAAGAATATCATAATAGCCATTGACAGTGTCAATGACACTATTATACAGGCTGTACAGTTTCCGTAGCAAGTTCAGCTGCTTCTTTATCTCAAGTAGCTGAGGATACTGTGTGACAGGCAAACCAAAGAGCTCTTCTCCACCTGTATAAGTTATATATTTTCGGAAGAGGTTCTCAAATCTGTTCTACAATAAAAAAGGGCCAAAATTAGGGTTAGAACCATAGAAAAGAGCAAATACCAAAGCAACTTATCTAAAATAGTGGCTAAGCAGCAAAGGAACCCATAGCAAGAAGTGGACAATGGTCAAATCTTAAAAAGGTATGCTTAAATAAAAATACAACTGTCAATAATATGCATGTTTGAAGTCCTCATAGTAGTGAGTGTTAGCCTAAAAAACTATGATGCCAAGGCTATTGCAGGAACAGCAGTGAGGACTGAAGACAGCACTGAGGTATGGCTCTTTGGTTGTACATTGTGAGCAAGGTTATCTTGAGCTTGTCTCAAGAAAGGGATTTGAGTAGGGGACCATTATACCCCAACCAACTAGCAAGAAAAAGAAGGTTATTCACATGAGAGTAGTAAAACCAAGATTTGACCTCTGATGTCAGACTGTATTTAATGAGAAGTGTTAAAAAGAAGCAAACTGCCATCTTTAGGGCAGTAACTAATCAAGGTCAAAGTAGTATTTTAGCAAGAAGGAAGAACAAAAGCATGGCTAGACATGCCAGCAAATATCTTCAACATCATTATGCAGACACCTGGACATAGTAATTATGTGTTATTTCAAACATCCTGCCTTTAAACTGCATATTAGCAAGTGTCTGATAATATTTTCTCTTTTCTTTGATTACCCCATCATAATACACAGATCTATTTTCCAACTTTGTTACCAGTAGGCTTAATTAAGTGGATTTTAGCTATTAAATAAGCATATTCATTTTTATTATTATATTAAAATATATTGTTAAACACAGAGTGGAGCAGCACATTTTATCTTCCAACTTAACAATGAGTACCTGGAACATGATCAGCCTGTCATTGGCTTCCTGGGGCTCCAAACCTACTACCATTGGTCCATTCTGGAATATAAAGAATAAAAACAATTTCACAGTTTATCCCAGGCAAACAAATTTCAGCTTAATTTTCTAGAATAGAAGTCTATTGTATTTGTTCATATCTAACAATTTAATATCACTGGCAAGTCCCTGAAAAAATCAGCACCATGAAGTGTTGATGAAAGATCAAGGGTGACAAAAAGGTACTAAGGGGTGTAGGTTGTAACTGTGCTGGTCTAAGGACATAGGCAGACAAGGTTCTTTGGGTCAATAAGATTCACACAAAGATCCTCATCTGCCAAAAAAAGTATGAAAATATTTTTTATACTTAAAATTATTGTATCCACTAATTGATTCTATTTTTGTTTTCAAGAGGTAGGCATTAACTAGCTACTTTAGCCGAATATCATCAACTGGTCTGCTCCAACTCAGAATGGACTTTGCTTGACTTTTCTATTGGTTCCAACACTGATCTGCTGATTTCAATGAATCCTAATCATAGGGTAAAGTTAGTTAGTTGTTTTTCCAGAGCCTGGGATGGGAGGCTCTTAATGCTTAAAGGAAAAGAAACTAGGAACTACAAAATGTATAGGGATAATGGTGAAGTGTTTGGCAGACCAGAAAAACAAAGGAAGACAGACCTCATGAGGAGGTATTTTGCTCAGAAGAGTGCAGTGATCATCTGACATCCCAGTGACTACATACTATACATACAGCCCACTCTTCAGGATGAACACAACAGCATTTACAAGGATTAGCATTCTTCTGATATCATGGACCTATCCTTCTCTCCAAGTAATTTTTTCCCTATATTGAACATGTATCCAAACCCTGTCCCCCAACCTCCCAATTTTTTTGAAATACAGCAAATATTAATACCTTGTCATAATCTGCATAAAATTGGTCACAGTCTTCAATGAAAGTCTCCACAGTGCTAATAAGCTCACCCCGGAATTTGGGCTGCAAAGCTACTAGCTCATTCTGCACTTCATTGCCCCGGACCAGCAGTTTCTCCCAGACATAGCGCAAAGTGTCCACCTTTTCCATCTCTTCCTTTGCCACCAGCAGCTGATATTTGTTTAACATGGCGTAAGATTCCTGTTGGAACAATGGCTGCATCTCCAGCTACTGTATATAATATATATTATGTTCTACACAGAATACATCTATAAATACACAATCATTGTACTGGATAACAAAAATGATAGTCCTGCTTTGAGAAGGAAGGAATATTCACTAATATCTATAGGTGTGCATGAAAAAAATATTCACATATAAAAATTAAATATGAATAATATTCTGACCCAGAACATTATGTTAACCACTGGGTTATGAAGCCAGACATCCAAGCCAAACAAAAATTTTAGGTCAACCAAAAACTGAGATCTCCCAATTTGACCCTGTATGACAAATTTCAGAACTAAACCAGGTAAGCCACAAAGAAGTCATGGATGAACAAATTAAACACTGCAATATAAAACTTCTTTTAGAATACATGTTTAAACTTGTACTAGAAGCCGAGCTCCAGAGACATTCAAAATATAGATCTTCTCCCCGCCCCTCCCTCATTCCCGGGGCTCCAGGCCACAAGGCAGTCAACATGGCTGACTAATCATGCCAAACCCAGAGAGGAAT
>NW_005842298.1:1279758-1287383 GCF_000455745.1 Alligator sinensis | reverse complement strand
GGGGGGGGGGGGGGGGAAGAAGAGAGAGAGATGTACTAAAAGTAAAGCAAATCTAATTATACCTCTGTAAAATCATACATAATGATAAAAGGTACAAATCCTTTCTAGCATGCCAAGATATTTAAAAGCATCATGCAACTAAGCTGGCTTACCAGTTCATATTCATACGAACATTAGCATATTTCATGTATTTGTATGCATGGATACGCATTTCACATATTCTTACCCTACTTCCGACAGGTGGAATGTACATAGTCCAGTATAGAGTTGTTGCTTGTCTTTTTCCAGCAACACTAGAACCTACACTGGATCCAACTCAGTTGACCAGTTAAAGCTACATACTATAGTATACAATGCAGCATATTTCATATCTCCTCTTGGGCTCTTCATTTAACAGTCACATCTTTCATCTTTCCATAACTCTGAGCTCTCTATGACTTAGGAACCACAGACCTCTCTGTCATGTCTCTCATTTGAGATTTCCCCTGATCTACCCTTCTTGACCTCTGTCTTAGCAGTAAAGGAATACTGCTAACAAACCATATTTCTGCACACCTGAATCTGCCTTTGCCCTAATGGGAGTGCTGCAAGTGTAGGTTTTACAAAACCAAGCCATTTTATTGTTTAAACTTTACAACACTCATTCATTTTTTAGTAAAAATATAAATGAATTGCACTTTCAAATTTTATATTTGGGTAAAATATTTTCTATTAACACCAGTTACTAACACATCTGTATCACTCCTTTCAGTTACCTCAATAGGTCCCACTTGAAAGTCTATATGGATCTGCAGCTCTCTTATCTCCTTTAAGGCAGCCATAGCTATTCTTATGTCATCCAAATCCTTTATCTGGCGATTTAGTTTCTTGCTGATTTCCTCTACAAATGTGAAGATATTTTCCATCTCAGTCCTGTAATTTTTGTTACTGTAATGTCCTAGCTCAGTCATCCAGGCCTTTATTTCTGCAGTCAGTGCCAATTTCAGATCAGCTAGAAGAAACAATGCAAGTTGATTTTACATAGTTTCCAGAAAAGCAGCTCTCAAATTTTTACTCTGTTAAACTGCCACACTTTTCCAAATCAAGCCACTGATTTTGTTTTCAGGCCATTACTGCCAAGGTTTCCTATTCTCTTGACTGTTGGAGAAGTTTAGCAAGAAGGTTTTAAAAGAAAAGCTGTTTATAAAATTATTTCATTTTGAAAAATGCAATTTGTTTGTTTAGAATTTGGTTTTATCATAGAAACTTGGGGTTGGAAGGGACCTCAGGAGGTCATCTAGTCTAACCCTGTGCTCAAAGCAGGAACATCCTTAACTAGATCATTCCAGCCAGGGCTTTTTCAAGCCAGGCCTTAAAAACCTCCAAGGATAGAGATTCCACCACCTCTCTAGGTAACCTGTTCCATGCTTCACTACCTTCCTAGTGAGAAAGTTTTTCCTAATAGCCAACCTAAACCTCCCTTGCTGCATCGTGAGACCATTACTCCTTTTTCTGTCATTTGTCACCACCGAAAACAATCTAGCTCCATCCTTTTTGGAACCATTCTTGAGGTAGTAAAAAGCTGCTATCAAATCCCACCCTCAGTCTTCTCATCTTCAGACTAAATAAGCTTAGTTCCCTCAGCCTCTCCTCAGAAGCCATGTGCCCCAGCCCTCTAACCATTTTCATCGCCCTCTGCTGGACTCTCTCCAACTTGTCCACATCCTTACTGTAGTAAGGGGCCCAAAACTGGACACACTACTCCAGGTGTGGCCTCACCAGTGCAGAATAGAGGGGGAAGTTACTTTCCTTGATCTGCTGGCATCATTCCTACTAATGCACTAATGCTACTAACTATCCTTTAATAATACCAAATAAAAGGGCCTATGACTCACTGAGCATTAGAGGTTGGAGGCAGTGTGCCTGCAGACAGTAATAAGCATAGTGACTCCAGAAATACTGAAATGAATAAGCCTAAAACAGCAGGGCCAGCCAACTCTCAGAACACCCAGACTCCCCAGTTCAACCCCCTTGATCAAGTTCCCCCAGCTTCTGACCTCAAGACATTCTTGGGGGTCTTAGTTACTGAAGGCATTCACACAAATGGAGTCTGCTCCAATGTGCTGTAATTCCAGTGCATCGGGGCAGACTTAATTGAGTATGCTGGAACATGGAAATTACTGCACTCCAGACTCCAGTATCACGTGCATCAGCATCCCCATACTGAAAAATGGCAATGGGGTGCTTTAAACTAAAGCTTGTTTGATGAGCTTTAGTTCAAAGCATCCTGTTGCCATTTTCAGTGCAGAGACACTGAGATAGATAGTTAGATAGATAAAACACTCCAGGAGCTTTTAATTAGTATGGCTCTTGGAGCTGTGCTAATTAATTCCACCCCCCACCCACCAGCCTCCCTGAGGATGAATCTAACACACTACACCATTTCATTGCAGCACACAATACTGCCAATATCTTGAAACTTCTTTCACCCCCAACCACTGTTCTCAGAGAACCAGCAACTGCATTCTAATGGCTCCCTGCTCCAGACCCTATTTGTGAGACCTGCACTCTTCCCATGGGTCATTCTTCATGAAGTTATATTTTTTTATTCCTGCATCACTTTATTAGCAATGGAAATTCAAGCTACACATGCCTTTTTGAGATTGATTAATTTCACACCCACTCCAACTTCCGTTCATTAAACATCAAGATTCAATATGGTAAGTACCATTTTAAGAAATATTAATAATGAATTTGTACACTTACAGAAACCAAACAGAACTCATGCCAGTTCTTTTAACTTGTGGAAGCTTTTCCATTTGCTTGAAAGGGGGCAAGTATCAAGTGTAGCCCATAACTTCAAGGAGTGAAAGCAGAAGGGAATAGGTGGCAAAAGGAAGTCAGAAGTCATGCCTCCAAGGCAGTGACAGGTGACGAGCCATTTACTTAGGGCAGGCAGCAATTGGGATAGGGTGCTGAACCTTCAATAGGGTGCTATTGAAGTGGTGGCTGTAGCAGAGTTGTGGAATTAATAAGAAACCCTTGGGCTCAGTTAAGCAAGCTAGGAGTCATATGACCAGAAACAGATGGAGCCCAGGGGTCCAAGGCTGGTTCAGGCCAAAGGTGGACAGCACAATGGACTACATTGAGGGCTCTCTGTGGCCTGATTTGAAAGGGGAAGCATACCCTGGAGAAACTATCCCGAGGGGGAGGCAAGCATCCGAGAAACTGTGTTGGTGGCAGAGAAGACCTGAGGACCATGCCAAAAGGGAAAAAGTACCTAAAGGGGTTACTCCAGCTTCACAAGGCAGACTCACAAAATGCATCATATATTTAATACAAAGGAGTGGCAAGCAGAAAGCAGGAGGTGCGGAGAAAGGCAGAGAGTAAAGCAGGCAAACCTGACCACTAAGGAGCAACAGACTCTGGTGTTTGAGCTCCAGACCTGCAACATGAAGTTCTAGAGGAAAACTGACACCATGTTAAACTGCTGCTTCAATTACCTTCTTGTAGAGAAAGATAATGCTGCCTCCACTCTTTCTCCTTTAACTGATGCTTGCCTATTCTGGTTGTTTATATTTTTGCATAGAATAATAAGAAAATTCAACCAGCTCCCCTCAGCAGCAGCATCATGGATAGGCCAGAGTCAGAAACACTAGTATTGAAAAAAGTTTTTACACCAGCAGAGCTAGTTTTTAACTCCTAAGATTACTGTATCTACACTCCAGGCTCAGCTCTCAGACGGCTCTCTTCCTTCCCCTCCAATAAGGCACACGATGTCATGACCCAGAAAAATCATCATCATCATCAGGTCCAAGGTAAATCCAAGTTACCTAATGTCACATCTATCTTTCCACCAAGAGCACTGACAAGCCATACTCCTATCAAGTCACAGGCTATAGCCAGGTATCTCCCCATGTAAGAGCAGTGGCCTGGAGATGCTTCTTAGTCAGGCCCCAGGTGAATAAAGCCCTCTCCTCCTAGTATTCTTTCCCACAGCTCTGAATACTAGAGGTGCTTCAGGTGTGACTGACAGTGCTTACTGTCATTTCTTAACCATCCCAGCTTCTGTGGGAATCTGGACAGCTCATCATAGCCTCTAACTCCAATTTTGGTTACCATGGGATAGTATTCTTAGGCAAGATCTAAAATGTGTAACATAAAACTGCTCCCCTTGAAAATGAAAGCTTTCATCTCTGACTACCTGGATGGAGACAGATTAGTAACAAGGTCTAAGATTTCAGATAACTCTTAGAACTAGTTTATTAAACAAGATTAAAGCATAAGACATACTATTTTTAGTTCATGTGATGGTTCACATGTGAACTTTTACATGACCTATATGAATAGTTATGAGATAGAAGACAACTTCTCTCACGAATATACAACTTGTTAAATGGATTTTAAACTAAAGCCTGGGGAAGTACTCTATCATATGCAAGCAGGCAAAGAATATATAGAAAAGTATGGTACATATGCTGAGCTTTCATTTTGTGGTCAATGGCCACTAAGATTACATTTCTCTCTCCTGTAAACACTTGTCCCCCACTTCACCCCCCAGAACACGAGGACCCATGGAGGTTCCTAAGAAATTTCAAATACTAATTAGCCCATTTAACAGTACCATTTGCAAGGTCACGTTGTACCCCATTCCTTTCCCCAAACTAATGATTTTTCAACATTTTTATGAAATGATGCCAAGTTTAAAAGGAAAATAATGATCTCTTTCCTTAACTTTAAACTTGCTGAAACTGAAACTGCATGTATAAAGTTTAAACAGTGATAGGTAAAAAAAGGTTTTAACAATAAAAAGGCTGATGAAACCTAGGATGCTGTTGCTCCATAGAATCCTTGTATTTGTCAAAAGAATAGTTCTGGAGATAAATTTAAAAGTCAAATTTAAGACAAGTCTCAGCAATTGCTTCTATGACTATTAATAAACTCAAGTTGAACAGGAAAATTTACTTTTCATTGTATGATATTGTTAACTACCATACCAGTGTAGAGTGCAACAGCTCCCACACAAATGTATTCAGGCTCAGAGTTTATCTCCAGCTCCAGGTCTCTGAAATAGAGGATCTGGGATTCAAGTTCAGACAGTAAAGGGTTCCCCTCCATAAACTGATCAGTTGCTTCCTCCTTATCCTTTTGCCAGATGTGGTGATAGCACTTAAAACTCTCCAGAGCTGTAAGAACCTCCTGGAAAACATTGAAGATGAGAACTCAATTTCTCACAATAATTTCACAAATAATTTTTCAGGTACTTATAATGTTGGCTCTAGTTCAGTAGATGCAAATGGTGGAGTAAGTTGCAGCTGAAACACAAAGTTCACAGATCATGAGTCCATGATTTTTTTGTATCCAAAAATCATGAACTCAATACAGGCATTGGATTTATGAGACATTACTACCTGCCTGACATCTGATTCACCAGATACCTGCCAGACCTGACCTCTTAGGACTTTTCTTCCCCTACCCCCACTTCCTTCCCTCCCCCCTCTCCTCCTTTTCTGCTCTTTGTCTTCCTAATTTCAGTTATTTACTTTTTCCACAGACGGCCTCTTTTCTACCTTAAATTAATACTCCTGTAGAGTCTCCCTTATTTACCTTTGGGTTCCCCCCCCCTTCCCTGCTCTACCTTTTGTTTTCTTAATTTCCACCTATTTACATTCTCACTGACATATCCCATCACACTTTTAGCTTCTCTCATTCCTTGAAGTCTCAGAACAGAGACTTCCCATGCCTGAAGAAGGGTGGTTGTACCTGAAAGCTTACAAAGAATTATCCAACTACTCAGTTGGTCTAATAAAAGATATCACATCTACCAAAAGAACCTTGCCTTCGGCTAACACGGCTACAACCAAAAACCCAAACAGGAAATTAATTTTTTTTTTTTTTTTGAGTAGTATGATAATTAACCAAACAACCAACAAAGGTTAATTGTAGATCTTTTAATGCCTCAGCTAATATAGGAGGTTGTTCTGGATATTACATCTAACCCATTAACATTTGGAGAAGGGTCAAATTTAAGGTCATCACATCACCCCTTTACCTTAAAAATCTCAGTCGTAATCATATCTAATATTATAAAAGCCTACGTCTGTCTGTCTGTGATGCTTTGTTTGTTATTTCAGGAGTGCTACCATGATTCCAAAGCTGCACCGAGGTCCAGCCAGCAGCACTGGCCCCAGCTCCTCCACTCCGCTCCATGCAAGAGGCAGAACAGTGGCAGCATGGGGCATTGGGTGGTGGCACTCCACCCCCTTGTCATTCTTGACGAGCAATTGGCTAATCTATCCAAAACAGCCCATGAAACTTGACTGAATGCTTAGCTCTTATACGCTGCAAGCTGGCAGCACAAAGCAAGTGAACTCAGGTAAGTACTGGCCTAAGCATTCTAAAGAGAGACTTTAGAGATGGAGAAACATAGTAGTGCAAAGCCACCATATCTTATTCACATGAGAGCAGTAAAACAATTCTGCACAGTTCAAGTGCTGTGTTCATTATCCCCGACAATCCTCATTTCCCATTACTAAAACATGCCACTATTTGTCACTTCAGGGGCTGGGGGCGTTTTTTGTTTTTCAGAGAGCAATTTCTGAGTGACAAGGAAAAAAAAATTACATTTGATGCTACATATTAGTTTCCCTCAGAGAAGACTGCTACCCCTGAATGTTTAACTACTGTCACTTGCTTGGTTATGCTTCCAAAACAAAAATAGTATTAACTTCAGCATAGCTAGGTCTAGGCCTTCAGCACTAGGGTGATGGACAGAAATGTGCACCAATCTGTACCTGTGACCTATGTTTTACTGCTTTAAAAAAAAACTGTCACCTTAACCTCTGTTGGTAGTCACAATGCTAATTAAATGAGCTTGGTTCTGAGCAGATGCATGATGAAATAAACCCACCCCACCCAATAGCTACACAACACCTGCAGAAGAATGTAGGAGGTCCCCCCTAGAGAACTTACATCCTCCTACAACAATGCAACCTCTGGTACCTGGGCTCCATCATTCTGCATGCCCTGAGCATTTGTCCTGCACACCCCTGAGATTTGTTTTCCCATAACTTATGCAGAAGAATCTCTACCAAGTCAGCAGCCCAGGTTTCCTTCTACAGCTTCATACATTTGTCCTGCTGATCCACAACTATTACTGGCCTTAACAACCTCTCTCAGAATAAGATACCCAATATCTTCTCCATTAACACATCTTTGTAAAATTAGAATACCCCAGTTCTACAGCAGCATGTTTGTAAAGTGCATCCAATAGTTAGATTTTCTTTTGGCATACATATTAGGGCTGTGCAAAGCTTTAGTCCCCAATTCGATTCAGCAGAGATTTGGTGGCCAAATCCGCAAATCTGAATCTAATCAGAGGACCCTTTCATTTCTCCGAATCGATTCAGAACCCTCCGAATTAATTCAGAGATTTGGATGTAGATACAGCTTTAAATGTTTTTTCTACATACGTCTAGGTAGCAGGGGCTCTGAATGCTGAAGTGCTGGGGCAGATGCAGTGCCCCACAAAAGCACGGGAGCCTCCCCAGCATGCTCAGTAGCATACGCTAAGTGGACCAGAAGCACTGCTAGTCCACTTCCTGGTCCACCAGGGAGCACACACTACCCCCCACCCCACAGCCCCC
>NW_005842298.1:1267223-1279727 GCF_000455745.1 Alligator sinensis | reverse complement strand
CCGTGGGTGGGGGTGGGGGGGGGGGGGGCGGTTAGGAGGAGGAGGCACCCAGGGTCCCCCTGCAGCTGATTGCTGAGCCAGGGAATACAGAGGGTCCCCCCCCCGTGTGCTCCCTGGCAGACCCAGAAGTACTTATGCTCGGCAGCAAACCCAGAAGCAGACCATGTGGAGGGCCCCCCACACTCCTGTAGGATGCTCCATGTACCCCAGCGATCATGAGCTACCTCAAGGTATGTAGAAAAAAAAAACAAAACAAAAAAACATTAAAGCTGTGTCTGTATCGAGGATTCACTGAAATCAGCATCAAATCATCAGATTTGGCCAAATCGAATCAGGGACAGAGATCCAAATCAGTGGATTGAATCACTGTCCCCAATTTGGGTTGAATCCGAATCGAATAGGGCCCAGTTTGCACAGTCCTAATGTCCCCAATTTCAAGTGTGAACTCGCAAATGATACTTCTGTTTTCAAAGCAGAATGGCTGTTTCCATTAGGAATGTCACTCTAGCCAAGATGCAAGTGGTAGAGTGGGGCATTCTTCTCCCATTCCATTTGATCACTTTCTTAAAGGTTTGTGTTTGTTAGAGAGGAAGGCAAGGGGTGTGAGGGGGAGGAAGGTGTTTTTTTTAGGAGTGTTTTGTTAATTGGGGGGTTTTGTGGAGAAGATTATTAAACTGCATTGTTTCATTGTTGTACTGGCCCAGACTGTTACTGAACAAGATTCAACCATATGCCTGCTAGCTTACCTTTTTGGTAGAATTGATGATAGTACTAAGTACAGACACCAATTTAATAATTTCCTTGTTCTCAGAAACACTCTTGTAATAGTTTGAGCTTTGAACTGAAACAGGCAAGTTTACAGATGTTGCGTCTAAAGAGCAATATAGAAAAGGAGAGTCAGGCAGTATGATTATAAACACAAGTTTACTTTAAATTAACCAAGGTCACAAAGTGAAAGGACACAGCTTGTTTCTCATCAAGGACACCCTCTAAATTTGTTGGGGGAGGGGGTTGGGTTTTTTTGTTTTTTTTTAAACCAGAAGACATGGAGAGGTACAAGACTGGTTTACACAATATAGCAGGACACTGAGTAGACAATCTTGACTACAAGATGGCAAAAGATGGGTGCTGAAGGAATTAGCAGAGATCATTGTGGGACCTCTGGCTCAGCTTTACGAGTTCTCATGGTGCTCTAGCGAGGTGCTGGAGGACTGGAAAAGGGCCGGTGTAGTCCCCATTTTGAAAACTGGGAGGAAGGAGGACCCAGAAACTACAGGCCTGTTAGTTTTACCTCGGTCCTGGGGAAGCTCTGTGAGAAAGTTACCCAGGAGCACATCTGTGAGGGACCAGCAGGGGAGATCATGTTTAGGGGCAATCAACATGGGTTCATTTGAAGCAGGTCCTGTCAGACCAACCTGGTGGTCTTCTATGATCAGGTCACTAAATCCTTGGACGCAGGCGTCGCAGTGGACATAGTCTTTCTGGACTTGAGGAAGGCCTTCGACACTGTCTCTCACCCTATTCTCATTAAAGGACTAGGCGACTTGTGGCATCGATGCCTACAGTCAGATGTGTTGCAAATTGGCTGCAGGACCACACCCAGGGAGTGGTAGTGAATGGGTCATTTTCGACCTGGAGGGATGTTGTCAGTGGGGTCCCCCAGGGCTCGGTCCTCAGGCCCGCACTGTTCAACATCTTCATCAACAACTTGGATGAGGGGGTGAAAAGCACCTTGCTCAAATTTGTGGATAAACACTAAGATGTGGGGAGAAGTAGGCATGCTGGAGGAGAGGGACAGGCTGCAACTAGATCTGGACAGGTAACAGGGGTGGGTGGATGAGAACAGGATGGGTTTCAATACTGACAAGTGCAAGTTATTGCACCTGGGGAGGAAGAACCAGCAGCATACGTATAAGTTGGGGAACTCCCTTATCAGCACAGAGGCAGAAAAGAATCTTGGAGTCATTATTGATTCCAAGATGAACATGGGCTGCCAATGCGAGGATGCAGTCAGTAAGGCCAACTGCATCTTGTCATGCATCCACAAAGGCGTCACAAGCAGGTCTAAGGAGGTGATCCTTGTCCTCTATGCAACATTAGTCAGTCTGCAGTTGGAGTGCTGCGTCCAGTTCTGGGCGCCACACTTCAGGCGGGATGTGGACAGCATTGAGAGGTTCCAAAGGAGGGGGACTCACATGGTCGGGGGCAGCAGGGCACACCCTATGAAGGGGAGGCTACGGGACCTGAACCTGTTCAGCCTCCACAAGAGAAGGCTGAGGTGGGATCTGGTGGTTGTCTATAAAAACTTACCAGGGGGGACCAGCAGGGAAAAGGAGAGTCCCAGTTCCCCCAAGCACTACCAGGAGTAACAAGGAATGATAGCCATAAGTTGACTGAGAGTAGGTTCAGGCTAAACATCAGGAAACACTACTTCACTGTCAGGGCGGCTAGGATCTGGAGCCAACTTCCAAGCGAAGTCGTGCTCACTCCTACCCTGGGGGTCTTCAAAAGGAGGCTAGATAATCACCTAGCCAGGGTCGTGTTTGACCCCAGCATTCTTTCCTGCCCATGGCAGGGGGTCGGACTTGATGATCTGCTCAGGTCCCTTCTGACCCTACCAACTATGAAACCTTTTTACTTTAAGTACAAAGGCCAATTGAATAGGGTACTCCGTTTCTGTCTCTCTCCATTTTTCTGTCTTTACATTTTTCCACAGAATTTACCATGCACATCCAAAGCCACATTGACTGACCCCAAGTCAGTATTAACCAACTCTAATGGAATTAATTAATTCATATCTTCTCAAGCAATGGAAAGGTGCTCCAGAGCTGCACACCAAATATTTTGGTGTTGAAAAAGCAAAGGGGAATCCTGAGAAGATATACTCTCCACCCATACTGCAACATGCAAGTATTTAGCTATTTTCAGACAATTCTTGCTATGATTGAGTGGTTAGGTTGTTAACATAAGACTTGAAAAAGCTTGATGCCATTTCTTGCCCCTTCCTGTAAAAACTGGGTCATTTTTTTCTCTCCCAGTCTCAAACAATTGTTGTGAAAACAAATCCTCTATATGTATGTGAAGTGTTCAGGTCTTAGGCCAAATAAGGTACTGAAGATAAATACCATTTTTACACAAATCTAAGATGACCCTGAATTTAAAATGACCCCCAACAATTAAATTCCAAATATGGAAAATATACGTGGAAAATTGTACCAAATTAATATAAAATCTAATTATTAGAGGGTTGTCTTAAATTCATCCTGCTCCGACTGCTACAGCAGAGCAAGCAGTAGCTGGGGGGCCTCAGGTGGCCCCCTTGTCCTCTGCCCCCTACTTCCTCCCCTTAAATCCATCCTGCCCCCTACCACCTGCATGCTCACCCTCAGTTCCCCATAGCCTCTGCCCTTCCCACCCATTCCCCACAGTCTGTTCCTTCCCCTTCACTCCCCACACTATTCCCCATAGTCTATGCTCCTTCCCCCCAACTCCCCACAGTCTGTCTCTTCTCTCCACCCACTCCCCAGTCTCAGCCTCTTCCCACTCCATCGCACTTACTGACAGCACTCAGGTTCTATTCCCTCTTCAGTCACAGAGCATAAACACACGGAAGTGTGGCTCCTGCCATGCCAGGCAACAGAAGCAGTGCTGCTGATTGACCAGGCAGGGTTTCCAAGTGCTCCATGCCTGGGAGGGAATGCAGTCTGAGCTAGAGCCAAGCTGCATCTGACAGTAAGTAAGGGAGAGGAAACAGGGGTGATGGGGTGAAGCAGCTGTGGAGGGAACAGGAGGCTGCTCTGGGTCCAATTCTGGTCCCAACCTGGGCTCAGGGCCAGTCAGAGTTACAGTTGCTGCCTGCCCACATAGACTTTGTATGCGGATCCAAGACCAGAGGCTGATAGGGGAGAACCTCATCTTAGATTCAGGCAAATAGAGTAAATGCATTAGTTAGAAATATGGCTCGGCTTCAAACATGCTCAGATGCTGTGATAACTACCTAAATCCCTAGCTATGACAGCACTTTTGAACTGGCATTCATTTACAAATTTAAGTGATTCCCCAGACTGTCCCAAAACAAACTGACCTAAACCATTCCCACAGGACAAATTTAGCCTACCTACCTCTTCACCAACCTTGAAGCTTCAAACTAACCAGGGATCCATATAAATACAAAGATATTTTTAAAGAGCACAAAGACTATCAAATACCAATAACAACTACTGGAATCATGGTCATCGGGATGTCCATGGAAGTAAACGTTTATATCTCAGTGTACAGCAAGAGACACACAACTCATGTTTTTAAGATCAAGCAATAAGAGTTAGGTTTTTTATTTTACCATATACATTTTTTACTCCAGTTTCTCTCATTTCTTCATCAGAATCACTGTCTCTGCCATCATGCTGCAAAGCAGCTATTTTCCTCTCTAGCATCTTTTTCTGTGAAGATAAAACAATGATGACATTCCCTAAAAATGTCAGAAATCTGAAAATTTCAAAAATAAGTAAATCTACACAAGACAAACCTTAGACATCCTCTCCTTACTCCATTGTCCAACGCCTTTCATGACACTGACAATACTATCCACAGCTTTATTGAGTGTTTGCTGCACCTCATCCAAAGTTGGTATCATAATGATGTTTGGGATAGATAGGGTGATGCTAGTCCTAAAAATTGGCCGAGTACTCTGTTTCTGCTTAGAAACATTGTCATCATCTATAAAAAAGGATTTGAAAAAGGTTGTTTTAAAAACTTCTCTCTTAAAAAAAGTTCTCTTTATCTCATCTACCGGGTATATACATATTTACATGATCTGTCTTTATTATGCTGCATTTCAAAATGCTATACATAAATCGCTGGATACTTCAGGGAAGTATCCCATTTCAGCTGCTTAATTTATAATGAAGTAACCATTAGTGTGATAAAAAGCATCTAATTATTATGCTGCTTCTTCATGCTCTCTCCTCCACCCCAAAATGTGAAGCTGTGCCTACAACTTAAAATCTTTATTTTAACAAAAGTATCATTAAGTCTGATCTAATCTGTGCATTTAAATGTAATTTACACAAAGTAAGGCATCAAATTCTGTGTACTTAAACACCAGGGAACTCAACAGATACAATCTGGATTCTGCCACATCCTGTACAGGTTCTCCATCAAGAAATTAAATTGAATTTGTCTTGTGTCCCCTGAGATAGAAGGAAGCCTTGTAACACTGGATTGCTCACATGGCAGCTTGTCAGATATGCGACAGAGCTGGCAATGGTTCTTTCCCCAAGTGGCAAAGCCTACCTATAGAGGTATTAACACTCAACTGGTGACAAGCATCCCACCTTCTAATTTAATTCATTTGGTCACCTGGACTTTAAAGCCAGGTGCAGACGTTATGCTTTTTCTGGTTTAGGTGGTCAGAAACCCATAACAAAACAGGATTTCAAGGCTCACAAACTGCTTTAAAAATGGTGGATCCCATGATCTAAGTTAGACCATCAGTGCCCAGTCCACTCATGAATCCAGGTAGGTTGCTGTCCACTGGTATCCCAGTTCCTAACTCCCCCCACTAACCCACCCTTGCAGGGAGCCAAGGCTTGGCTGCTCCAGCTGACCACCTAGCCAGCCCCATCCCAAGCTGTCTGTCTGTCACAGGCAGGACAGACACCTGGGGAAAGAGCGGGGGTGGGGATGGAGTGGAGCTTGCAAGCTGTTGGGAGGTGGTGGTGCCAGCAGTGCACCCTGCATTCCCAGCCAGGTCAGCTGGGTACAGTGTTCCTCCCCTGTCCTGAGCCCTAGAACCCTCCACTGTAGCAGCTCTGGGGAGGGCTTGCAGGATGTCCCCTTTAGAGCCAGCAATGAATTCCTGGCTGCAGAAGCTTCTTTGCAGCTGCAAGGGCATGGTTGCCCCTTCTCCCCAAGGACTGGAGCTTGCATCTGCAGAGAAGCCACTTCACACAGGAATGCAGCACTGGCTTGTTTTGGGGGGGGGAGCCACTCCAGCACAAGGTCCCAGGATAGGGGAAGCACTCTGGATAAGGGAAGGACTCTCTGGAATGTGAACTGGGGCAGCTCTGGGAAGGGCTGGCAGGATTTCCTCCGTGGAGCCAGTGCCAAATTCCCAGATGAAGACACTTCTCTGCAGATGTGGGCTCCAGTCCCAGGGGAGTGGAGGAGAGGGGTTAGCCATGCCCTTGCAGCTGCTGAGAAGTGGCTTCAGTCAGGAATTCAGCGCTGGCTCTGGGAGTGGAGAATCATTACAGCCCTTCCCCGGGCTGCTTCCACAGAGGGTCCAGGAGCTCAGGTCAGGGGAAGGACATGCCGTGTCCTGCCAACCTGGTCAGGAATGTGGAGTACAGTTCTGGCACCAACTCCCCGAGCAGCTCACGAGCTCCAGTCCCACTTGCCCCTGGTCTGCCTGGGGTTAATCCCCATACCCCCCACCCTGGAAAAAGGCCAGGGACCCCCATGCCACTTAGTGGGGGCAAGCACCCTGACAAAATGAGAGGCCAGCAGCGGGGAGGCACATGCCTGACAGCCAATGAGGGATGGCACAGCCACTTAGCTGCACTCGGCTGTCCTTGGCAATCTCCAGCAGACTGGGAGGCATGCAGGAGCATCCCCCACTTTCCAGCCTTGCCCAGTGCAGGAATCTGCCTATCTCCCACCAAAGAGTAAACGCGAGTCCCATTCACTCCTGATCCAATCTATGCAACTTGGAGAAACCTGCATATATTGGATCAATTCCACCTTGGGCTTTTTGAATGTCTGTGCTTAACCCAATAGACTGCATGCTTACTTTTTAAAATAATGGTCTCCAAAACAAAGAGTTTATCACAGTGTCAACATAATCTGTTGTGTATTGTTTAAGCTTCATCTGAGGAAGAAAATTCTCAAATCCAAGTCTATGCTGGCTACTGAAGTGTAAAAGATGGGCCCACATATGTGATCACTTAATTAGTCCACCCTCATTGCTATAGTTCAGCATTATGCCGAGATCATGTGCCTATGTGTTGTTTTGTGCATGCTAGCTAAAAACAAAAACTATAAGAAAATACACCCACCTAAGAAGTTTACCATAGATGCGGCATGAATGCGTTTGCGTATCGTCTCCAAAGTGTTTCGAGTGACCTTCAACAGGGCATCGATATTGCAGTGATTGAAATGGGAAAGCAATTCATGGGCCTCTTCCTCTAACATTTCCATCTCCTTCCTCTTCGCTACAGGAGAAAGCCCAGACCTAATCTGACCGTAAGTATTGGAGGAAGCCAGTTTGTCCAGTCTTCCTTCCTCCTCTACTGTAAAAACCAAATCAGCAAAGTTAAGTAAGGCAACTGAACTAACTAAGGGAAAGGAATAGGAATGCAACTGTCTGAAAGCTAGTGAATTTAAACACCGTCTTGAGAAAAAAAGTCATCAAGAGTGGATTAATGTCTGGGCCCAGTATAGGCCTAGAGAGAGTAGCCCCTGCTTTCTCTATGCCCCTCCAATCCTTGTCTTAAAGTAGGGTACAAGTTATGCTTATCAGTGGCAGACTTTGACATCAATGCTTCTTTGTCAGAGACGAAACACCACTACTCAACTATGTATAAAGCAAGGAGCTGAGATGCACTAGGGATTGAAATGTGATTTAAAAACTTTAAAATTATACAACATTCCAGCCAGGGATCTTTAGAAATCAAGACTCTGGGTACTACATTCATTCACTACATGATACATGAAAGTAAATTAAGAATTAAGTAAAGAATTTTTCAAAACTTCTCTTACCTGCACCTTCATTCAAATCAGCAGTGAATGGAGGCAGAGTTGATTTCTCGTTTTCTCTTTTAGATTGCATCTCAGTATCCAACAACACGTTTATCAGCTCATTAGCTGCCTCCTCCACCAATGAGCTCTTTAAATCCAAGGTCTGTGACCCCCTAACACAGAGCTCCTGTTAATAATACAAATACTGTTGAGTCTGAAATCAGGAGCTTTGTTGCCACACATAGGAGTAGCACATTAGGCTGAACACTCCCATGGGAATCAGTAGAACTAGTTGTGCAATAAAGGCGCTAATCTAAATCACATGAACAGGGTTGTAAGCCACAGCAAAATTTACTAATTGGTTGTTTTTAAACCCTAATCTCTGCAGCTGGATATCTAACAAACTTTTATTTAAAAAGCTTGTATGCCTCATATTTGTAGGCCATGTCTTAAACATATAAAACCTGAAAAGCAAAAAAGCCAGAAGGGTCACATAAATCCAATATTTACTTTCAAATTACAAATTTTCCTAAGGGCTTGACCCATGCTTTTCAATGCATGGTATCAACAGTACCAAGCACAGCAAGATCTGGCTTTTTAAAATAAAATCCAGTGACTTTGACCTACAATTAATGAGGTGCAAGGCTGAACAATTTGATATTACTTCCAAGGTTTTTTCATTTTATGTTACAGAAAAACAACAACACTTTCCAGCTCATATTAAAAATCCTAATCTGCACTTTCACTTAGTACTTGTCATATCTGGATTCTTTAAAATGTCTCAGATTTTTTTTTCCAGTGGGATGCAGATGATGCCAAATGGATAACTTAGTACCCAGAGTTCAAGATGCTCTGTCTATATGCACAACCATGGAGGGATGGTTGTGGGGCACATCTCTTTTGATTAGGTTGAAAAGTTTACATCACCAACCTACAAACCCCAGGTCTTTCATCAATAGAACAGGTTAGGCTCTTCATCCATGTGTTGCAACTACAAGTGGTGTGAGGGGCCCATCAGATTCTCCTACACCATATTAAAGGGACCTTATATAGAGATTGTGTTGGACAGCTCTCCTACAATGAGAAATGAGATTCCTCCCATCTCTCCACCTCTAGAACTAGTATATAAAAGCCATTGAGTACTTGTGTCAGAGGTGAACTTCCATGGTTTTCAATACCATAGTGGCTCGCTTAAGAACACAAGTTCTCATGCCCTGAGTAGGAAGTCAAAGACTCTGGTCAATAACAGTGGACTAAAGTTCCCCCAAAACAGATCTGACAGTCTCAAATATTGGGAAATGTTCCAGAGGAGACCTTTTTTCAGATTCCTTTATCCCCAATCCTATCATAGCGTTTTCAGTATTTATTTATTATTCATATTTATTAAGATTTTCAGCCAAGAGAGAGATGTCAAAAGACACGTCAGCTCCCTCTCACCTCCCTTAGTTCTATTCTCCAAACCAAATAAGGGCTTGACCAGCTTGTCAGAACAAAGCGTAGTTACCAACACCAGACACACACCTCCAGTCCTCCATGCTTACTAAAAGGACATTCAAAAGTACGTGTTACGTAAAGCAGACTTTTTCAAAGCAGATAAAGGCAAATAAAAGACGCTACAAGGGAGGAGCTTAAATTTAAGTGGTACAGAAGAAGGAAAGAAATGTTATACTTTAACTTCTTGGTTACCCAGAAGCTCTGCCAGGCCCTTGAGTACCTTGAATTTGGTGTAGTTGTTCACCTTTAAACAGTTCAAGTTACTGTTAAAACATATTGCTATCTGTTATTCTCATTAAAATTACCTAAGACAATTGATAATGATGAATACAATGTTTATGTCTAATGAATGCCACAGCATGGTAATTAAGCTACATCACACTTCACCATAGGATGTGCTAATACATAGTTTTAGCAAGACAAATCTTACAACCTTAGTCATTTGGAGAAATTCTTCACATGTAAGTGGGTCACCTTCTGGCAGCTTACAAAGCAGCACACTGCTCATTTCTTGAAGAACAACATCTATGCGGAACTTCACCAAATCATTCACTCTATCAAGCAGAAGCTCCAGCTCAGCTTTTAAAAAAAAAAATCCAGATCAATAGAAAGAGATTACATTTATAAAGGCCCTCTTAAAACACTTTCCTCATGCTTTTGTCCTCAACATGTTTATGCGTATTCAACAGCACATTATCTCCACTTCCCTTACACTGCTTGCTTTACTTTTAAAGTTGAGACTTGCAGTGACATTTATTTGTGGACTAATCCATTACTAATCTTGGGGTTTGGTTTTGTTTGCTTTTTTTTAATATCTAGAATGTTAATGAATGCAACAGGAACTTGCCCTGGAATCTGCTTTTCCATACTCAAATTCCCTGGGGAGGGGGGGGCAAGAAATCAGGATTTTAAGAAATTAATTTGCGACTAATGCGCTGCCTCCAAAAACTAGAAGGTTTCTTTTTACACCATATAGCTTAATTACTATTCATTTATACATTGACATTTTCATAGGACATACTACCTAGCACTTTGGAGTTTCTTTTAATTACAGAAGAAGCTTACAATCACTGATAAATAACAGTTTATGCACATCTGCTGCTCTTCTACAGAATTGAGAAAAGGTACTGATAACCAAAAGCTTGTCTGTGTCTATCCCAACCATGAAGTTATGCAAATAAAAGATATCAAAAACA
Source organism: Alligator sinensis (assembly GCF_000455745.1). Lineage (NCBI taxonomy): Eukaryota > Metazoa > Chordata > Crocodylia > Alligatoridae > Alligator > Alligator sinensis. The sequence goes on along the minus strand of NW_005842298.1, from coordinate 1,269,300 downwards.
AGAATTTTTCCTCTTCTTTTATGCATCCTAATTTGTTGCCACCATTTTAGAAAGGTTTGGAAATTGTAAAACTCAGCATTCTGTTCTCTCAAGGGTTATCTGTCAAATGTTGTTAGCATATTAACTAAGTGCTTAAGAACTCATAATTTCTGTAAAATAACTCAAGTTCTGACATACACTTACTTAATAGTTTCCATGGTGATTTCATTATTTGTTCAGATGCCAATAGTTTTAAGTGGTTTTAAGTGATCTGTGAGTGGTTAATGGGACTCAGTACCTCATTGGAACTTAAGTGTCTCTGGGACTGAAAGGTCTTACATATGGACTTTCTGGACAGTCTACAAAATATGTATCACTACACTACTGCAGATGACTCTGCACACAGTAGAGCAATGCTCATCACAGAGAGCCAATTGTATTTCTTTTACAATTGTTACATTTTTGTTTCTGTGGGCCTGTTGGGTTTCTTCTTCTTGTACCAAAATTTAAATATAAGCTACACACATGCAAGAGGCTCGCCAATGGAACTGCATGTTATCTTATTTATACCAATGGCAACTCAACACAACAAAGTGCTGTACAGTGAAATCACTTTAAGACACACAAAAGGTAAGACGGCAACGGCCCACAGAGGCCTGTGCCTTAAAAACTAGGTGATGCTGGGGAAGAGAAGGTTAAGTTTGATAGTATGGCCTCCCTTTCTCTTATATTTTAAGTTTTGCATTCACACATTTAAAGACAGAAGATAAAGGAGCTTTTTTCTGGGCTGGGGCAAGCTCTACCCTCCTCTAACAGGATTCCAGTAAGACTGGACTGCATTTCTAGGGAATCTGTCCCTTTGAGGCAACAGTAGGTTATGGATGAGAATTTCAACTGCTTAATTTATACAGTGGTATAATGTGTATAAGTAATGTTAAAGGTTCCTTGGGTGAATCTGATCACTCTTATTAGGCCAATTTAAATAGTTGGAAAACAATTATTAAACAAGCTTTCAGATTAAAAAACCCTTTGTCAGGCTAAGGAAGTTTTAGCAGTTGGGGTGTGCTCTTCCTGGATGCAATGAAAAGTAAAGAAGCCAGAGGCTGGTCTGGTATGCATACAAGACAGGTAGTCAGTGAAAATGTAGATTTAGGAGTCAATGGATGAGAGACAGGCTTGGTGGAGACCAGCACAGCTACAACCTACACCCCTGTAACATGTTAAAGATTAGTATTTATGCATAACACTGTACCCAGTATTAAAATTAAAGTAAAAATAAACTAAAAAAAAAAATTCTCAGAGATGGCAATATGCCAGGCTTACCCAATTTGTCAAAAATATTATTTAGGTATCTCTCAATGTTCAGAGAAGTCCAGTTCAGTGAAGTCAAGCCAGGATGAATAACATTATCTACATTAGCTAAGTGAGGAGCCATTAGTTGATCAATGGGCAATTGTATTTTTGACTTCACTCTCTTGTATTCTACTAGCATCATCTGAAATAAATGAAGCGTAACAGCAGTAATTAATATCATTACACAAACGTTTCACTATGCTAAAAAGTTGCAACTAATTACACTGAACACATTTCCCCTGGATGCTTTACTTTATGAAAAACATGTTTTGCAACCATTAAGCACTTTTTTCACACTGGCTAAAGCACTGTATTTGTAGAGAAGGCTCATCCTTAAGGATCCTAAAAGTGTTCTGCCCAAATACAGAAAGCACGTCAAAAAAAGCTCACTGCTCTTGGCACAGAATATTGTAGTTAAGCCTAGAAAGGAATTCTCCTAAATTTAGTTTCAGAATGATTCTACATGGTCACCATCAGAGCTGAACTTTGTAAAAGTTAGCCATATTAACCTCCTGGACCTTTTGAAAGCAGAACATTATCTTTAAAGTCCACTTTAGTCCAGGCTTCTTACCATGAATCTAAATCAAAAGCATCCAACTTGTAATCTGCGAGTGGTTAAATTATGGCCCACAATGTTTGTCAGCATAATTTCTGAGCTGCTGCACTAACATGGCCTCAGCACCCAGGGACTGAACGCTATTGCTGCCTGTTTCTCCCGCTACCTTGCCCACTGCCAATTTTGAAC
>NW_005842298.1:1255024-1267213 GCF_000455745.1 Alligator sinensis | reverse complement strand
GGCGGGGGGAGGGGGGGGGGGGGGGGGCGGGAATAGAAAGAGGTGAGCAAGATGTTACCCCACTGCTGGAGGTGGATCATCTGGTCAATGGAGTCAAATAAGTTGGAAGCTCCTGATCTAAATGACTATACTTGCAATACTGTTATGAGCACCACGATCATATATAGGTCCACAACTAAATTTAAAAAGTGGTGGTTTTAGGTGTGCTGGCCCCATATGCAGTTTCCAAAAAGGTACCTAATTTTAGGTTTTAGGACTGTCTTCTTTGCTCTCACTAAAAAATAAAAGCACTGGCATTTCCTGTGCAAAAGGCATTTTTGCCCACTGCTGGAGTGGCCTGCATTTGGTGGCTCAAGACTGCAATGGCCCTAAACATCAAGTTGCTTAGGCCCCTTGTATAGGTTACATTTATGCTACAATTAACGTGTTTAGTTTATGCCACAATTACACACGCACCCAATTTAAAGCACCATAAAATGGCAAAGTAGCCACAAAAATGATCTACATATAAAATATTGCTGAGCCCCAATCTAAAAAGTTATGCCTCTTATGTACATGACAAGAGTGTCATGAAAGGAGACAATGGTTAGGATCAGGGATCGTATCCCATGGTGCCTTTAAATGGGCATAAGCCAGGGGCCTTAGTGATACAGCAGTTTGAGATTCAATCCACTTGCGCAAACGGCTAAATGACCCCATCTTCAAGTTTCTATGAGGTTTACGAAGTTAAAAGGAAACTTAAAAGGGGAACAAACAACACCTACCTTAGGCACAGACTTCTTTCCAAGACATCTCCTTACTCTCTAGGAAGACTTAGCTACCACAGTAATCCTAAAGTTAAATTCACGTATGCCATGAACATAATATTAACCTTATCACATGCCACAAAACACTGACACTCCAGCATGTATAGCACCCAACTAGCAGGAGCCTTATTTTTTTATTCTGAAGCTAACTCCAAGAAAGGAATGACCTGAAGGTAAGTGCGAAAAGCCATATTACACATCAGTATTTTGTTAGTAAATTTAAGGCCAATATTAATATAGAGTTCAGTTCTGGCAACTAAGAGTCAGTGCCTGCTTTAGGAGCTTACAAAACAGCAACAGACATTACTCCATCAGCCATATTCCATCATTGCTCATATCCTTTGGGATCTAATGACTGTAGCAAGTTATTGAATCACTACTGGAGCCATCCAGACTCTCTAAAAAGAGGTAGATACAAAACGTGAATAAGAAGCATCACAGGGCACTAAGGTGCGCCTGCTCCTTTAAGGGCAGAAGCAGCCTAGCAAAGCAGACTGGCAGGCTAGGCAGAGCTCCACAGCTGAAGGTTGCCTGAGTAACATGTAAACAAGGTAATTACCCAGCACCTGCAGGCAATCAGCTGACCAGAAGGAGTCAGAGCCCATGGAACACAAACTCAGGGCTTAGGCTGGCAGGATTCATTTTCTCTCTGTCAATGGCCAGGGGACAAAGCCCTGGCACAAAAGAGCTACTTGACATTGTGCTGCCTGCTTTGCTACCTCCAAATGAGATAACTCTAGGAGAGCTCACAGGTACCCAAGCCTAAGGGGTATAAAAGGTGGGAGTTTGCCCTCTTAATGGGTTATAGCACTGCCTTTATTGTTACTGTTATGTTATAGTCCTGGCAAGGTTCCTCTGGTAGATGTGATATCTTTTGTTAGACCAACTAAGTAGTTGGAAAAAAGTTCTTAGCAAGCTTTTGGGTGCAGTCACCCTTCTTCAAGCATAGGGAGTCTCTGCTGTTCTGAGACTCCAAGGAATGAGAGAAGCTAGAAGTGTGGCAGGATGTTGGTGAGAATGTAAATAGGTAGAAATTAGAAAAACAGAAGCAGGGAAAGGCAGGAAGCCAAAAGGTGAGTCAGGGAGACACTACAGTGGTAATGATTCAACGTAGAAAAGAGGCTCTGTGTGGCGGGACAGTAGGAAGTGCTACTATGCTGAGCCATCCGCCTCACTGTGCCCGACCAAAGCCATGCTTTGGGTGTCTTCCCGGGCGCACCTACTTCTGACCGACCCCCTTCCTGGAGCATACCAGCAAGCCTGGGGTAATTGCTGCCACCACCCGGGCTCTTGTCTCGCCTAGGGCTCTGTGTAGCCTAGGGTACACAGACCCTGCAGACCTCGGGGTGCTTCACCCACTGGTAGTATTTCTTGGTGCTCCTTATAGCCTGAAACCACCAAGGATGTTTTTACGTAGGACAGAATCAGATAATAATCAGCTTACCCCTGCTAAGAGCAAAAAGGCCTGTTCCACTCCACCCCCAAGCATTTACAGCTAGGCATGCTGTAACAGATAGCTTTTATTAATCAGAAAAGGGGGAAATGGGAGAGGGGTACAAGACAGAGGAGTATTAAAGAAAACACCTTGAGCAAAACAGAATGGGCTTGTTGGCCCTTTTAAACACAGACCACCAAACCAGGGGGAGGAACTCAATCTGGAATTCACCCAAGAATTGACTGAGGCCACACGTGAACATGGCATGGTCATCATTGGCAATTTTAATTATCCAGACATCTCCTGGGAGGAACACTTGGCCAAGCTGGATCAGTTGTGATCCTTTCTGACCTGTGTCGAGCTCTTCCCGACTCAGAAGGTGCATGGGCCAACCAGAGGTGAGGCTCTTCTAGACTTGGTCCTGGCCAAAGGAGATGACCTGGTGACCAACTTAAATATAGAGAGAAGTCTGAATGACAGCCAGCATGGCTTCATTGCAGGCAGTTCTTGCCTTACCAACCTCATCTCCTTCTATGACCTGGTAACTTGCCACCTGGACACAAGAGAGTAGGTTGACATTATATACTTAAACTTCCAAAAGGCCTTTGATCTAGTATCCCACAATGTTCTCCAATTTTCTTGTGAGGATTGTGGGCTTAACTCCAAGACAGTCAGGTGCATGAGAAACTGGTTGCAGGACAGGACCCAGAGAGTCATATTGAATGGATCTGTGTCATCCTGGTGAGAAGTGGGCAGCAGTGTCCCATAGGAGTCAGTGCTTGGTACAGTACTTTTCAACATCTTTATTAACAATCTGGATGTGGGGGTGAAGAGCTCACTGGCCACGTTTGCGGATGACATCAAGTTATGGGAGAGCGTAGTCATGCTTGAAGATAGGCTACAGTTACAGGTGGACCTAGACAGGCTAGCAAGTTGGGTGGGCTGGAATCTGATGAAGTTCAACATCTAGAAATGTAAAGTGCTCCACCTCAGGATGAACAACCCCAAACACCTACAGGCTTGGTGGCACCAAACTGACTAACACCATGAATGAAATGGACCTGGGGGTAAAAATAGACTACAGTATGAGCTGGCAGTGAGATGCTGTAGCCAGTAGGGCAAATAATACTCTGGCATGCATCAATCGATGCATCTCCAGTAAAACCAAGGAGGCGATTCTTCCGCTCTACTCTACAGTGGTGAGACCACAGCTGGAGTACTGTATCCAGTTCTGCAAACCACACTTTAACAAGGACATGGACAAGCTTGAGAGAGAGTCCAAAGAATAGCCACCCATATGATCAGAGTCTTACCTGGCAAGCCATATGGAGGAAAGGCTGAGGGATCTGGGACTCTTCAGGCTGAGGAAAAGAAGGCTGAGAAGGGACATGGCAGCAGCTTACCACTACACTAGGGGAGTGCATCAAGGGCTCAGTAAGCAATTGTTCACCAGGGCACCCAAAGGGGAAAACTAGGGGTAATGGCCACAAAGTCCTAGAAGACTGATTCAGGCTCAACAGTAGGAAAAAAACTTCTCTAGTCAGGGTGTCCAGACTGTAGAATAAGCTCTCTCCAGAGGTGGTACAACCACCTACCCTGGAAATCTTCAGGAGGAGACTGCTGGGGTCACCTGACCCCCAGTTCTCTCCTGCTTGGTGCAGGGGGCTGCACCCAATAATCTTCCAAGGTCCCTTCCAGCCTTACAATCTATGAAACATGTGGTTAAAGATATGTAACCCTAATTTAATAGTTAAATTATAGGTAAGCTACTTGTATATACACTCAAAGAATTCTGGAGGCCCATGCTTTGGTGTGTGTTCCCAAAATGCCTGCTGGAGGAAGCCCCGCCAGACCAGGTAACCTGACCCTTAAATAAAAACTTTTCTGACCTCATCACCTGGTTCCAACCAGAAACAAGCATCTTCTGAACACTGCTGACGTAGCTTAATCCTTTTAAAAGAAGTCATCAGGAACCCCTGGTGGAGTGGCCAGCATCATGAAACTGGTCCCACATGTTCCTTGGTGGGAACCTTAAGACAAAGGATCTGGATACAGTAAGTGGGGATGGGAGGAAGTAAAGCATGCAGCCCAAATAAGACACAGCAAAACAGGGAGAGAGAGAGCGGATTTCTTCACAGTCAGTGAAAAGGAAAATAGCTGGAAATTAGAAAGACGAAGGGCAGAAAAGTAGGAAAGGGGAGGAGAGGGGAGAAAAGGTGGGGGTGGAAAAATGTAAGAGGTCAGGTCTGGCAGGTACCTGGTGAATCAGATGTCAGGCGTGTTATAGCCCAGGGGCTTAGATTTGTGTTAGTGTTTGAACTGGTGGACTGGGATGAGGCTATAAGGAGAGGAGGCCTCATTAGTGCCCAGAGGGAGGCACATGACTGAGTAGAATCCCAGTGCCAGGTGGGTGGAGTTACAGGACGGCCAGAGAGCCCAGCACCAGAGGGATTCAGCAGACAAGGGCCAGGAGCCTGATGATAAGAAGTGATTGAGAACTAGTGCCTCAAAGCTGGGCTCAACACAGTGGGTCTAGGCTACAAGGCCTAGCTATATTGAAGGGGTAGGGGATGAGTAGGCAGAAGCCCCAACAGAGGGAATAATATTCAGGCAACACCTGCAAGGCTCGGGGCATAGTAAAGGAGAGGTTTGGAGCCAGGAAATTGGCCCATAAGGCCTGAGGTACCCTGTGCAGCACTGTACTGAAGAGAGGCCCGGCAAAGGGCCCAAAGACCAGTGAGCTCAAGTGAGGTTCAGCAGACCGGGACCAAGCGAAAGTCCGTGGGCAGCCTCCCAATTTACTTTACCAACAAGATGTGGCAGATGAGATAAGAGGGTGCCTTCAAGATGGAGCTTGCAGGGTCACAGAGCCACCAGGGGCATCACAGCCACCCCTGTGGCCCCAGCTCTGTGACAGTGGTGATTTAGTCAAGAACAGGGCTGTGCACAGGGAAGAAGCCCATGATCCCTGAGAAGGGGAGTGAACCCTTTGCCCGCAGAAAAGACTTGCATGCTATCTGATGTATGCTAAAAGCTGGTACAGTCATCTGACACCTTCAGGGAAGGAATTCTACCTGATCAACACAAAGAGCTACTCAACACTGCTGAGAAAGACACTCTCATGGACCCAGAGGGACAGACTTCCATCTTCAGCTCTCTCTTTGCAAAAATGAAGTTTATTTCCTACCTATGGGGACTTTTTACCATCTTGTACCATCTACATTTTTCCCCAGAGCCTGACGAAGGGACTTTGGTCCCGAAAGCTTGCAGAAAAGGACAATTTTCTTGCCATTTTCCAGTTGGTCTCATAAAAAGGTATAATTTTGGAACCAAGAGTTCTAGTTTTTTGTATATACAATTCAGCTATGCATTTCTGGAAATTGTGCTTCTCCAAGACGCACCACTTCTAGAAACGATTGCTAGGTCAACCTGCCATATGGCTATGCAGAGTCACTGTGCTGAAAGTGGACCCAAAAGGATAACTGACTTCCCTAAGGAGCCATGTAATTCTGTTTCTGACTCCATAAAATTTAAAAAATTGTTACCCTTCCCTCCAGTCTTAAGTGCCTTCCTGACAAGGCACTTCTTCTCTTGTGCTCAAGTTATATAATAAGCAAAACTAAGTAGCATCTGAAAATCAGCATTAAAAGAAGATAGAGATGAACTAATACATTTATTTCCAAATTATCATTTCTCTGCTCAAGAGTTTCTCTAATCTTGTTTTACTTTCTTCCAGTAGTGCTTAGATACCTTGAGAGCTGCTATATATAGAAAATGAATAAAATAAACCTACCTGCACCTTATTATATTTCTTCTTGTACGAGTCTTGCTTTTGCTGAAGAGCAATTGCAAATGGTGGGATTTCAAGATGCATATGAGCCATACACTCCGTCTCCCTAAGTAGAGTCAATATCTGAGGGTCAAAATTTACAAATAATTCTCCTGTCTCTGGCTCTTTTACCAGCAGAGATGCCTGAAGGCCAGCTTTAATTACTTCAACCTGCAGGAAAGAAAGACAACATTCAAGAAACCTGTCAAGACCAACCAGGCAATATGTTCCCTATATAGATGCAAATATAAGTGTATACCTAAACTATAAAATGAATAGAATCTGCTCTGATGCGCTGTAATTACAGTGCATCAAAGCAGCATCCCTGCATTTCTACAGGCTCCCTAAGTGATCTATTGTTCTTAATGCACTTATTCAGCCATAGCTTTTTTTGCTCTATTTACACCACCTCATGTTCATCCAATTGTTCTTGTTCATTGTAACAGGCTACATTTTAGATAAAAGTGTATTTATAAGCAATAATTCAGTGTCAATTATCCCATTTTGGGATAAAATCTTTCATTTTCACATATAGTGTTCAAAAAAGGATTATTCATTCAGTGTAACAACTTACTATCTCTGATCTCTGATCATTTCTGTTGCTGTCTACATCTTGCTTGCAACATGGGAGATCCAAAACCAGAGACAGTTCCAAGAGAGGCATTACCAAGGCCAAATATAGTGAAAGAATCATTTCCCTTGATTTGGAAGAGAGACTTCTGTAATACAACCCAGTATTCTATTGGCTTTTTTGTGGATACAAAGCCTTCTGTTGACTCATTCAGCTTATGGCCCACTGTAAGCTCTGCCCCAGATTTAAAAAACAAAACAAACAAAAAAAATATAGTACTGGATCCTAGCCAGTCCTTCTACAATCTTTATTTGTGCATACAATTATTCTGTCCCAGCTGCAAGACTTGCATTCATCCTTGTTGAATTTCATCTGATTGACTGGGGACCATTTCACCAGACTGTTTAAGTCATTCTGGATCTTAGCCCTACCCTCCAGTCCGCTGTACTTCCACCCAACTCACTGGCACCCATAAATCTACTAAGCACGCACTCAATCTTACCATCCAAATAATGAAGATGTTAAACAATACCAGACCCAGGTCAGACCCCCATGGAACCTTACTTGATATCTCCTGTAACAGGGGGCTCTCTCAGGGCCCATTTGCCAATGCCCCGCACACCTGTTTCTGGGCCAACTGCCCACCCTCTTGTCTGTGATGCCTTGTTGTTAATTAATTGATGTTAATTAGGCAGGAGGCTGCCCATTTTCTTGCCCCCATGCCAGGGGGCGCTATCTGCAGCTCCGTACCTCCCCTACACCACAGCCCATGCTTTGCCCTACACTGCAGCCCATGCCTCGCAGGCAGCATCCAGCTGTTACTCTCACCGGCCCCACACTTGGCCCCAGAATCCTCCTATCAGGACCTCTCTAAGATCCCTCCATTCACATAGCCTGAACGAGGGTGGGGTAGGGTAGGCCAGGCCAACTACATCCCTGAAACCATTTTCCCCGTCTCAGGTGTGGTCCCCCCAGGACCTGGCCCCACCTCCAAGGCCAATTAGAAATCCCAGACCCTCCTAAGCTCTGGGTATTCTTTGTGGTGGGCCCCTGGCTCTTTTGACTGTCCTGGTCCTGGCCCCAGCATTGACCAGTCGAGGGTACTCTCTCAATCTGGTCAGAGTCTCTCAGTCAGGCCTCTGAGCCTCTAGCCCCACCCTCACTCCTGGGGTCCACCCTCACTGGACCCTATCAGCAGGTGACCCACCCAGTTGTGAGAGCTGGGATTAAGGCACCTCAACCCACTTTTCACTGGGATGGTAACTGGCCTGGCATTTCCTGGGGGCTCCCATACTCAGGGTGCAGTTTTAGGTCATGCCCAGGACCAGGAGCCTCCAGAAAATCCCCTACAGCTCCTCCCTTACCTCCAAGATGATCCATGAAGACTTGCAGCGAGGCGATGCTTCTGGCAGGCCAGACAGTAACAAAATGCCCTGCTTATACAGGCAGCCCTAAACCTAAAAATGGCTGCTGTAATCAGGCACCTGCTGGCTACTTGGCTCTGGTCTTAAGGTGGCAGGCACAAACAGTGCCCTGCCATACCTTCTCATAGCCAGACAATGAGCCATTCATGACTTCTCACTGAGCGTGATGATACAAGCAGTTATGAATCCATCTCCAGGGCAGTCAATTATTTCAGACAGAGGGCCACTTATCAAGTTTAGGAAAGCCATCAAGGGCCACATGGGTAGCTCTGCCCCTTGATAGCTGCCCCCGCCCCCGTGGTTGCCATCTTGTGATCCTAAGCCCCACCCCCTAGTCCCTGACCTTTACCAGCAGAAGGCCCTCCCCTTGCCCCCAGAAGTACTCCTTTCACCAAGTGGTTTCGCCATTTCAGAACCAGAAAGTTACCAAAAATATATTCTAAAAATCAAACATCTACAACATTCATTAATTTGATTTAAAAAAAAAAAATGTCCCGATTTACATGTGTTTTGTAGTGTACATAGAGGTAATTGCACAATAGCTAAAAATGAAGTCTTACTCTTGTACATTATGTGGGAGAGGGTGGGGGGCATAGGAATGGGTATCGATCTGTGAGGGGCCGTTGGTGTGGGGGTGTGAGTGTGAGGTGAGAGGACATGTGGGGGTGTGTGGATATGTGGGGTATGGGGTTTGTGGAGGACTGTGTGGGAGGGAGGGTGGCTGGGGTGTAGGTAGGTAGGTATGGCAGTGCAAGGGGAGGGGTGCATGTGTATGGTGGAGTGTGTGTATGGGACTCACCCTATGAACACACAGTCTCTCTCTCCCTTATTGCTCTCTCTGTCTTTCCACTCCCCCTCCCTCATTGCAGGGATGCTCATGCGCACACCCTCCCACTCATGGCCCTGGAGTACTAGCACAGGCCCTGTGCTCCCACGGTCTGGCAATGCTCCCGGGGCCACATGGTTCTGAAGTGGTAGGTGAGCAGGCAGGGAAGCAGTGAAAGCTGTGGCGGGCACAGGCTTCCAGTTGGGGTTGGGGCCGGGACCAGGCTGGGCTCACTTCCTACTGAGTTCTGCTGACTTCCCCCAGGTTCTACTGCCCTTTTCTCCTGTCATCTTTGAAAGGCAGCCAGGAGCAGATAAAATAAACATTTTCTAAATTTTTTTTTTAGGGACCCCACAGGCTGAGTACAATGGCCTGGTGATTCATAGATGCTAGGGTCGGAAGGGACCTCAATAGATCATCGAGTCTGACCCCCTGCATAGGCAGGAAAGAGGGCTGGGTTTAGATGATCCCACCTAGATGCCTATCCAACCTGCTCTTGAAAACCCCCAAGGTAGGGGAGAGCACCACCTCCCTTGGGAGCCCATTCCAGACCTTGGCCACTAACTGTGAAGAAGTTCCTCCTAATGTCCAGTCTAAATCTGCTCTCTGCTAGCTTGTGGCCATTATTTCTTGTAACTCCCGGGGGCGCCTTGGTGAATAAAACCTCACCAATTCCCTTCTGTGCCCCCGTGATGAACTTATAGCCAGCCACAAGGTCGCCTCTCAACCTGCTCTTGCGGAGGCTGAAGAGGTCCAGGTTCTCTAGTCTCTCCTCATAGGGCTTGGCCTGCAAGCCCTTAACCATACGAGTGGCCCTTCTCTGGACCCTCTCCAGGTTATCCACGTCCCTCTTGAAGTGTGGCACCCAAAATTGCACGCAGTATTCCAACTGCGGTCTGACCAGCGCCCAGAGGGGAAGGATCACCTCCTGGGATCTGTTCGTCATGCATCTGCTGATGCACGATAAAAAGTGCCATTAGCTTTTTCTGATGGCTTCGTCACACTGACGACTCATGTTCATCTTGGAGTCCACTAGGACTCCAAGATCCCTTTCCGCTTCCGTGCCACCAAGCAGGTCATTCCCTAGGCAGTAGGTATGCTGGACATCCTTCCTCCCTAGGTGCAACACTTTGCATTTCTCCTTGTTGAACTGCATTCTGTTGTTTTCTGGCCATTTGTCCAACCTGTCCAGGTCTGCTTGTAGCTGTTCCTTGCCCTCCAGCATGTCCACTTCTCCCCACAGTTTTGTGTCATCTGCAAGCTTGGACGGAGTACACTTCACTCCCTCGTCCAAGTTGCTGATGAAGACATTGAAGAGTAATTGGTCCAAGGACCGAGCCCTGCGGGACCCCACTGCCCACACCCTTCCAGGTCGAAACCGACCCATCCACTACGACTCTCTGGGTGTGACCCTCTAGCCAATTCGCCACCCACCAGACTGTGTAGTCATCCAAGTCACAGCCTCTTAACTTGTTCACCAGTATGGGGTGGGATACCGTATCGAAAGCCTGGTGGGCCAGATCCAGCCTGCGGGCCATATTTTGCCCACTGCTGTTCTATCTAGTTTCATCTAGGCTGTATTCCCCTAGCTTATTAATAAGAACGTTGTGGGAGGCAGTGTTGAAAGCCTTGCTAAATTCAAGGTACATTACACATTCACTCTTCTTCCACCCCTGCTCAGAGCCTGTCACCTGAATACCAAAAGAAATCAAGTTGGTCAGGCATAACTTGCTTTTGGTGAACCCATGTTGGCTATTGCCAATCACCTTGTTCTCCACTAGGTACTTTGAAATTGTTGAATAACAAAAACCTGATAAAATAAGATATGACTTGACATGTTGATCAACTTCTACCACTTTACTTTAGCAGAAAGTACAGGTTGGAAAAGAAGCCATGTGAGGAGGTTCATTTTTCCTTCCTGTACCAACAACAGAGTATAACCCTTACCTTGTTGTTTCATACACTGAGGTCTGAATGCATCTCAGACAGTCCCCTAACACTGTAGTAGTAACAGCAAGAATACAGCTTGCCTGTACTGTGTAGGATGTTTGCCTGTTTAAGAACTGAGCTAAACCTTTCACAAGAATGTTAAAGAGTGCCTTCAACAACCAGAGTCGACAAGGTGTAGGACACAGAGCGTGATAAGATGCTAATATGCCTATTATGGTACCTTGATCATCAGTTGTATTCTACAGCAGCCCAATTCCACTCTAAGTAGCCTATAAAGTTCTCTGAAGTTAGCTGTTGACCACAGGCCCTAAAGCAACCATATGGCAGTGACTATGCCACCTGCCTGGTCATTCTACTACCCACCAAACATTTCATAGAATCATAGAAGTAGGGTCGGAAGGGACCTTGCAGATCTTCAGGTCCAACCCCCTGCCTGGGCAGGAAGAAAACTGGGCTCAAATGACCCCAGCCAGGTAGGCATCAAGCCTACCATCATTTCCTCAAAGCTAAAAATTATGGCAGGGTCAAGCATGTCAACTGGAGACATTTGCTATCCAATGACACTCCTCAGACAAGTGGTTCTTAGTATACTGTATTTGAACAGTACCTAATGCAATAAATCCATAATCTTTAAGTATGTTAATGGTATCTGAAATATGCTAGAGACACTTTCACTAACAATCATAGTATCAAATGAGCAATTTTACCTGCTGCATCCATCCTCTGTGATAAATAACCTCAAACTCCAAGAGGACTTTTGCCACTTTGTTGTAGTTGCGGATTATGCGCTTGGCTTCAGCTGACTGCAGGATATTAGGATGCTGCTGGAAAAGATCCATTGGTTCCCGGATCCTGTGGAAAAGTTGGCGTGCCCACAAGATCTTACCAGCTATTGGAGGCAGGTTACGAGCCAAAGGCGGATCATTTTTCTGTTTGGTGTACAATTTAGAGACCATCTCTACATCATGACCATAGTTCAAAAGGATATCCTGGTATTTTTCATCTATACCAAGATTAGGGATTCCTAATCTGTCAAGAAAAAGGATTATCACCTGAAAATTGCAGTGCTTAAGAGACTTTTCAGAATCTGTGCTTCTTTCCACCTCACATATATTCATTGGAACAGGCTCATTTTTATATTCATATCCTGATATTCAAGAAAAACTTCTACAATACATAGTCAATCAAAGTATAGCGAGGGCTTGGATCATTCAGGAAACAAGGGCACAGATAGAAGCAACAATTTTCACCCAATCTGGTCACAGAAAGTGGTCTATAGGCACGACCAAGCACAACTGCACAGCTGCAAACAGTTTTAAAAATTGCCAGGTGAAAATCTGACCCCTCA
>NW_005842298.1:1243724-1255014 GCF_000455745.1 Alligator sinensis | reverse complement strand
GTGGGGGGGGGGGGGGGGGGGGGTCAGCCCTCACTGGAAGGTGGGGCAGGTGTATTGGAACCTCCCTGAGGTTTGGGGAGGGGGGCTCCAATTCACTGAACCCATCCTCTAGCACTAGCTGGGGAACCCTTAGAATTGGAGCCCCCCCTTACCCTCCAGCAGGGGCTGAAAAAACCCCCAGACTGAACTCCCTCCACTCCTTCCCCCTTCCAATTCTAAGAACAGCTCAAGGCTGGCAGGCAGAAGTTACAAAAATGCTCTGTTTTGAAACAGTCATCTGAGCTTCCATGCAATGAGGGGTCAGATTTTTACTTGATCAGCCATTTTTTTAAGCTGTCTGAAGTTTGGTGACAACTATAAACAGCTTTCTGTGACCACATTGATCAAAATTATCACTTCTATTTGTGCTCACTGGTACAGCAGGGACTTGCACTTCTGCCTGCACCCCAAGTGTCTAAACAAACCTATACCTTTCTCTTTATTACTCTAATAAAAGAGTAAAGAGCAAAGCCAACCACACCTTGTCATGTATCCAAAGATGCATCTCAAGCCAGTCCAGAGAGGCAATACTCCCCCTCTACACAACATTAGTCCAGCCTCAATTGGAATACTGCATCCAGTTCTGGGCACTGCACTTTAAGAAGGCTTGCCTTGAGAGGGTTCAGAGGTGGGCCACCTGCTTTGTTGGAGGGCAACAGGGCAGGCCCTATGAGGAGAGGCCGAGGGACCTGAACCTGTTCAGCCTCAAATGGAGGCTGAGGGGGGACTTGGTGACTGCCTACAAACTCATTAGGGGAGATCAGCAGCAAAATAGGAAGGGTCCTATTCCCCCCAGCAGCACCTGGGGTGATGAGGAGCAATGGCCAGAAGCTGCTGGAAAATAGGCTCAGGTTAGAGATTAGGAGGCACTATTTCACTGTTAGGGTGGCTAGGATCTGGAACCAACTTCCTAGGGAAGTGGTCCTCGCTCCTACCTTGGGCAAATTCAAAAAGAGGTTGGATGAACACCTGCCTGGGGTCATGTGATCCCAGCGTGTGCTCTGGCCAGTGGCGAGGGGGCAGACTAGATGATCTATTTAGGTCCCTTCTGACCCCTAACTACTATGAAACTATGCAACTCTATAAAAGGACATATCCAATAGCAAGATAAAATGTTAAGCAATAAT
This sequence comes from Alligator sinensis, assembly GCF_000455745.1. Taxonomy (NCBI): domain Eukaryota; kingdom Metazoa; phylum Chordata; order Crocodylia; family Alligatoridae; genus Alligator; species Alligator sinensis. The sequence goes on along the minus strand of NW_005842298.1, from coordinate 1,253,848 downwards.
GGTAAAGCAAACTGTCATTGATATGAAGTACAGAGCAGCTCTCCCATACAGAAAAAACAATGATCAGCTGTGCTTACTCTTGATTTTACACCTATACAACAGGGAACCTGTGGCTCCTGTTACCGTGACTGAGAAAATGGAGGCAAACTGAGTTCAGGCAATCAAAATGAGGGCTAGCAATAGAGTTATAGGCAGCCAGAGCTTTTTAAATGAGAAGTGCCCAACATGGTGCTAGTAGCACAATAAGAGTACAACAGGGGAGTAGGGAAGCAGCAAGAGAACTGCAGTGCTAGCTCTGCAACTACAGGTCATCCTGCAGGCTGGTAAGCCAAACACGTTAGCACATGCAAGGGTTCCACATCCCAGAGAAGCAGAGCTTGGGGGGGGGCAGGCAGAGCCCAGAGAGAGGGAGAGGGAGAGACAAGGGCTAGAACCTGAGGAGCCAGACATGGTGTAGTGAATCTAGGCCAGAGAGAGCAGCCAGAGCAGTAGGGGTGGAAGCTGGGAAAGCCAAGGCCACAGCAAGACAATAGAGACCTAAAGTGGCCTGGTGGTATGGGGCAAGGTGCTTACTTGCATGATGACTAGACACAGCTTAGAGTCATGAGCACAACTATAAAGGAGGTACAGGGGCTTTGATCAGCCCTTCAGGTGATGAGCAGCGACACCACCACTAATCAGAAATCTTGCTTGGAGAATGTAACAGACAGGGTGTGCTCCGTTACTCACAGGGGTGTGAGCAGCAGCAAGGCATCCTGCAGCTGGTTGCAACCCCATTTAGGCACAATTGCCTGGCTGGGAACAGGGCCCTAAGCAGCAAGGCCAGCAGTCTGCTACTAGCAGCTAGGAGAACACCACCTGGCTGGAGCTGCTGCTTGTGACATCTTGGAGGTAAACTATGGGGATAGCTGGAGGCTTCTGGTCCTTGAGCATGACACAAAATTACATCCTGCTGGGGCTGGTTAGTGTGGTGGGACTGCCAATGGCAGGGCAGTCTCCAGGAAATGCCACACCTGGGCCTCCCCAGTGAAGGACAAGTATGGGACACCAGAAAGCCTCAGCCCCTGCTGCCCTGCAGGTGACCCCATGGAAGTACACCTTGAAGAACAAAGCAAAGCAAGGGTCCATGCTCACTGTAAGCCCTGAGGCAGTGTCCTGGCCAGGGGAAGGGGCCAGAGACAGCCCAGGCTCACAGTGAGCACTGAGGCATATTAAGGGACCCAAGAGTGAGGATCCAGAGGGGTGGGGCCCTGAGCCTACAGGGAGCTGTGTGTGAAGCTCCTAAGGTGAGGGGATAAAGGGATTGCAGCCCACTGTGGGGCCCAGGATGGTCCGCAGCCAGGCTTAGAGGCTAAGCAAAAGGTAGGGGCTTGGAGCCCTGAATTGGTAGAGGCTGGGAACCTCAAGTGGAACCAGGCTGGGAGGCTGAGGAACAGTAGAGGGCTGGGAGCCCAAGTAATTGAGTGGCCAGGTGTTAGGTCAGACAAGCAGGCCAGGCGTTAGGCTATGGATGCCATCTGCAAGACATGGGACACAATATAGGGAAGGTTGGAGCCATGTATACAAGTCCTTGGTATTAGGGTAAGTAAATGGGTAGTTTCCTGCCATATTGACATCTTCTAATTGATGCTAACTAAGGCATGGTGGGTGAAGTAGGTGGGCAGTTTGCCCAGAGACAAGTGGAAGGGCCAACAATTTGACAGGCCCTGGGACACCCACTTATTACAGGGAGCCCTTATAGATTCATAGATATTGAGGTCTCTTCTGACCCTAACAGATCATCAAGTCTGACCCCCTGCATAGGCAGGGAAGAGTGCTGGGTTCAGATGACCCCAGCCAGATGCCCATCTAACCTCCTCTTGAAGACCCCCAGGGTAGGGGAGAGCACCACCTCCCTTGGGAGCCCATTCCAGATTTTGGCCACTAACTGTGAAGAAGTTCCTAATGTCCTTGTGCAGCCTCCCTTTTCTAAAGGCATAGTAACATCAAGGCATGATAAGGGAGCTGACGGGGAGATTGCCCAAAGGAAGCAGAGAGGACAAGGGCTGAGAGGATGTTCCTGGGGCCACAGCCATCCCTGACATGTGCATCTTGTTACACTATCAAAATAACTGCAAGCAGTCTACAAATTAAACTACAGCAATGGAAATTGCAGCATGCTCAACGTTTATATACGGATAAGTAACTCTCTAATCCCAAGTGAAAAGCTACAATTAATTACACAACATTATGAATAGCAGTTTGGTTTTTTGTTTGTTTGGTATTTTAGTTTTAGAGATAGAAAATGGAGCTGAGTAATGAAGATACCTGTGCATTTCTTCTTTGTCCTATATCTCTACTATATTAATGGATTAAAAAAAAATAAAATACCTTAGCACACAGTTATATATTGCTGGCATAGAAATTAAATAGTTGGTCTAACCAAATGTGAATTTTACTTGTCCACATTTTACAGCTTGCATGCTGTTTGAGTAGATCCTTCAACTGTATTATAGCAGGTATGAAGTTGCACATATTGATTCATACAATATTGAACAAAAAGAAGGGCAGTTTTTACAGCCAAGTTTTTTTTCTCCAATGTACCAGAAGTCACTTAAAGTAAATGGCAAATTACTATAGGCTATTCTAGAACACATGAAGGTGATTTATAATTATCTTTTAACCTTTCAAATTTCTTCAGCATATCCAGAGCTCTTTCAGTGTTTGTAATCTTTTCAAAAGTGATATCCATGAAAGCCTTCAAGTGATTCTGGAGAAGGAAAAAAAAGTTCTATTGAGGATACCACTGTAGAGCATCCCCATCAGATTCACACAGATTTATTAGACAATTGTAGAGCTTTTAAATATTTTAAAGGACCTATAGTTGAACAGTTTTCAAATGTTGTATTAAGAGAAGCAATCTACTTCTGCACTTCCCATTGCAGCTGAAGAACTCAAAGAAGCCTTTCATCTCCAAAATCGTTCACCCGTGTTATTAACTCTTGGTCTGAACGAATACATTTCATTTCATCTCCATGGCAGGAAATGAATCTATTTTTGATCTGATGTAGCTACCCACAATTCTTCATGGCTCCAAAAAGGAAAGGCTTAGCATGCATTTTGTTTGGTTAATTCCAACCCCACCAAAAGCCTTAGTATTAGTTGAAACAAACGCTCTTCCAGAGCAAATGAGAAAACGATCATTTAGAGTCTTGCACTAGAGTAGTATCTACTTTTCCCTGCAGTGGAACAATATACATCTGTTGGTCTGCATACCCCAGGCTGACTTTAATTAGAGGGAGTTAAGCACTGTATCTGTCCCTAACAAAGCAGTTACAATGCTGTCATCATTCCCAAAGGATGTATTTTTTTTTTAAATCAGGACAAGTGACTTTAGTGGATTGAGCACTTCCTAAATTTGTTTCATTGGAGCGATAGTATATAAATCATTTACTTCAAAATATCTGTTGTCTTCCATAATCAATCATGTCCAATACAAATACCTCTCATTTTAGGGAATTCCTCAAGGATTGGCAGTACTCAACTTAAATGGCATGGCACTTAATCACAAAACCTACATGAAGGTCACTGGTCTGTTTGCAGAATTCTTCATAGTCCTCATCAAAATCAGTCTCACGTTGGTCTAAAAAGTTATATGGTTTTCTCTTTATGGTGTCAACAATGCTCTAAATATTTGAGAGGGGAAACAAAAATATCAGAATCAAGTTGCATTAACCAAGCTACCAGCCATGTTTGTCTGCCTGGGATATAGAAATTTTCCAAAGTACAAATGTTAAGCAAACCACCTAATCAAGTTTTGGAAAGGACAGCAAAACAGGAGCCACTCACATTAAATCACTTGCTTCAGGTTATCAGGTTTAAGTTGGAAATTGACAGAAGATACAGAAATACCAACTTAAAAAAAATATTCATTACCTGGCACATTTTCTCAGACAAGTGTGCAACACTACAGTATGAAACATTTTGATACAAAGAGGAAACATGTCAGCAAAAAAGAAACTTAAAGTTCACAGTAATTTTTTTTTTTTTTTTTTTAAACACCCCACACCAGCGGTGTCTAGCACTACCCCCTCTCACTATGCCAGGATTTGGGCCCTGAGCAACTGGCACCACCCCTACCCCCAGGCTTGGGTCCCAGAACTGCCTCTCCCCCATCCCTGTATGCTAGGATCAGGTCCTGGGAGCCTGATGCCATCCCCTCCTAGCCCCCAAAACCAGGATTGGGTCCCCAAGGTGTGGCACTGCTCCCTTAGTCCCGTCAGACCAGAATTGGGCCCTGGGGCCCAGTATCACCTCCACCCTGACCAGGGCCTGGCACTGCTCCCATCTAGCCTTGTATACTGGGGTCAGGCAGCCGATTCAGCATACAGGACCCAGGACTCCCTATGGGTCCAGAAGTTTGATGGTGGAGAAGCAAAGTCACCACTTTCCTGATGTCATATTTCTAGATGTGTGGGGAGCCCTGCAGGCAAACTAACACAGGATCTGGGCTGGACTGGGTCTGACCTGTGGGCCAGGGGCTGAGCACCCCTTATCTAACTTATTATCCAGTTCAGCCTGCTACCCCTTGACCAAGAGGTGGCACCAGCTGCCTTTGACTGCATTAAATGTTAAGCAATGTTAAAATTAGAATGGGCTGTAAGCAGTTGCACACTGAAGATTAAATATTGTTTCTTGCCTGCACAGCTCTGACTTGCCACAAGAGGGCTAGTAAGAAAAGGCACTGCTAGGAGCCAGTACACCTAGGCTGTCCCTGCTTGGGGAAAGGGGTGGGGGGCGGGAGGAGGAGGGAGCTGGGAAGGGTGCATCCTGAGAGTACTGCAGATTGCTCATTTTATGTCCATGGAGCAGACTGAAGTTACCCTAAGGTATGCTAGGTAGCATGGCCCAGGAGTTGACCCTTGCCTGAAGTGGTATTAAAAAAAAAAAAAAAAAACACAACAACTTTGAGACCTTCAAGAGTGCACTTAGCATAAAAGTTAACAAGCTTTAAAATGTGTGAATGTTCACATTTTAAAAGTGTCTTTGGCATGGTGCAAGTGTAATGTGCAATTCCATCCTCAGACTGGCATATAAAACATGAAAGTGTCTTGACTGGTCAAGTAAAAGAATTTTAGTTCTCAGTGCTAGAGATTCCTTTGTAAGAGAATCCAAGGGTGGTGACATGCTATATGCTTACTACTTAGTAAGCTGACTTAAGTACATAGTAAATGTTCAGCCAACATACAACTTTACAATATGGCACATTACTCAAATCCAGGATAAAGTTACCTCTTGAAAAAATTAGACAGTCAACTTATTATGCAAGAAACCAGTACATCTTTCATACCCAATCCTAGAGCAGCTGTTTGCTGTACGGGACTAAAGGCATTAAAACTCATACAACCCATTTTAAAATACATCAATATTCCGTTTTCTTTTTATCTACATTTTTTCTTCTACTTATAGATGTGAAAGTCTGAGATTTGTTTGATATGTACCTCATACTTTGTGGCCATAACTTCCAGTCCTTCTATCTTTGAGTTCCGTAGAACTGAGTAGGTTGTAATGGTAATGAATATATTTGTGATCTTCATGAGACGTCGATGAAAGGTTTCAAATTTTCCGAAAATGTACATCTCACTAAAATCAAATAGTCTTTCAGATGGAGTTTGTTCCAGGTTTTCTTTTGTCTTGTGAAAGCAATGTTGATATTCCTTAAAGCAAATGAAATGGAAGTGACAGATATCTGAACCATCTAGAACAGGGGTGTCAAACTCATCTGGTCCATGAGACTCCTCATGGGCTGAATCTGGACTACAAGGAGCCTTGCAGGTCAGCTCTGAACCCACTTTCAGCAGCAGGACAAGCAGACGTTACTAGCTCCCCTCTCTCTGCCACCAAGAAACATTCCAAACAAAAGCTCTGTATCCCAGATGTCAGCATATGGCCCTGTCCCCATTTGTTCCACCATAAGCTTCATCTTTGACACCCCAATGAAGAACATAAATTATCCAACCATGCAAATACAATTGTCTCAAGAAACAGACATTAGTTTAATTATGGGCACTTCAGGCAGATATAGGTACATTACTTGTCTAAAAAAAAAAAGTTGAAAATATATTTCAGCATTCCTTGCAACTTAGTATTCCCGTTATGTTTACTCATACCTATAATTTTAGCTACAACTAAACAGTCTTATTTCGGTCAGTGGAATCATACAAACTGATTTTATTTAGGAGCAGAAAAATAATTGGAGGTGTAAGAGAAAGAACCCATTTCAACTAGTCAGCTAGGATAAGACTGAAAAAAAAAAAAAAAAAAAAAAAACCAATTGTCCAATTCTAAAGGCAGAAATAATTGAGCTAAAAAGGTCCTAACAGCCAAAGGCAACCACAGAATGCTGGCCCCTTGGGGTACAGAAACTGGTATGAAATGATTGGATACCAAATAATTCTGATTAGCAGTACCAATTCTTAAGAACTAGGTTAAATGAATACCCCTTTGAGAGTTATACTCTAATTCTTGCTGCTCAAATCTTAAGTCTGACTTGTGTGGACAGCACAAACTAAATTGCATTTATAAAAGTATCATCTGTCAAAATTCCTTGGGTGAATTTGATATCTTTTATTAGACCAACCCAAATGGTTGGAGAATAGTTATTAAGCAAGCTTTCGGGTTCAAAAACCCTTCGTCAGGCTAAGGAAGTTTCAGCAGTTGGTGTGTGCTCTTCCTGGATGGAATGAAAAGTAAAGAAGCCAGGGGCTGGGCTGGGGAGTCAGTTGCCAGGCAGATTATAATGTATCAAAAATCCAATGTCCATGATCTCTAGTATCCAGCAGGTTGATGAAATGGAGCTCATAGGCTCGTCTTTGGGAAGTGTTGTGCAAGTTTCCCTTGAGGATCAGGACAGAGATTGGAGAGAGAGTGGCCCTCCTGTGAGAAATGTGCCCCCACCCATAATTGTGCTGATGGCTCTGTTGTGGGGTGTAGTAATAGTGGGGGTGGTGGAGATGTGTTGGCAGGTTTTGTATTTCTTGTCCTGGAACGGTCTGGATCCTTTTGGTGTGTTCTGGGCTTGAGGAAGTTTGCTCTTGGTGATGAGGTTGGCGAGGTTCGGTGCTTGTCTGAAGGCTAGGATGGGTGGCTCTGGGAAGATCTTTTTAAGAATAGGGTCTCTTTCTAATATGGGTTGCAATTTTTTGAGGATTTTCCGTACAGGTTCAAGGGAGGGGTGATACGTCATAACCAGCAGTGTGCGATTTGTGGGTGTTTTTCTTCTGTACTGCAGCAGTTCTTTGCGTGGTATCCAGGTGGCTCTTTCAAACGTGTGATCTACCTCTCTGGAGGAGTGTCCTTGCTGGGTGAAAGCCTTTTTAAGATTGGTGAGGTGGCAATCCTGGGTGTTCTCTTCAGTACAAATGCGGTGGTATCTGAGGGCTTGGCTGTATATCACAGCTTTTTTGGTGTGTCATCTGTCAAAACAGTCCCATTGCTTACATTTTTTGATTACACTAGTGTCTAGTTAAAACCACAGAGTCCCATTTATTTTCAGCACAGTGTCCAATTCTTTTACATACCTATTTGAACTTCTCTTGTCATGGTGAAGATTATCAAGGAGTTTAGCTGTTTAACATTTAAATGTTTTAAACCATTTTTGAAGTATTGAAAAGCCAAGCTCCTCCTAAAAGAGATTAATCCTTTTTCTGACCTCATTGTCTTTAGTTCAGCAGTAGTACTTAAATCACCACTTCTAAAAAAAAAAAACTTTAGCATTGGCTGGAACAATCTGACTTTAAAGCCTACTACTTTGCAGTACGCAATATTTATTCTTTCAGCCATGTAGAGACATAGGTTTAGATGAACACTTGTTCTGAAACTCAATATTTCCACTATAAACCTCATATCTCCAAGTCTTTCAGACGCTGAACTCATTTAGTTTTAAAAAAAAACTTTTAATTTTTGGAAGAGCCCAAATCTTCTCAGGTCCTTCCTTAACAGGACATAGAGTATATATGCACCAAGTAAAATTTTTTATAGTATCATTTTATTTAAAAAAAAAAAAAAAAAATCTACGTCCTTCTTGTTCACAACATGCCCCTTTTTCATTTTAACCCATATACGGTTCTCTAGTTAGCCAATAATTGGGCAGTGGCTCTAAACAAACATTATTCAGCAAGAATTTTCAACTCCTATAGCACTAGAAGTGTACATGTTAGGCACTTAAAGCCGATTTAAGATAGTGAGTCCCATCTTTCTAAAATAAGCCAATTAGATTACTCTTGCATATTACTACTTTGATAACTCACGACAAGCGTTAGGAGTTTTCCTCGTTTAATCTTCGTCATTCCATCCTCTTTTTGATCTGCCAAGTAAACATACTTTATCCTAGATGTCTTCAAATAAAAGCTTTTATATTTTTCGCCAATTACTTTACTGTAGTGTAACTTGGATTCAGCTTTCCATTTAAAAAAAAAAAAAAAACCCACACACACACACACCTTGTTGCACATCTGAATCACACAACACACTGAAGTTACCTGCTTAAGTCGAATAGTTGCTTGAATCTTTTCGACAACTATATCTTGAGGTTGATCCCAGATGGTGACACTATTGTCATTTGTCATGTATGATTTACATGCTGTTATCATCTGATTTGTTACCTAAGAAGAAAGTTATTTCTAGGTTTATAAATAAGCAAGACTGAAAATGCAATCTTTTGTTTTCCATTCACTCAATAGTGGCCAAAAACATGCAAAAAAGGCAACACTTCCAGTCAGGCAAGAAGAAAAGCAGCTTCTCTTCTTGTATCAAACATTGCTGTCATTTCTCAGGAGATGTGGTGCTGGCTAAATCACTAACAAATCAAATCAAATGAAGCCAATTGTCTAGATCCTGAAATGCCCAATGAAGGTTCCAAGTTGCAAGAAAGACTCCATACATTCGAGTCCAAAGCACTAAGTCATGCATTACTGTACTTGTCAAATAATTTATTTTTTCAAATAAGTTCATGGGGGTTTTTTAGTAATAACTGAGTGACAGAAAAAAATATTAAGTTTGCAAATCTGTCAGTATGTTGAAAGCCAAATATACCACTGGTATAAGCAGTTAAATCACCATGAAAGTCAATCTAGTCCAACCCAATTCTACTTGGGATGAGTTCCAACAGACTTTCCAGTTTTCCTCAAAAGAGCTCAGTTTTTGTTCCAACTTAATGTCATGTATATTAGTATCATAGGGGGTGGGAAGAGAGAGACTTAACATCTCAATGTATCCCATATTTGTAGGAAAACTCCTCCCCCAAAAAAAACAAAACATTTCCATGGATGGAGGGCTACTTAACTTTTATTCAAGTAGAAAGAAGAAATCGTATACATATGGTAATAGCAGGAGCCTATCACACACACCTACCTTCACAAACAAAGAGGTTATCTTCTCAGAGGTATTGTAGTAGAGTGAGATGTTATGAATCATTTTTATTGCATTTATGAGTCCTGGAATAGCCTCTACCATGGATTCCTAAGGAAGAAACCACACAAGTCAGAGATTGGTTCACGACTGCCTTTTATCCATCAGAAGGATGAGAAAGGGTTTTAAGAAAAAAAAAGTGTATAAAGGATGAAAGGCAGGAAACACCACTAAGGAGGAGTATGCCCTACTGGTCCACACCTGGAGGGAGCAAACTAGAAAAGCCAAGGCTGCAACTGAACTCCAGCTGGCTACACAAATAAAGAGTCCTTCTTCAGATATGGGGAGTCAAAAGAAAAACAAAGGCAACATTGGACACCTGATAAACCAGCTGGGGCAGCTGACTACCGACACCCAGGAAAAAGCCAATCTGCTTAATAATTACTTTGCGTTGTTTTTTCACCAGCCCAAAGAGACTACCCTGCCTAACAAGATGTAGGATGACAAGGGTGAGGATGAATATATGCAACCATTGGCATTTATTCCTTTCAGGAATATAACCTTGAGGGAGCACCTTGAGAGGTTGAGCCCCCTTAAAAAAAACAAAACAAAACAAAAACAAACAACTAGCTGGTCTGGATAGGTTGCATCCAAGAGTGCTAAAGGAACTGGCAGACATCATAGCGCAGCCACTGGTGAGAATATTCGAGAACTCATGGTGCTCAGGGGAAGTACCT
>NW_005842298.1:1240802-1243702 GCF_000455745.1 Alligator sinensis | reverse complement strand
GGAAGAGGGCCAATGCAGTGTGAATCTTCAAGGGAGGAAAAAAAGACCTGGGAAACTACAGACCAATCAGTTTGACCTCAATCCCTGGGAAGATTTTGGAAAAAAATTAATCAAAGAAACCACTGTTCAGGCTAACAGAAGGCAACATTCTGAGAGAGAGACAGCATGGGTTTGTTGCAGGTAGGTCTTGCTTGGCCAATCTCATTTCTTCCTATGACCAGGTGATGTATCACCTGGACAAAAGGGAAGAGGTTGACTTTATATTTGAACTTCAAAAAAAATAAAAATAAAAAAAAATTTAAAAAAAACACAACCTTTTGACCTGATGTCCTCATGGAAAAATTGGGCAACTGCAGCTCTAAATACTCCACAGGCTGGGGAACTGGCTCTGAGGTCGGACCCAGCGAGTGGTAGTTGATGGAACCAAATCAAGATAGCACTTGGTGACTAGTGTCATCCCACAAGGCTCTGTTCTCAGACCTGTACTCTTTGATGTCTTCATAAACCTAATCTGGACACTGTTGTCAAAAGCAGACTAGCCAAGTTTGCTGACGACACCAAACTTTGGGGAACGGCATCCAACCTTGAGGATAGGATGGTGATCCAGGCTGACCTCAATAGGCTTGCAAGGTGGGTGGTTGAAAACCTAATGACATTCAATACAGTGAAATGTAAGGTGCTCCACCTTAGGAACAAAAACCCGCATCACACTTATAGGCTTGGCAATGCTACACTCACTAGCACCACGACCAAAAGAGACTTGGGGGTCACGACTGACCAGAAGATGACTATAAGGCACCAGTGCAATACATTGGTGGGGAAGGCAAACAACAAAAACAAAACCTTTGGCTTGCATCTACTGATGCATCTCAAGCAAGACCCAGGATGTCATCCTCCCACTGTACTCAGCCTTGGAGAGGCCACAGCTGAATTACTGCATGCAATTCTGGGCTCCACAATTCAGGAAGGATGTGGAGAAGCTTGAAGGAGTCCAGAGAAGAGCCACACACATGCTCAGAGGGCAAGAGAACAGGCCTTATGAAGAGAGTCTAAGAGCTATAGTACTCTTCAGCCTGGAGAAGCTCAGGCTCAGGGGTGACATGGTGGCAGCCTATAAGTACATAAGGGGTGTGCATCAGGATCTGGGGAAACACCTCTTTACCAGAGCACCCCAGGGGATGACCCAACAGTCACAAACTCCTGCAAGACCGTTTTAGGCTGGACATAAGGAAAAACGTCTTTATTTTCTGACCCCCAAGGCCTGGAACAGACTCCCCTCCAGAGGTGGTGCAAGCACCTACTATGGAAGCTTTCAAGAAACATTTGGACGCTTATCTTGTTGGGATCCTTTGACCCTAACTGACTTCCTGCCCCTTGGGCAGGGGGCTGGACCCGATGATGATCTTACGAGGTCCCCTCCAGCCCTAACGTCTATGAAATCTATAACATGTTAGCTAGAGGTCCCTTACATTTTTAACTATTATTCCATACTTCTTGCTTCCTTCACACATTGCACATACCTCATCTCAATCTCCAACTATAAAACACTTCAGTGATGCCAAGCAAATGCTTCCAAGTGAAGTTTTTAATGAAAAAAAAAAATTCAACCCTGTCTGTCTACTCTTTTCCATTTTTATAGAGGTTAACTAGGTCAGTGTTACATATCCCTGTATGGCCCACAAAAAAAATTGTTTGTCCTGTCCTGGCATCCATGAAAACTTAATACTGTCTACCAAGTAATTTACCTTAAGCCATAGTAAGATATAAACTTATTCTGGGACTGTTCACTTGAACCTCAATCTGGATGCAGGTAGTTATAATTAAATAAAATGGAAAGTCACTTCAGAATGCTAAGTCATGCCCATCAGCTAGAAGTGTTGTGTGTTCAGTTGCAACATGGAACCTTTTAAACTAGTGAGGAGCTGTTACTTACAGGGTCACGGTTATACAAGGGGTCACAACATTTTTCAAGTGTGTAGAGATACTTCACATTATCTTTGGCTTCATTAGCTGCATTAGTGATCCGAGTATCCAGCTCTCGCCAGCTCTAAGCAGAAAAACAAGTTTAAAAAACAGAATTGGCAAATGTGTTTTTCAACAAGGCATGTTTTAAAAAGCACAGCTCCATTACTTCAATAAGGCTATTATTGAATTTAAAAAAAAAAAAAACAAATAAACAAAAACTCCTACAATAGTGCTTGTTTACTTCAGATGAGAACGCAAGACTTCCCAGTCTTACAACCACAGTTTAGAAGACTTGACACTATAAAAAGAGAACAGACTTGCTATTGCTAACAATATTTTATAGTTATGTCTCATTTTTTTCAATACTCTGAAACATAATTACTTTATATTGATTATTCCAAACAGGGAACTTCCATTTGTGCAAATATGTCTGGGTTTGGGAAAACAACACTGTAGGTTTTCAGTTCATAAATGTGTTAAGTTTCAGAGAGAGAGAGAGAGAGAGAGAGAGAGAGAGAGAGAGAGAGAGAGTGAGTGAGTGAGTGAGTGTGTGTGTGTGTGTCAGCTCTTCAATTAGTATTGCCAGGGACATCTTAGCCCATTTTGTTTTCTCTCTCTTTTTTACCTAAGCTTCTTACAGTATGTGATCCTGACCTATGCACACCTAAAGAGAGTCTTGAGATAACAGGAACATACACTTACAGTTACTAACACTAAATTGTAGGATTGGAGTGTTGCCAAAGCCATAATGGTCTGGGAAATGTATTAGGAGGTGAGGATTTTTTTCCAATATAGTTTTATTAGTGCAACTGTATACTTGGAAGATCTCTCCCAAAAATATAGTTGGTCTAGTTAAAGGTACTAGAAAAGAGTTGTCCTGTAATACTAAGTTGGACACACATGAACATGAATTGACCCTTGCTGGCCCCCACCTA
>NW_005842298.1:1231647-1240734 GCF_000455745.1 Alligator sinensis | reverse complement strand
CCCATCCCCACCCCCCCTGCCCCCAAGCCCCACTATCACTGCCCTGCCTGGCCCCATCCCACTCCAGCCCCTTGAGCCTCCTTCATCACTGCCTCTCCACCCCAGCATCCCCACAATTTAAACACCAAAAAAAACCTGGCAGTCACTGGCACTATCAGATGCCTTTTGGGGTCACTGGGGGGCCCCCCTGCACAGCATGGGGCCAGGTGATAGCCCCAGCACTCCCAGCCTGGGCCCTGCTGCCCCCCCGCTGCTTAGTGGGGGCTCTGCCAGGAGGTCCCAGAGCCCCCACGATGAGTAGAGGCTTTTTTTTTTTTTTTTTTTTTTTAATTGTTGGTTTTTTTTTATGTGCCAGAGGCTGGGGAGTGGGAACAAAAGGGGGAGGCTTCAGGAGCCAGCAAGGACAGCAATCCGAAGGGTTGGGGGAGCAAGCAGGGGTGGGGCACATGGGCCCTGCAGGTGGAGTGGTGGCCCCTGCAAGGAACATTGGCCCCTGTTGGGGGGTTGTAACCCCTGTGGGAGAGCAGCAAGATGTATCAATTAGGACTTCATTTTGTTATGATGAGAGACACTGGTAGGCTTCCAAATTGCTTTAACGCTGTAGATATATTAATAAAACATGCCCAACTGATCACTGTCTGTCTATATATATTGGTCTTTTGTTTTAAATTGTGGAGGAACATGGATTTCAGGGTATTTTGCAGATTGACCCTTTTTCAGTTTTCAAATAGGGAACACTAGAATTCCTGCTAGGGAGGCCAGTGGCAGGACCCTGCCTACTCAGAGCCGATACCTTGGACCCAGCTGGAGGTAGCTGACCTCCTGGCCAGTTGGTGCCAGGATGACACGTTTGACAGTTCAAAACAGGTCACCCACTGGGAACATCTTCCAGGCCACAGCGGCCCAGATGGCCAGGCAGGGGCATGCATGTCAGTAGTGCCACACAAAGGCCAACTCTGCAGCAACAGCCCACTGGCCCAGAGAGGCCAATGCCTCTACTGGCTGTGCAGTCCCCATCCGGGTCTGGCAGGTGCTCAGCAGGTCACAGCCAGGCAGCAGCCCCGTGTCAGACTGGTGCAGGGAACTCAGGGCTGCTTCAACAATCCAGCTGGCACAAGGGGTAGGGTCCCCAGGCACCAATTGGCTGGGCCCCAGAAGCTCCTTAGAGTGAGTAAACCTGAGCTACTTGGCAGGACAGCTTTTCATACCGATGGGGCCAGGACAGGGCAGCTTTTTATACTTCTGAGGACAGCACAGGTGCTGGCCCTGGGTTCTAGCTCCCCCTGGCTATAGATCCAGGAAGAGCCAGGCAGGATTATTTTGCCTCAAGTGGTAGAATTTGCCCCACACTGAAGTGCATGTCCAGGTACACGCACTGAGGCAAAAAGCCCCAACTCAAATTTGCACCACTTCTATTGGAGCTGCTGCAAGTGCACGTGCCTGCATGTGTGGACATGCCCTGTGAGTGCAAAGCTGCAGGTGTGGCATGGAGCTCCTGCAATAGAAGCAGCCAGCGCTGCGCTGGGGGCAAGGAGCTCAGCCGTGCACACTCTGCCCAGCCGCTTCTATCCCTTTCCCCTCTGCTCCCCAATGGAAAGGGTGACCATAGCTGAGATGGGGAAAAGAGGGTAAAGGAGAGAACAGCTAACCCCCACCCCCAACCTACTTTGCCTTAATGGGGCCATGCCAGCCAGCGTCGGTCCCTGCTCCAGCTAGAGATGACAGGGGCAGCCCAGATAGCTCTGCCCAGCCCAGAAAGCATGCCAGGATGCTGGGGGTGTTTGGCTCATCTTAAACCAGCAAGGTGTCTGGGATAAACATTGCATAAACTGGCTTGAACCAAATCAGTTAGCTCTCAATACATTCCACCAGGTTTCTCCCAAACCTGTTTTGGCCATTTTCAAACCAATTTATATGGACTGAATGTTTGTTCTGTTGCAGGTTTAAACCAGTTTCTGATCACGTAAACCACTTTGTGGTTAATGTCTGCCCCTAGCTGAAAGGTTGTAGTCAGTCATCAGTAGCCAACCCACAAGCATCTAACACAATCAAGTGGCAAATGTTAGCAGCAATCTCTTCTTGCTAGTGACCAGTGCATAAAATTGAGATTCTTAAAACGCAGAAAGAAAAGCAGATATGCAATTGAGAGTGGCAAACTTTAGGCATGTGGTAACATCAGTTTCATATTATAGGATGGCTATTTTAAATACGAAGCAAAAAGAAAAAGCATCTTGCAGATTTCTGCATTTTCAGTTTGGTTTGGGTAGGGAGGAAGGGAGCAGTCAGTACCTTAAAAAAAAAAAAAAAAAAAAAAAAAACTAATTCACTGTTGTTTTACTTTTTGTTTTGTTCATTTATTTCATCTTCTCATATCACTAAACATTTTTTTTTAATTAATAATATTGATTTGTCATGAGGTCTGTAGAAGTGGGACAGTGTTTTACCCACCAATAATAATTATTAAATCAAAACCTGAAGTCCTCACTCAGTTCTAGTTTAATCTGATATTTCAAAAGCCCGCAAAAGGACATAAAAAAAAAGAATTTCAGGATTTTGTACATTAACTGCACTGTGTTCCCTAAAAGTCAAAGACAGTATGAAGTACAGGTTTAAAACAGGCACCTTCAAAAGTCTGGACTTCGCAGCAGTAAGAACTCCCAGCACTGCCTTCACATCTGACCTCTTCAGTTGGTCCAACAGGTAGTTGAATTTGGATAATCTTTTCTTCCAGTAATCCAGCTCTGCTCGTGGTCCCAAGTCATCAGCCTCCTTCCTCAATTGGTCATTTTCTGCAAGAACCTTTAAAAGCACATAGAAAAATAGCGATTACTGTGAATTAGGTTTTCATCTGTAAGGATGAAAGCAATAGATACAATCTCAATGTTCAGATATTCCATGGAGCCAGGTCTGGAACTCTTGTGTCTCTTATTCCAAAGAAGTATTGATATCACCAGGCTGGAAAATCATCCTACCACATATCCAGTTCATTGACTATTTTAGCATATTATAAAATCTTAGCAACTTGAAAAGGTATTAAGTTGGAAGGTGACCAATATGAGAAAACTTATATGCCAATGGTTAGGTAACTAAAAGTAAAGAAGGCAGCAAACCCAAACTTAAGTGCCTGATCTCGCCACGCAAGACAAATAACTCTAACCATTGGACTATACAACCTATTAGGGACCCTCTGTCTCCTTGGTTTTATAAATGGAAATGGCTAACCTTTCATTTTTGCCAAAAATACTCAATATTAGGACAAGTTTCATCCTCCTGACTTAACACAGTTTTGTGAACCAAAAGAAGTTATTTTCTACTTGTCCTAACAGATTTTTTAAATATAAACTCAGCCTTTTAAGCATTTTTTTCAATTTATGTTGCACTCTTGTAGTTTCTTGTAAGTGGTTTTCTAAGAATAATAAAAAAAAAAAAAAAAAAAGATAACCCATCTTGGTTAAACATACAATAGTACTGGATTACCTTACAGATAAGAATCTTGCTTGCTTTTAGGTATGCTGCTATGACAGCTTAAAATTAATATGATTTCCTTCTTGAGGTTTGAGAAGTGTTTTTTTCAGCCATCTTTAGGTAAAAAAAAAAAAAAAAGATGATTCCATGTGGTAGAAGCTATCCAGATACCAGTTTTCATTATTGTTCACCAATAAGAGCCTTGCCTTCCCACATTTTGAAGATATAGGGTTAAATTTATAGCGGAGTACTATCCATCATTGCTGGTTTGGGATTTGCTATTATTTTGTTATTTAATATCAAGATAAAACTGGTATTAATTATTGTATGTCCCAAATTAAATACATTTGCTTACTACTGTTTCTCAGAGTCTGTGAGCACATAGGCTCATTATATACCTTTGCTTCCAATGAATTTCCATACCTTGCCCCCAGCTGATATGTTTTCAGGGTAAGTTACAGAAAAGTGCATACTACTGCAAGAAGTGTGTTAAAAAGGCACCACACATACAGAGTTGGAAGTGTGATTTAGCTTAATAGAGAATTAAGCTGACTTCTTATTTTTAAAAATAGTTTATAAAAGCAAAATAATCAGCTGAGAATTCTTAATTCTATTAGGTTAACTAAGCAGAAAACTCCTACCATAGCTAAAACATAAGTCATATAGCTCTTTGGGAAATGAAAGATTCTGAGCTTTACATGTGTAACTCTCCCTTTAACAATAGAAAAACAATTTTACATACTAAAGGTAGACAAACAAAGTTCTATATACTATACCAACTAGAAAATAAAATTGTTTCTTAACTATATCCACAGAGTAATAGTGCTTTCCACCAGTCATGTGCTTTGTGTTCCATGTCAATGAGATTTATTAGCATTTCAACATGCACCTAAGAGGAGCTGGTCATGTTTCAGATTTATGAGGTACATCACCTGCTCAATTTGTTTGATCCATACTTTCATGCAGTCTTCTACTCTTTCTAGACTTTCTGTACTGTTAGCAACAGCAATGTAATCTGAAGGTCCCTTCAAAGTTTTCCAGTCATATGTTTCACATGCCGTTAGATTCACCTATTAGCGGGTGGGGGGGGGGGGAAAAGGAAAGTTAATTCCAAGACAAGTTATTCCTAGAACAGTACTTTCTTTCAAAACAGGCTTGCTTTCCTCTCTGGAAGAAAAGCTTGCAGTATTGTTACGTCTCAGCTGTGTGTTCTTGGGCAACCCTGGCACAGGATGCAGTCTGTCTGACTCACAAAGGACTCCCCCCCCCCCTCCCCCTCCCCTCCTCTACCTAAACAAAACTGATTAAGATGCAGTAAGAGACGCACCTAAAACCCTCCAGATAAGGGTGACAAGAGTGAACCAGCTGCCCTAGGTCTCATTTGCATCCGAGATGGAACCAGATGACCATTAATTTACATGAGAGATGGAGAACAGAAATCCTGAAGCACAGACTGCAGTGAATTCTGGGACCAGAGAAGCAGGGGAGCACTGCATGATGGGGAATCTGTGCTTCAAATGTTAATCAACCCATGTTCTCACACACACCCAGCTCAGCATTTATCAGACCAGTTCTAATCTGGATTTACTAAGGACTTTTCCCCCCCTTCCAGACGCACACACCTCTAAGTTTAATAGGCATCTTGGGCCGTACATTCCCCGGTCCCACTATGGGAGGCCTATTTAAACTTGATTGACTAAAACTCGGTTGCCGGGTTAGGGAATGCTGAGGCAAGAGACCGAGTCAGAGGGGGTATGGGCAACATTTGAACAATGGTTAAGGGTTCATCACAGCATCCAGCCTGCTGGAGCCCTAATCCCAGGTGTTGTCATATCTTTCCCGAGACGACTGGTGGGAGTCCTCTCCACAAAAGGTTATGAGCACCCCAATAATTGCTTTAAGTCTGTTAAAAGACTATAGTAAGATCTGGAAAAGTCATGCTAAGCTGAGGCTTGTGCACAACAAGTAAAAATCCAAAATCCTGATGCTGCAAGCTATCTATTGTTCCTGAAGAAACCATGAGATATCCCATCAGTATATCTGCCACCCATAGGAATCTCAAGCTGGCTCCCAAGTATTTGGGTTACTCCTCTCTTTTCTCTCTAGGCATAAACTTCTGAACCTGAACTGTATCAGTTAAGCTTGAGCTAAGTTTTCCCAAATACTTAGTGAAACCAGGGTAGTATTGTAATTGCTTGTGTTTTTCCTTTGCATGTCTATTACTACTAGTACCATTATACATTTCATATGCTTAGCAATAAATAACTTTTATAGTCAACCTGGTAGTAATTGGGTATATTTTTCCTTCTCTGCTTCTCTTTCCTCCCGTGCTCTGCAGCAATGCTTCTTTTACCTAAGCTAAAGATCCCTGTGAAGCCCAAAAATATTGTGGGGTCTGCTCATCAAGAGGCCAAAGATTGGGACGTGCCGAGTTTGAAACACATAAGGGGATCAGCTTGTATAGGCTGATTGACCCAGTTTGACTCAGACATGCCCTTATGAACTGAATGCTGGCCCATGAGGGTGTCAGCTGGACACCCAGCCAGATTCAGAGGGATTCTGTTCACCTGTGTGCTTGTGTCTGACTGCAGTTTATTGTTGCTCTGAGGAACTGATTCTTGGCATATGAGGGTGTCAGCCTGTCCATGCTGATCAGCCCGGCCAGGTCAGGCGTGTCACGTTAATTTGTGTGTGTTGGTGTGTATGACTGATTTGGGGACTGGAGGAACCCAGCCCCATTGAGATTGAGTCCTACAAGATAGCTCCATTGGGGGTGAGGGCTTGCAGAAGGGAGAGATACAGCTCCGTATAGTAACACAAGCAGCACATTGACAGAATCACAAAGACCCTAGAAACTATCCCTAATAAATGAGCACGCCCCAAAGTAATGGGCAAGTCTGGTAGCAGTATATACTTGCACAAGATAAACAGGAGCATTTTCTGGGCTCAATCCAGAAAACAAAGGCACTTTGAAATTTAAAGACACTAGCATCAGCACCATGGCCTGAAAGTTTAAGACTTCTAGATACTCTTAAATTTTTGTTCTATAAAGCTCTGACTTATTAATGCAGGAAGGTCTGAAAAAGTCACAGCTCTTCACAACTCAAAGGGTGAAGGGTGGTAGGAAGAAAGTGTAAATGACCATCCAAGCTCCAGAATTCCTCACCCCTTATCCTCATAAGGGAAAGAAGAATAAATTATCAGTAAGTCTAGTACTCAATAGTGCCATTCTGCCTGAAGTTTAAGGAAAAAAACCTTTAAAATGAAATGCTGAGGTAACCAGCAATTCAGAGCTCTTCGTCTTTCCTGCAGCCACTGACATGTGAATCTTACCTTCTCCATGAGACTCTGCTGAGCACCTGATAAAGCACTCACAAATCCCTCCAGAGAGCCAACAAAGTCCTGCCCAATATTAGCTGCTTGCTGAAAACCACCAAGCTCATCCCCACCATGATTCATGGTTTTGAGGGCTGGAATGAAGATGTTGGATAGTAAATGCTGCACACTTTTCAGTAAGCCACCTTGAGCAGTATCTATCGTACTGAAGTTCACTTCCTGCAAGAGAGGATAAGGCACACATCAAAAGGGTTAACAAAACTAACCATAAAATAGATATGAGCAGCATCAAGGTATTCAAAGAATTACAGCTTAAGATAGTCTTAAGATGACTTTAACATATTGTCTCTCTTAAGGGTTATAGGAGATGTCTGTAAGGGGATTAATTTAATTGTCTATCATTGAGCGAGTCTATTATAGTTTGTTTGTTTTTTAATACGGAGTTCACCAAAGGCTGATGGTTCCCGTGACAATTCTCTATGTATATTTGTCAATACTCTCTAAAAACAGAAATGTAGAGAGATTTCACCCTTGAATAACCTGAACTGATTTGCTGACCTTGTAGAATTCAACACTGAAATGAGCATGTTTTTGTTTCCCTCCTCCCCCCACTACCAACTGCTGATCTTTTCAGTAACCCTTTCTATTCTTTCATTGACAAAAACCATTTTGACTCCTGCTATGAAGAAATTCAAGACATCTACAATTCCTCATTCTCTAACCATTCAATATAAAGTCAGAACATCTAAGCTCAAATACTATGTCAGTTGTGGGGGCAAATATATTGTGGTCCTGGATATAATATACAACTTCCAAACCAAATTTATAATTTCTATCATTTTTAGTTTAAGGCTTTAACTAAATAATTGCCCATCATAACACTACCTTGCAGGATCAGATAGATTAAGGCAAACATTTCACAGGCAACTAATTAAGTGATCAGTATTCCTGAAGAATGAATTAGAAACTGGAAAGAGAAGTAACAACGCTGATTTTCCTGGCATAGTATTAAAAACATTCTGACTAATTGTGGTCTGAGTTCTTTGCAACCGAAGAATTGCTCTATTTTTCTTTAATCAAAAGAAAAAATGAAAAATTAAGAGCTGGCATTTTCCATGGGGTACCTAAAGTCTAATGAGGGGGCCCACAAGTCTAACAAGGTTGAAAACCACTAGTTTATAGCATCTTAACATGTTCAGCAGAAGCAGAAATGACCCAAGCAGGGTGCGAGGCCCGGGGCAAAATCAGCCTGTGCAGGGCCCCGCCCCCAGACACGAGAAAGCCAGCAGTGGATTCAGTGGTGAGGGGAGGGTGCCAAGTGGCTGGATGTGAAACCAGCAGCAGTGTGGAGTCACTGTGGCCACTCCACATGGGGTCCCCCAAAGCACAGGGGCTGGGGCAGTCATCCCAATTCACCCCCCCAGGGATAGCCCTGAGTATAAGTAACATAATATCTGGCTCAGAATGTCCTGCACCACTTCACAAGTAAGGAGTGGAAATTCTTAGGCACCAAAAAACCCAAAATTTTCAAGCTAATTGACTCTATAGAATTTAAATTCTCTAGTCATAGGGAATTTAGGTACTTTTGAAAATGTTATTCCATCCACCATTTTTTGGCCCAAAGGCAACATAATATTCTTCAAAACCCATTCCAAATTAAATCTTCTTACAGTCAGCTAGTCTAGAGATAAACAACTGCTGTTCCACATCCTTATATACCACCTCTCTCTGGGAAAAATTAAGACAGTGAGTAAGTATGACTCCCATGTTAATAATTTTATTAGAGAGGAATGGGCACAAGTCTCCAAATAAGGAAAGGTGGCAAGTCCCCAGCTTCTGTATCTGAACCCTAACAAACATGAACCCAAACCCAAACATGAGCCTGGAACTGTAACAGGACCCCAAACCCAAACATGAACCTGAACATATCTGAACCTTAACAGACCCAGACCTGGACCTATATGTGTACATGAACCTGTATCTGAAAGCCTGAATGTATCGAAACCGGAACTGGAGCTGGAACCTGAACGTATCTAAACCCGAATCCAAACCTGCACCTGAAAATCTGAACCTGCACTGGCACCTCAATCTGAACCGGCACCTGTATATGAACCTGCACTGGTACCAGAACTAGAACCTGTAGCTGGATACCTGAACCGATTCTGTAGGTCTTTCATTTTAAAAGACTATATGTCCCAGGGGAGCGGGGGCACTGGGAGACCCCCGCGGCGGTCAAGGGGTCTGCTTACCTCCAGCAGGGCCGGAGGAGCCGAAGAAACCCCAGGC
>NW_005842298.1:1203078-1225351 GCF_000455745.1 Alligator sinensis | reverse complement strand
GGACGACGCCGAGCAGAGGCGGAGCAGGCTGCGAGTCACACGGCAGAACCAGCTGGGAGCAACGCAGTGCAGCACCCGGGAGCGGGACAAGGAGGGGAGAGGTCAGCCTCGTGAAGGGGGCAGCTGCCAGCGGGGAACCTGCCACCCGAGACGGCCGGAGGGGCGACGACGGCGCCGAGAGTGGGGCCAACGATACTCCACGCTATAGAGCCGACGGCACGGGTAACTGGGGCGAGAACTATTGGGAGAGCAGAACAGACATCTGCAGCCCAAGAAAGGGGAGCGTAAGCTGGCATCCTTACGGGGAGAGGCACGACCGGTCCGAAGACCACTGGTAGTCACCAGCGGGTCCGAACCAAGAGAGCGCGAGGCAAGGACGGATTGGGGGCCAGAATAGGAAGACCTGAGGGGGCGTATGGCCGGGGTGTAGGGGAGGACGGAGCCCCGAGAGTTCCCGCGAGGAAGCACGCAAGCACCGGGGGATGCCCCGAGGGAAGACCCCCCACTGAAAGAGTCATCAAAGTCGTGGCAGGCGAGTTCTGGGGTCTCCCTTTATACCAGGCGGGGCAAAACCTGGGCACTACGAACGAAGCCCGGGTGTGCAAAACATCGGGTCCGGGCGAAGGCGGCGCGCGAACTCCTGGTGGAACAGAGGCGGGTACACTATAAAATTTGAAAAAAAAGTCTAGGAAGTCACACATTAGTGCAACCACTAGTACAAATGAACAAGCATATTTTGTGGGATGTAAAACCCTGGGAATCCTCTACCTGGAGTAGCAAAATGTTGAACCAAGGCATCAACTGTTGTTATTTGATCAAACGTATGTGCAAGAAGGTAGTTGGCGTTTGTTACCCTGAGCTCTACTCAAGGTTATTTTAGTCTTGTCTTTAAACCTTGTTCTGACCTTAAATTCTTCTTTTACCTACCAGTATATGCTTCAAACCTGTAGCTGACTACTTCTAGCACAATTCAGTTGCAGCTTAATAACACACCATGTTTATCAGGCAATCAGATTCCAGAAGTTTATACCAACAAATAAAAAACACACTTCTGGAATCTGATTACCTGATTAACACATATATAC
This sequence comes from Alligator sinensis, assembly GCF_000455745.1. Lineage (NCBI taxonomy): Eukaryota > Metazoa > Chordata > Crocodylia > Alligatoridae > Alligator > Alligator sinensis. The sequence goes on along the minus strand of NW_005842298.1, from coordinate 1,224,266 downwards.
ATGCAATTCTATCATCTTTAGTTTAAGGCTTTAACTAAATAATTATATATAATTTGAATCATCAACTGAATTATATATTTCAGTTGATTATTTGAATCCTGGCAGGTTCCCTCTGTCTCTCATTTGAACCTGACACCCTTGCTATATATATGTATGTATTAGGCCTGTGAGAAGCAGCTAGTTAATATATTTCACTAACTGATTAATATATTAGCGAATTAATATAACTAGCTAATTAATATATTATTTCAGGTATGTGTACGTGTGATTCGAACCCCTGCCAGGCTCCATCTCCTGCCTGCTCCCCCAGCACCGCCCCTCCCCCCCCCAAGCACCTCCCACCTGCTCTCCAAGCCCCATCAATGGCTGACCTGCCCAGTGTCCTGGTGCTTTAAAAGTAAATAAATAAACTAAAGTAAAATAAAATAAAAGTAAAATAGAAGCCCCACACTCACTGGCTGCTGCAGCAGCCATTGGGGCCTCATGGCAGAGCCCCCCCAATGTAGTTGGGGGCAGTGGAGACACGTCTTCCCGCCCCTCCAGCAGGATCCAGCGAGTTTGGGGCTTTTTTTTGTTTGTTTGTTTGTTTGTTTGTTTGTTAGTTAAGTGCTGGGATCCTAGGGTTGAGCGGCTGGGCGGGGGATGAGGCCTGTTTGATTTGGAGATTCAGCAGCAGTGGAATCTTCAAAACAGATTCAGCCAAATTGATTTGGTACAGCGATTCAAATCACTGAATCAAATCACTGTCCCTCAAATTGACCGAATCTGAAGCGAATACTAGCTGCTTCGCACAGGACTAATACATACATATACACATAGCAAGGGTGTCGGGTTCAGATGAGAGAGGAGAGATGTGCGTGCACACACAGATCCTCTTATCAGATCTCTGGTTGTAATTATGTCATGGTGATGTTTTATTCAAATGAACTTTATATAGCAATAAAACTATACTCTTACCTGATGGATATTCTCTGTAGTGATGGTTTTGGAAGGGCTGGATCTAATGAAGAACACGCATACACCAGTTAAAGCAACATCTTTTGCCTCCGTCACAAACACTTTTGGTTTTTTGCTTCTTACTAAGTGAGAAGTAATTGCTGCTCCAGGTATCCCAAATTGACCTATGGGTTGTAGAAAATAAAGAGGGTAACAATTATGAGGAACTCATACATTGAGATTACTCTTTGTAGAGAAGGGATAATGATGGCCGAATTTCCCCAACCTACAATATTAGAATGTTTTTATTCTTGGTAATCACTTCCATGAATTGTTAGACTGTATCCGGGTCAGCAACATTTTTGGGCAGAGGTGGGGAAAGAGGGGAAGAAAAAGGTATTTTTGTGCTGAATTTCTTCTAGGCAGGGAGTCAACTGAATCCTCACTCTGAAAACTGAGAAATGAAACCTCTGAGCTGAGCTTTACTTGAGATGGTAGTTATTTCACAGCTTTAGGTGCATTCAAGGGAAAAGGAATAGATAGTGAACATTATGTACCTTGAAGCATGGTGCCATACTGCATGCTTTGTAGAATAAAAAAGACTGGCATAGACTGTTAACCATCATGGGGAGTGAAAAAATTAGAAGGTATTCAAAACTGATCTGGGGACAGAGTTCATGGGAAAAGCAATAAGCATGAGGCATCTTCATAAACTCATCCAAGAAAAGTTCTTGGCGTAGCATATTAACAAGTTAGTGCTTACATGTGCACCTGTAAGGCTGCAGCCTGGATCAGCTCTATAAAAAAAGGTGCAGGCAGGCTTATACCCTGCAATACTTGCTAAGTACACTGACCCAGCTAGTGCTAATAAAAGGCCAGCTGCCCCACAGCCCCTTCCCTCCAATTAGGTCTGGTGCTGCATTTAAGGAACTCCTCCAGCACCTGAGCCTTGCTGTACAATATACCAGTCTTTAGTTTCAGAACAGCTCCCATTTCATTAACATCTCTGTCTTCCCTGGTTTGTGACTCTGCCTTTGGCTTCCTCCTGGCTTTCAGCCTCTGGATTCTCCCTGCAGACCTGTTTTCCGACTCCTGACCCCTGCTTGGTTTGGCTTATTCTTGGACTTTGCCCCATCTATCCTTTGGTCTTGGTAACTAGGCTCCTTTCCCTGACTTGGCATTTTGGCTCCCGACTTGTGGCTTCTCACCCTTATTCCTACAAGCCCCAGCTCCACCCATTAGGGTGGATGGGCTGGTGAACCATGGTACAAGTATGGTGCATTAGAATTCCCTTGGGAATAGAAGAAAAGCAAAGAACTGCAACAAAGTAAGAAAAAGCATCAAACATTTGTGAGCAAACTTGCCTCATTATGGAGGCAAATAGGCAAAAGAGACAAAGAGAAAAAGCTGTAACTCGACCTCACCAGGATCCACTCCTCCTTTTTGGAAGTGTATCTTATATACGCAGTCAAACATGCAGACCTTGGCTTGGCCATTTCAGTCATCTCCAGATTCACCTGGAGATTGCCCTCCCTAGCTCTTGCAAAACTGTCATCCTTGTATCAGACTACCAACAACAATGATGATGATTGCCGTCTTATATGGACATCATTCTCCCTCCCTCTAAGCACGCTGTATGATTGTGGCCGTAAGACTTTCCCACAGAAATCTACCTCATCAATATTCCAGGGTTTGACAAAAATGACTTACAAAGCGCTAGGACAGGAGGGGTGTCTCGAAAACGGATTTAACTATGGAACAGCAGCATGTTTTTCTGAAGCAGAAAAAGAGTTGCCTTACCATGTGCCTAGCCCTGACACTCCAGGATATATTTTAGGGTTCCCCAATGAGCATAGCTGAATAACAAGTTTCTGAATGGAAAGGGAGAAGTGGTTCCTCCCCTATGTAACCCAGGTGAGATGCAGAAGATATCCCTTCAATTGGAGAGGGGGTATCAGCAGGTGCATGTATATTGCGAGTAGCAGGCAGGCTCTCTTTTTAACCTTGAACTCAGGCATAGACCTAACCTTCTATGGCCTTCTGATTAGCCTACAGCCTTGCCCCTTGCTGTAGTCCTCCAGGTAGCAGGTGAAGGAGCACTTGATGTTAAGTATAGGTTAGCTTACAAATCAATCACAGGAACCTCAGGCAGCAATGGGACAATAATTGAACATATACAAATACCAAATAAGATGCACATACACAGATAACCTATACAATGAGTTTAGATATAAAACAGCTAACAATCCTTTACAATATAAAAATAAGAGCACAGGGTTACAACAGGAATCCCAATGGTGTAAGGAACTAGACCACAGCAGTAGCAAAGCAGCTGTGCCCGAAGAACAAATGGCAACCCAGGGAAAGATCCTCTTACCCTTGCGCACAGAGGGGAGTATAGGGCCCCTGTTTGTCCTGTTTGATAAGGGTAGTGTCATGGTTACGGGTCCCCTCCTAATTGAAGGACCTAGGATGGGGTAATGATGTTCTATTGGGTGAGTTGCCCCCACTCCACAGAGGATTCCCACTGATCACCCACAGTGAGGAAGGCCCCTCCTCCCCTGTAGGAATCCCCTTTCCCTGGGTAACTCATGACTCCCAGCTTCCTCCCTCACAGAGGTGGTCAACCTGTCCAGTCACTGCTTGCAGAAGGAAGGCCCAAGCTGCTTTGTGCAGCCACCAGGGCCTATCAGCCCTCCCTCAGTCCCCTGGCACCGAAGGGGGCGCCTGCCTAGGGCAGGGTTGGGGACCTGTGCTGCCTTGCGCAGCTGCAGCAACCCGTCAGCTCTATGGCCCTGTGCATCCATGGCCCTGCTCCTGCCTTGTGCAGGGTTGGGGATCTGCACTGCCTCATGCAGCCACAGTGGTCCTTCAGCTCTACTGGCCCTGTGCAGCAATCCATGCACCATGGAACCCCTGGCACTCACAGAATCAGGGACCCGTGCTCCCTCGTGCAGTCCCATCAGCTCTCCAACTCCATGTACTGAGGTCTCTTGCCTCATGCAGGGTTGGGGACCTGAACTGCCTCGTGCAGCTGCCAAGGTCCGATCCAGTACTGGATCTTCTCCAGGCCTGCGAACCGATCCATGCACCGAGGGCTCCTGACTTATGTAGGGTTGGTGACCCACACTGCCAAGTGCGGCCACCAAGGTGCAGTCTGCTTCCAGACCCTCCGTACACCAGCCTGTGCACCGTTGCCACAGCTCCCTCCACAGAGGGGCAGGGATGCAGTCACTTGCTGCTCCCTGCTCAATGGAGAAATCTTCTGGGCACTTCTGGGGCCACTGCTCCACCCCACTGATGAACTCCAACAGCTCTTCAAGCCCCATCTTTGTCATGCCTCAAAAGCTGCCCGTGCACTTGGCACATGGACTTTTATTCCCTCTGGAGGTTCCACCACAGATTTGGAATGGACCAATGAGGAAGCCCAAGGGATTAGTTCCCTCTCAGGTCCTCTTTCACCTCACCCCCAGGTCAAATAAAAGGAACCAGAGATAAAATAAGAATTAATTTAGATACATTAATATACACTTGTGTATATGTAGGGCCATGGCTAGAACTAGAATGCATCCAGTTGTTCAAGGCTGCAGTGGCGACATACGGGGTGCATGAGTACCCCCCAAGCACTGGTGTACCCCCTGTCCAGCCATGCTCCCCATTTGGCAGGCAGGTGGGAGCCCCAGTGCCTCCCCTGTGAGCGCCAGCCGGGGAGTGGGGCAGGCCTCAAAAGCAGCTGCTTCCGGAAATAGCCACAGGACTTCCGGAAGCAGCATGGCTGCTTTTTGGTGAGTGAAGGGAAAAAAAAAAAAAAAAAAAAGAGTCAGGGGCAGGGAAGCCCCCAGTCAGCATGATCAGCCACCTCCTTTGCCATGTTTCTCTCTCCTATTTTTTATTCAGCACCACCTCCTCCCTATCTAGCCCCCACATCCAGACATTTCCTCATGTCTCCTAAAATATCCATGTTGTTTAACGTAAGATTTGTAATTTCACACAAAGGAATCCATTAAGTTTAACTCCCTGTTTGAATGACGTTGGGAGTTAAGTGTAGCTGTATCCTTAGGTTTGTGTGACATGTACATTACTGTCCTTTATTTCATGTTCATTAAATCTAGTATGTCTGGGCACCTATCAGAGCACCTCTGTCTGTGTATGTGTTTGAGTTCCAGTGCACTGGAGTCGATTCAATTGATCAAGTCTGCTGGACTGTGGCAATTACTGCGTTCCAGCAGCCTCCTGCATCTCATGTATCAGCATCCCCACACTTAAAAATGATGGCACTTGAACTAAAGCTTTGTGAATGAGCTTAGTTCAAGCACCCTCGTCACCATTTAAGTGTGGCGGATGCCGATACACGAGATACGGCAGTGCTTTAATTAGAGCAGCTCTTGGAGCTACCCCCCACCCCCGGAGTACATTTAAGAGTACCCTCCATTGTGAAGTATTAAGAAAATGCACATTAGCCTGTCTTAAACTGTGTTCTTTAGTTAATGTGCATTAAGTGACATTTAATGTGCATTAACTAAACAGCACATTTTAGTGACGCTTTAAGGTACATTAAAAGTAGGCTAATGAACATTAAAGAACGTGTGTAGATGCACCCCAAGAATCCATCGTTTATCTAATTGTCAATCAACTTCACTGATAGGAAGTACCTCAAAAACCCCTGATTTCTGAGGAACATCAGCTTATCTACTCTATGGAACATACAACTTCCTGAACATTCTTGCTACTAGTTAACATATCATAGAGCACAACTAGGCCCAACAATTTTAGTGGGATCATGTGGGACAGTACTAGTAGAATAAGTCAATTTACCCGTTTCAGCTGCCTCCACTTCTTGATAGAAGAACATGATATGACGAAGACCTCCACCGGCCAAGAATGTATCAATGCGCTCAATCTGTTTAAGATGAAGTTGTATTACAAGTACACTTTTCACATTGCTGGCAAATTGATTTTAAGATTGTTTAATTGCTAAACTGAGTACATGAATCATAGCATTGCTATTTTAAAAAATTAAATAATGCTGGTGGTCATGTTTAAACCCAAGATGCATCATCCATCTTTTCATTTAACCAGAGCTAGAGTTGTTGGATCAGCACCCCCTCCCCTCCCTTTACACTAGTAGTTTAGTTAGTGCACTGTACCTGTGTTCTATTGAAGCCAGAATGAAGTTCAGGCTCTTCAACACAATTTAGAAAGATTTAATGAACATCTCCTTGATAAGTGTTCAAAAATAGTGTTGCAAAATCCTAATAGAAATGGCTCATGTCCCCCCTTAGAAGTGCTTAGATATGTCCATGATTCAGGTCAATGTCATATGGGGTTTTTTGCATGAAGTTTTGCTATCAAGAACCTCTTATTTCTTTTTAGAACTTGTCAGGTAGCTAACCAACAGCCTTGAGCAATTCCTGCTAAGGAATTGCTAGAGAATTTAATATCACTGTGTTTGTGGAAGAAAGAAATAAGCCAGTTTTCCCATCATCATCACACCAGAAGAAAGATCAGAGCTGCTTTTATACCTCTTCCAGTAACAGATAAGGCTTTTCTACAAGGAGGTAGTTAAAAAAGAAACCTTGGAATAATGGTTGTTTTAATTCACCAACATAAGTGCTGCCAACCTACAACAATATCTACTTTGAGGAAACATGTCATCATGCTCTTCTCTAAAATTCCACGTAACCTTAAAAAAAAAAAAAAAATGAATTCTAGGCAATATAGATATCAATAAGAGACACGATAAGCAAGGTCAGCATCCTGCACAAAAAAAAAGTGTACATTTTCTGGACAATTTACTTTAGACATTGCATTTCTCACTACCTTTACAAAGCCAAAAGAAATCCAACTTGTTCAAAAAAGAATAGATAAAATTTTGACAGTGGATGGACAAGACTCAACTGTCTTGGTTTGACCATCAGTTATTACTTTATTTAATCTCCCAGCATGGAACTAACCTATGGAATGAATGGGTCTACTGAACATGGAAAGGAATTTGCCACCCTAAGTACTCCATTAAGTTTCAAGTTTATAAGTTTGGTAGTTTGATTCTTTATTTATGTCATTTCTTGTGGCTAAGTAATTGGCCACACAAAATTGCTTAATTTAAGAGGGAGTCACTCCTCAGAATCACAGAAATAAGAGGACAAGTATAGTTATCCCAATGCATACATGTTTAAGTAGACTGTTACTGTAAATAATAAACCTCCAAAACAGATTACACCACAAGTTGTGCGCGGGGGGGGGGGGGGGGGGGGGGGCGGCACAGCAGGGAGGAACATACCTGGTTACCCTCCAGAACAGAATCTTCTACCTCTGTTTTGTCCACATCCACACAGGAGGCAACAATAGCCAAGATATAATCATGTCTGCCATCCAGGTGAGCTCGTTTAGCCTCTCTCTCCTCCTTAAGCTTTTGCTATAAAAATTGATCAATGAAAAGAAAGCTATAAACAGCTGTGATATTTAGCATGGCTTCATTTAGTTACTTAGAGTGACAACCATTTAAATTATGGCTTTGTGTATTAGCACATTACTTAATATACATATTCTTCAAAGCCTTTTTTGAGAACTAAGCAAGGTACCTTTTGTGTAAAGAAATTTGGTATGACTATGTAATCCTTAGTCCCTGCAGTCACTAGCTCACATCTGCCAATTTATTCAGGACAGGATTTAAAACACATCTCATTTGTTATTCTCATAGTATTTTGAAGCTATCTTGAAATAAAGGATAGCAATACCACCTAGGGAGGTTTGGATGTCACATGATCCCTTTATACTAAAGAGATTTAAAACAAGCAAAAAGCCTCAGGAGACAAGTGTTTACAAATGCACCTAACTACAGCTATTACATACTGCTTTAAGCACTATACCTCAGTTTCTAGTTAAATTGAATCCCCATATGTAATATACCTCATTTGGTTGGAGACAAAATAGCTTTCTGGAATAGTTACTGGTATTATTGTGCTTACAGATTATAAGGTTTAATATTATTTCATTTTCCAGAAAAAATTAGAATAGTGTTCCATAGGTGACAAAGCCAAACTTAAAATCTCCCCAGTGATAATGAAAAAGTCTACAAATTCTAGACTTTAATCAAAATAATATAGCCAGCAGCAGTGGAAGATCTGGCAGGACTTGCATAATTTAAATTAGACCCTCAAGCATCTTTTCTAGTTCCTGCAGCATCTTACAGAAATTTTAAAAGTCCAAAAGACCATCATTTCATTTCAATGTCTGTTTCCAAAGGACAGTGTTTTGTTTCAAAGCACTATTTGGTTTCATTTTTTAAATGCTTTGAAAGCATTCTGCCCATAGGCTATAATGGGGAATCATGAAAATGCCTAAAACATCATAATTTCTTGCCCGATTTAGGTGAAAATTGCAGGGATGGTAGCCCCTTCTGAGGGCATGAAGCCTGCCAAATTTCAAGGAGATAAGTGCAGAGGTTTCTGGGAAACTGTACCTCAAATTGTTCAAAGCAAAACTCATGACACTTGCCGACAGTGGCAGCCTCCTGTCATCCAGCACATAGATCCAGGGGTATGGGCCCCCTGGATGACAGGAGGCCACTGGGCACAGCCTGCACCTGGCACCAGGCAAACTGCTGCTGCCACTGGCCCCAGGCAGCAGCAGCAGCAGCAGCCTCCTACCATCTGGCATGGAGATCCAGGGGCCCACAGGCTGAGCCCAAGGAGGAGCCCAGCAGTGCTGAGAAGGCAGGTTGAGCTCATGGAGCTGCAGAGCTGGTCAGAGCACAGCCAAGCAGTGGGAGGTGGGGAGAGACAAGGTGGTGCCTCACCTTCTGTCGCCAGGCTGAGTTCCATGGGGCTCTGGAGCCACTAGGAGCACAGCCCTGGCTCTCCCCTGCCTCCTGCCACCGGGCTGCTTCAAAACTAAAATGTTTCAACTGCTTTAAAATGAAATAAGGGCACATTTCAAAGCTTTTGGTTTCATTTTGATTTTGTTGTTTCGAGCTGAAAATGAAACACTCAGCGAAATTTCACAAAGCCCCAATGCATAGCCTCTACCTGTAGGTAGCATCAAACTCTATTTAGCCTTACTGCCCTTATGTTTATATGCACTGTGGTATTTGATATCAAATGCATCTTTTATGTTATAATAGAGCCAGGACTGCACAACATAATGACTTTCAGTGGGGGGGGGGGGGGAAGAGCACTCAAGGAAAGGCTGAAAAGCGACAACCAGAATCTGACATGCGTGTTTACAGCCAGAAAGACCCACCCGGACAACGACTCATTTACATTTTAAAAAGGAACAAGATATAGCTTGAAGTAACACCTTGAAATGAGAAAAACATTTCCCAGTACAAGGAAATTGAGAGACAATATATTGGATTAGTGAATGTCCATGTCTGAAAAGATGCACACATTCCCCTGGTGTTAATAAGATACAAAAAAATCTTGTAGTCCAGTAAAAGTGTACTGTTAGGGGACAAATTTACTGGAATAGTCCGAGTCCCCCTAGAGTTGAAAAGGTGATGTGCGTCAGCCAGCTAGATAGGCAGCTACACTTAAACTAGCCTCAAGAGCATAGTTGGGTCTTTAGTTTTTCCTGGGTATAAGCAAACACTGGAGTCCCCAGCTGATAAGCTGGATGTGGGGAGATTTCTGGGTCTCAGATATGGGGTAAGAACAGCTTATTATTCTGGTATCTTTTTTGTTTGTTTATTCTCATATCTTTGCCTGTATCTCAACGTACGGAGAGTGATTTCTTGTGCTTGTTCTTGGTTTTTGTATATTATTTTATCTTTTTACTCGCTTCTTGTCAGTGAGAACTGTGATTCCATAGCATTTGACCATACAGGCTTGCCATTCAACGGAAGAGAGACCCATCTTTTCTGAGCACATGACTGGACAAAGAATATGATCCTACTAGCTGTCAGAATTCCCTCCGCCAAGAGCTGGTGAGGGCTAGTGAAACAGGTAAGGTTAAGTCACTACAGGCCTCTGTCATATCTCAATTGGTTCTCAATGATCAAGCAACAGACAGGCAAGAGAGATTTAGACAGAAGGGCACCCCAAAGATCTGAAAGTATCCTGGGAGTACATCTCAGAGGCATACCCAGGTGGCATCTGGGACCCAAGCATGTCACAAGGTGTTAGGATTGTTTTAATTAAATATTCACCTAGCAAATGTGGGACATTCATCAGGAAACAGCCTTGAGCGATTTCATATTGAAATCCTCAGTAGCACAATTTAATTCTGGCATTTGCAAGTCAACTTAGTTTTGTAAAGTAAGCAAGCTTCTGTTTCTCAATCAATTTGAAATGTACACCTTTTCATGTAGCAACTCAGTTCATAATACAATAAGACTACTTCTTGGCAAGGTAAAATTCTAAGAAAGATCTTCTTGTGGAGAGGATACTCTGTTTAACTAGTCATAAAACATTTAAAAAACAGACAACATTGAGAAATACAGGCCATCATGCAGTTTCTTTCTAATCAGGGGATCTCAACTGTGTCTCAGTTTGGCAAAATGTTTTTGCATTGAATTACACTTGTTACTCATGGCTCATTTCTCCTTTCCTCTTTATAAAAGGTTCATTCCAAAGATTGAAAGTTTGAAACGCATGAAGTAAAGCATGTACACAGACCCCCCCCCGCAGGTTAAAACAACCATGCTCCTTCTTTATTATACCACATATATGTACAAGCTTCGAAAGCAGCGTTGTGAAGATCTGTTTTAACATAAGAGAAAATAAAAGAGACTAACACTTAACAGTTCAGGTCAGAGTTCTTAAAAACAGGTGCCGTTTCATTTGTTTTCCCATTAACTTGAAAGATCATTCCCTCTTGCCTGTTACAAACCCAAATATAAACTAAACTAGTTTGTATATTTTACACTTGAATGAATTTATCAGGTATTATAATAGCTTCGGCTGTCCTCTTTTGATAGTACATGGGAGCAATATAAAAGAAAATTAAAGTACAGTGTTACGTTTCCAGAGCAGGTTACTTTTTTACTTTACCCTCTCCCCAGTGCCGTCATTACAGTGCCAAGTATTGCAGCATCCCAGCTGCATTCTTCCTAAGATAGAGTATAACACAAAGGCTAGAAGTGGACATCATCAAGCAAAGCAGATCAGCTGTGCTGTGATGTGTTGCAACACAGCTGATGTGGCTCATGAGACAAAACGCACATCATCTTGTCTCACCCTTGATGGTGAGAGATAAGGGGCCATGTGATCTCCCCTGCTTTCCCCACTCAGCCCAACCCATCCCCAGCAATCACTGGGGCACATGTCTTAACTGAATGGGAACCGGCTTTAGTCCACCCAGCCAGACAAGGAACAGAGTTGGCCAAGTGGGGAAGAGTTATTCCCCACCCCTTCCTCCTCCTCCACCCCTGCCCCACCAAGCCTGACCAACACCCTGGGTCTGGCTAGGAGGGGATAATCCCCACTTTCCCCACTCAGCCAGACCCATGCCCAACCTCTGACTGAGCAGGAAGTCCCAAATTCCCGGCTTATGGACTTCACCATGGATTAAATATAGACATTGAATTTACAGCACGTCATAACCTGCCTGCCATCTGATAACTCCAGGTAACCTCTCTACATTTTACCAACTTCATTCTATCACCAGGTCAATGTTCCCTCCTCCCCGCCACCAAATCTCGCACCTACTAACTCATGTCCCCCATGATCTTCCCTGCCACACATTTGCATTTTCACAAACCTGAATTTTGCATATTGGCTTAAGCTTCTAATCCACCCAGGAGATCATACAAACACCAGCAGACTTTTCCCGTGTCCGAAGAAGGGTGTTTTTGCCCAAAAGCTTGTAAAGAACAATTTTTCCAATGATTTCATTAGTCTAATAAAAGATATCACATTTACCAAAAGAACCTTGTCTGCTTACGGAAAGGCACCCTGAGATTCCCTGGAGTGCCCCTCAGTAAGTGGAGAAAGCAGGCAAGTGGTCTGGGGACTTGAGAGCCCCTCAAGCCTCCAGGGCACATGCCCAGAAGGTCAGGAGAGTGCAAGGAGCTCAGGCTGCTCATACTCTTCTGCCACAGAAGTAATAGACATCCATTGCAATAAAACAGCAGTCTTATGACTGATCTTCCTTTCACAGGTTGCAACAAAGTATAGCAGCTCAGCATTTGTGCCACCATAAACATGTTTATGGTGGCACAAATCAGGTATCACCTTTACTGTATTCAGGTTTAAGGTACAGTTAACACTGTTAACTAATGTGTATCATCATTTTTAGTTTAGCTAGCCTGGAATTTCCCTTCCCAAGGGAAAGAATAGTTATACCCCGACAGCAACAAGAAACCAGAAATAGAGGCACTGTGTGTTACTGTATTTGTTCAAAATTTAAACCAACCTTAACATTAAGACAACCTCCAATTAGATTCTGTATATGGACAATGGAAATTTATAACTAATTTATACAAATATAGAAGCTAATTATCAGATGATTGTCTTGGATTCTCACCCCCACCCCACTACAGCAGTGAAAGCAATGGCAGGAGGGAGGGGGGGTCAGGTGCCCCCCTTGCCCTCAGCCCCCTGATTTCTAGGCCTTACAGACTTTTTGCCACCCCAACATTGGAATCCTCCACACAGCCTCTGCCCCTTTCCTCCACTCTGCACAGCCTCTTCTCCCCTCCCCCTTTCTGTCAGATACTGCTTGGGCACTGTTCCCTCCCAGAGCACAGCACATGGAAGCTCAGCCCTTGCCAGGCCATTTGCAGGGGAGGGGGAAGGGGGAGGCAAGAGCTGTGGAGAGCAAATAAAGGCGGGGGCAGAAAGCTGCTATGGCTCAGAGTCAGAGTCACTGCCCCCTCTCCCACTTTTGTATATGAATCTAAGATGAGAGGTCTTTCCCGCCCATGGTGATTTTGGCGGGGGGGGCACGAAATGACACCATCTTGGATTTGCGTAAAGGCATATGTCTAAGAATACCATATTTCAGCTCTTTTTTTTTTTAAGCCACAATCATATATATGCCCCAAGTGCTTTATGCTATATTAGAGCAGTGCCAAGTTGCCAGAGTTTTGATCAAGTAAATTGAATGGATAGGGACTTTGCCTCACCTGCAGAGCTAGGCACCCTGAATTTATTATCAGTTTCTCCCTCTATTTGTCTGGTTAAAACAGATATCAATCCCATATCAAGAGGCACAGACTCATCAAAGTTTAGGAAGCAGCTGCCAAGGATCATCTTCTAATGCATGCCATTTTTGTTTCCAGCTAGTTTAAAAGTCCAATAGTATTTTGTCCATTCTCTCTCATTTACCTAAGTATGCAATATACACATTCTATACTCCAATACTGCGTCAGGGGGTCGCCCCAAGACTGACCTCTGTGCAGCCTACCCACCTGACTTGGGCAGTCCGCCTGCTGATCTCACCAGTCATGCCTTGTTAGTAAATATTTGAGTTGTTCATTAAGCAGGAGGCTGCCCTTCATGTGCCCAGCTATACTGGGCAGTGCATACATGTATCCCATGCCTCATAGGTGTTGCTACCATCGTCAACTATATATGCCCCTAGCATCGAGCCCTCTGGCTCCTGTCTCTCTGCAACCTGCAGGCATGAAGTTGTCTCAGATGCCTGGCTCTGTGCCTCTCCCCCATATACCTGGCTGTGTGCCTCCTTAGCTGCACCCCTCTAGGGCTCAGGGCTCTACCAAATCATATGCCCTCTCTCTTAGGCACTAATGAGGCCTCCAAGCCTCCCCTTCTAGTCTCACCCCAATCCTCCAGGGCAAGCAAACAAACACAAGCCCCTAGTCTATAACTGAAATGCTAGCAATAAAACAATGTTATGCCCCTTTAAGTAGACAAACTTCCACTCAGAGTAACATGCCCCTAGTCTAGTTACCTGGGAGCTTCCCTGTAGTTATGTAGCACCTACATAGCAGAGTAGACAGTACCAGAAGAGCTAGGCAGGCAGCACCAGGTCATAAGTAGCTTTAGCAGACAGGAACTCCTTCCCCATCAATTGCCAGAGACAGAGTGTGTGCCTGCTAACTGTGTGGGCCGGGAGCGACCCAAGCCCTTTTCCGTGCTGCACGCGGGCTGTGGCCAGCAGCCCGGGCACGCCGGGTCGGAGAGGGAAGGCCGTCGAGCTGGAATTAGGCACAAACGCGTATCGGTAGTTTTAAAGATTGTTTACTTACACCGAGATGGTAGTGGTGTAGGCTGGAAAACTTGCTTGAGTTGCGGTTACAGACAGACAACACAGACGGTCTCGTGGAGGTTGCTAGGCTCCACGGTACAGAGCTCCGGATGCTCTGGGTGAACGAGCCACCAAAATGAGAATCGTAGATATGTCTTATAAAAGTCGCGCTCGAAGATGGGAAGAGGTGGGCGATGGATCAGGTCGCCAAACTCCTCTGAATCTCACACAGGGTTTCTATTACCCTGCCGTGTATCCAGAGTCCCCACAAGATGGATGTGGAGTCCTCTTCGGCTTGGGCGGAAACTGCTCAAGCCTCTTATACGGCTAACAAGCCAATCGTTAGCCACCACGTGGGAATAATTTAGAACTAGCCAATCACAGGGAACAAATTTGCATACCGGTGGCGGGAACTCTTTTGCACCGTGCATTCCTCTTGCAACATGAGCAATGCACTCTGCAAAAGAAGCTGCAGAAAGGCGGGAAACTCGTCCTTGCACTGGGGTTTTCTTCTGCAACAGGAAACTCTCCCGTGCAATGAAGCTGCAACTTGGCGGGGATAATTCTGGTGCCAAAGCGCACACAAAATCATGCCTTTGGGTCATGACACTAACTACAGCCTGGGCTTATATATCCCAGAACCCTGCCTTCTGCCAGTCAGGTGATATCAGCAGGTGTGGCCAATTACTTCCTTAGGCTGTTACCCTGGCAACTTGCAGCTGGGGAGCTCCCTGGCCAGGCTTCTTCAGCCTTAAGGAACAGGCACATCTTAGTGTCCTGCTACAATTACATTGCTTTTAAACTAACCCTTGACTAACAATTTAGTGATCCTCAGTTTTACATGCAGATTAGCTGTCAGTAGCTAGCAGATTATATTTATTATTTTCCAACTGCAGCATACCAGTTTTCAGGTCATGACCTTTTCACTGAACAGATTCTCTAGACAAGAGGTATGAATTTACAGGCAATGAATAAAAAAAAGCATTGGTCTGGAATGGTTTAGGTAGTGAAGACACTAGCTTGAGCAGAAAGCACGACTAGATGACCTTCTGAGGTCCCTTTCAGCCCCATCATTCCATTTCCAATAAACATTCCCTGGAGTACTAGGATAATACAGTGTAGCAAGGTCATTTCTTCATTAGGTCTAACTGGGCAGCACCAAAGACCAAACTTCTCAGGATTATTTGAGTAATCAACAAGGAGTACATTTCTCTTACTTTCATGCATGTAAGCTGCACAATACTGAAGCTTTCTGTACCATGAGTAAAGCTTACCTATAGTGAAGAGAAATTACTTCATGGATAGATGTAACAGGAGGTAGAACGTGGGCTTATTAAACCCAGCACCAGAGGCAGAGAGGATCATTCTGACCCAGGTAGAGCTAGAGACAATATCCCCCAGCTGAGAACTGATAGAAGCAGTACTAAGAACTGAAGACTGTAATTAGGCCCTGAAGGGCTATGGCAGGAATAGCCACTGCAGTTTAGAGTGAAAGCCAGAGAGGAGCCAGGGAAAAGGCACCCTGGCTGTATTGAGGGAAGTGTGGCCAGGCCCACTGGGACTGATTACAGGAGCAGGATGTGGTGCAAATTTTAAGAGTACACTGAAAGAATGAAGCAATGTCAAGATTACCAGGCAGAGTATTCATCCCAGCCTGACCCAAGTTGGTTTGTCCCAGCTTGCTCAGGGAACCAAACTGAGAAGAATTCATTCCACTGTTTCATAGTAGCTAGGGTCAGGAGGGACCTGAACAGATCATCTAGCCTGACCCCCTCAGGAGGGACCTGAACAGATCATCAAGCCTGCCCCCTGCCACAGGCAGGAATGAATGCTGGGTTCACAAGACCCTAGACAGGTGATCATCCAACCTCCTCTTGAATATGCCCAAGGTAGGGGCGAGGACCACTTCCCTGGGAAGCTGGTTCCAGATTTTAGCCACCCTAACTGTAAAGTATTGCCTTCTGATCTCCAACCTAAACCTATTTTCCATCAGCTTATGACCATTGTTCCTTGTCACCCCAGGTGGTGCTGGGGAGAAAAGAGCTCTGCCTATTAGCTGTTGATCCCCCTTGATGAGCTTGTAGGCAGCCACCAGGTCCCCCCTCAGCCTCCTCTTGCTGAGGCTGAACAGGTTCAGGTCCTTCAGTCACTCCTCGTAGGGCCTGTCCTGCTGCCCTCTCACCAAGTGGGTGGCCCTCCTGAACCCTCTCCAGGATGGCCACATCCCTTTTGAAGTGCGGTGCCCAGTACTGGACGCAGTACTCCAACTGCAGCCTGACCAAAGTCACATAGAGGGGGAGTATCACCTCTCTGGACCGGCTTGAGGTGCACCTTTGGATGCACGACAAGGTATGGCTGGCCTTGTTGTCTGCAGTCTGGCATTGGAGGCTCATGTCAATAATGACTCCAAGATCCCTTTCTGCCTCTGTGCTTCCAAGAAGGGAACTCCCCAGCCTGTATGTATGCTGTGGATTCCTTCTCCCGAGGTGCAGCACCCTGTATTTGTCTACGTTGAACCCCATCCTATTCTCGTCTGCCCACTTTTATAGTCTGTCTAAATCTAGTTGCAGCCTCTCTCTCCCTTCAAGTGTGTCCACCTCGCCCCACATCTTAGTGTCATCAGCAAACTTGGACAGCGTGCTTTCCACCCCCTCGTCCAAGTCGCTGATGAAGATGTTAAACAGTGCGGGCCCGAGGACCAAGCCCTGGGGTACCACACTGCTCACATCTCACCAGGTTGAGTACACCCCGTCCACCACTGCTCTCTGGGTGCGCCCCGTCAGCCAATTTTTTACCCATCTGAACTGAACTGCTGATTGGAGACAAGTCCATGGGGCCAGAAGGGACCAGGCAAAAGAGGACTCAGAACTGGGCATACAGAGAGAGATGCTTAAGGTTGCTCTTCTTCTACAGGACTGAGAGGCCTATTCCACAATTTCAATACTATCAAGTCACAGCAGGAAAAATTCAAGCAGACACCTCAGAACAAGTGGAGGGTCAACAAGCCAGGACTGGCCACCAGGGGGCAGGAAACAAAGTTGTGGTGCCCCAGGATGGTTACAACAGTTAAAACAGTCCTTAGTTATATAATCAACACAAAGTAGCTAAAGACTATTTTCAGTACCTGGGATGTTCCAAATACAATAAATTTGGACATGGCTTTCAACAAATATAACAATACAAATAGAACATCAGACTTTTTTTTCCTACAGTCACAGCAGTTATGTTTTGGAGTTAGGGATAATCACACAATAAAAATCAAAAGACATGTTGTTTACTGCCTTGCATCAATATGCCCTGACAGCACATAGATTAAAGCATCAAAAGAATCCTTTAATCAACTGTTGTTACTCCAGAAAGGAACCTCACATCAGTTTAACCTCTCCTCCCCTTCCCAGACTCTTCCCCCCACAGCTCCAGATAATTTCCTTCAGCATTGAATAGAACAGCTACTAGGTCTCCAAGAACACTAATAATCCTGCAAAGCAGCTGTTGAATAACAAAAGTTGTAAATAATTTCCTAGAATCTCAGATTACATAATCCCATGTGGGGCTCACTCTTAACCTAAGGGTCCTCAAGCCCAGGCCCATGGGCCAAATCCACCCACAGAGTCATGTCATCCAGTCTATGGGGTTCCTCAGAGTTCTGGAAATCTGGCGGGAGGAGAGCTGTGGCAATTAACACTGCCACCCCTCCCCCACCACCAAATTTATAAGCCCCATGCACTGGGATCCAGATTCTGGCAGGCAGATGCTGCACACCAGGATTGGGCCCCTGGACCAACCTGGCAATGATAAACTGGCCCACAAGGCAAAAAGTTTGGGCACCACTGATCTAATCCATTCCACTCTGCTGCAACAGATACTTTTGACTGATCATCCCCTGATACAAGTGTAATTTTAACTTGTTCTGAAACACCTACCATTAAAGATTGTACAACATTCCTTCAATAGCTTTCTTTGAAGCTTTGCTAGCTAGAAATGTTCTTCCTGGTATCTACTCTAAATAATTTTTGCTGCAAATTATTTTCTATCCTTCCCTCTTAGATACATGGAAGAGTGTATTATTCTTCCTAATGACATGTTGCTTCTTTCTACACATATGTCCATCAGTTTATTTCAGAGGAGAGAAGATCAAATAGGTTATTTCCTTAACCTTGCCGCTTACATTATGTACTACAATATTCTGCTGCCTCTTCTATGGGCTCCCTCACCATTATCTTCAAGTTTCTTACAATCAATTGCACAAAATTGTTGATAATAGCCCACGTGAGGCCTCACCAGCACTGAGTAGAAGAGAAAAATCATTTCCTATAATCAGACATGTTACATTTCTATTATATACCCTAGAATGACACTTGCCTTTCCCTGGCCCCAGCCTCAAAATCATCATTTCACTGACTTATCTTTTAACTTTTAAAATATCCTAGACTTATTTAATCTAACCTTGTCTTCTATCCAGATTAGGATGGATGGATGGATTCTGATCCTCCTGTCCTTCTACTCTACAAGTATGGCTTCTAGGCACTATGGTTATACAAAATGTTAGTTATTTAAAGTAGTTAAGATCCCAAACACCTCTCCAACTTTAGTAAACTTTTGCAGTATTTGCAGAGGTACAAGCAGCAAGCACAATTAGGTAATGGCTCAAGAATTCATCCAGATACTCAAAAAGGCCACCTAAAAGTTAATTTTAATAACCATGACAAACTCAAAGCCATATTGCAGTCTTGTCCATTTCAGCTGAAATGTGGACTTAATTTCTGGCTATCTGTATGTCAGTTAGGCTCCAGGGTCACAACTAGAAAAAAACTAGAAACAGATATATTGATAGGAAATCCATGGTTTCTGCTTAAAAAAAAAACAAAAACCAAATGAGGACTTTATGGCTCACCTTAATAATACCTGGTATTGCTGTTGGCTACAAAGCACCAACTCACAGGATTGTCATAAAATTCAAGTTTATTGCATGGATGCAAAAGTCAGACCATAAACCTTGGTGCTGATCCCCTCAAAACACACACACATTCATGTGCACACACACACACACTCACAGTAGCTAGCTATGAACGCTAAGCACCGGTGTCAAGATATACCTATCCCCAAGCACTGGAGTCCGCTGTCAATAGCTAGTTGAGGCTTCTTTCAGTGCAATGTTGCTTCAGGAAGGGGTCACCAGCTGGTCCTTCTGGCTGGACAGGGAGGGTGCTGGTTAGGTCAAATAGGGCACCATTGGGGGTCATTCTTCGCTGCCTTTTATCCCTCTCTGGCAGGACTTTGGTGACTCCCCAATTCTCGGGCTTACCCAATCCAGGGATCATTG
The DNA here is from genome assembly GCF_000455745.1 of Alligator sinensis. Lineage (NCBI taxonomy): Eukaryota > Metazoa > Chordata > Crocodylia > Alligatoridae > Alligator > Alligator sinensis. Next base: position 1,204,858 of record NW_005842298.1, on the reverse strand, counting down.
ACCTCAAAGGACATCCCTCTTGGTAGCTGCTGGATGGCAGCTGTCAGCCCCAGGGGTCATGTCCACAGGTACGTGCAGTCTCGGGAGTCTGTTGATGAATTTTGATCGATTCACTGCTGTGATGAATGGAGCTCTGGAAGTGGTTGATCAGGGGGTATTTCAGCCCTAAGAGTCTGTTTCCAGCATTGATTAGTTCAAACCGGGGCTTCCGCACCTTTAACAGTGAAGTTTCAGGAAGTTCCTGGCTCTGTATTGATTCTTTCCTCTTCTTGGTCTGTAGTTTTGTAGGTGTTAATTGCCGGTCCTTAGGGGCGGGCAGGGAGGGACAGAAAAAAAGGTTTCTTGCTACCTTGCTAAGGGAGTACTTTTAATGGAGATGCAGCTCCCCCGCCTCTACTATTGCTGTTGCTTTTTCTAAGCATGTTACCTTGGCAAGTTTAATGCCCAAAGAAAGCTTTAAATGCAGGCCTACATTTATTAAATGTAGCTTTTAAATCATAAGATATAATAACAAGTTTCTTTTTCCCAGAAAAAAAGGTTTCTTGCTACCTTGCTAAGGGAGTACTTTTAATGGAGATGCAGCTCCCCCGCCTCTACTATTGCTGTTGCTTTTTCTAAGCATGTTACCTTGGCAAGTTTAATGCCCAAAGAAAGCTTTAAATGCAGGCCTACATTTATTAAATGTAGCTTTTAAATCATAAGATATAATAACAAGTTTCTTTTTCCCCCTCACTTTTTTATCACCATGCATAAGTCATCAGGAAGCTCAGTTACTGACAAGTCCAGACAAAGCAAGGCAAACATTTAAGACAGAAGGCTGATTGTCATAGTAAAACAACACATGGGAGCTGCTCTTGTCCAAGAACAGTCTGGAAAACCAATAGCTATACTGCATGTAACTATACTGTTTTTTCCTGAACGACTGCTAGCAGTATCATTTATAGACAGGCCAGTATTCATACCAGCATAGGCAATCTGATTTTTCTCCTACATAAAGAATGTGCTTCACTTAAGTCCCAATCCTACAGACACATTTCTATGGTTCTTGGTTTCTTTTGAAGTGGCTAAGCAAAAGTCTACCTCTGCTTCAACAATAAAACTTCAACAGAGCTTCACTGTCCCAAGAACTTGCTTCCAGTTGTGCTCCTAGAAAATGCTCAAGGAAGAACAGTACCAAATTATACTGCTTCCGCCTTATTCTCCAAAGAATTCTCAGTGTGTATACTTCTGAGTGTCATCTACTTATGCACAGGCCACTGATATACAAACGTCACTCCCCGAGGCCCAGGAGTTGTAATGCTGCTAAAAGACACGTGCAATACCATCTGCTTCATTGTTCGATTGAATAATTATTTCCACACATCTTGCTGAAACTCTCACACTTCTTTGACACATTAAATTTAGCGGCTTGTTAAAAGTCTAGTTGCATCCATTTCTCTGTCAAATAGGTACAGGTTGTAATAAAGCAGCTCAGCTTCATTAGAAATGTTAAAACAAGTATGACCTGATGGAACCACCTCTACAGCAGCAAGGGTAGTTGTCTTTTCACCTCAAACCTCTGCATAGACTGCTAACAAAGACTTTCAACAAAGACTTGGTATTCAACTCAAATTAAAGTTCTCAACTTCTTGTGTAGCAACAAAAATAGCACTGCTACTGTTGTATTTATGATGCCCCTATGTGTCCAAGATAGTAAAACAGAAAATTAAAGTAGAGAAGAAGAAAGCTAGGATTCCACAGTAGACTCATACTAATTAGCATAGAAGTCTTTAGGTTTCTT
>NW_005842298.1:1198190-1203047 GCF_000455745.1 Alligator sinensis | reverse complement strand
GTGGTGTGGGTGGGGGGTGGGGGGGGGGGGGGGGGGGTGGGTTAAAATGTATTTTTCTTAAAATTCTGCTTCTATGAGCCAGTAACAATCTCAGGCATGCAACACTGTGACAAAGCTCCTCCATTTAAATAGTCATCAAATACAAGTTCCACAAAACACAAAATACATGTGGTGTTGGACAATTATGACAAATGTGTCAAAAAGAAAAAAAGAAAAATTGAACAGAGGAATCCACTTCATGTACACATCTGATCTGATGCACAAAACCAAGAAGGGCTACTTTACAAACTACATTAGGTTGAGACTAATTGCTATCGGGTATGGCAGGGGTGGGCAAAATACGGCCCACAGGCCAGATCTGGCATGGTAAGGTATTTTATCCAGCCTGCAGCAGGCCCCTTAGCCCTGCCGGGCCCAATCCAGACCTGGGGGGTAGCCCAGGCTGTGGTGCATGCAGCTGGTTCCACTGCTTCTGGGTGCTCAGCTGAGCTGGGGCAGCACAGCGGCTGGACTCAGTTTCCAGCAGCCTCCACAACATCAGCTCCATCCAGCTGTCAGTCTCCACCAGAGCCACCAGATCTGGTCCTGCTGTCCAGGGACCCCAGCCCATCCACCCCACAACCACTACCACAGGTGCCACAGACAGTAGGCAGACAAGTTCTCCATGGAGACTGGCCTGGGACCTGCGTGAGCAGGGAGCACATGGCCAGGCAAATGGGATGGGGCCACAGGTGAGTGGGGAGCAGCAGCATCTGAGAGTAGGATGGCTAGGTGGGGTCAAGGCCAAGGCTGAGACTGGAATCATGGGGCAGTGACAGCATGGGGCCAGGACTTCCAAGGCAGAGCTACAAACCCCTACCCACACATCTCCGTGTGATAAGCACCAGTTCTGCAGGCAAGGCCATGTAGGGAGCCCTGACCCTGTGCTGTCACTGCTTCATGATCCCAATCCTGATCCCAGCCTGGGCCCAAGCTCCTGGACACTGCTCCATACATACACATGGCCACACCCTATCTGCCCAGCTGAGTGTGCCCTGCCCATGCAGGTTGCCATTCTCCATGGAGGCCCTGGGATCACTGGGCAGTGACAATGCAGGGCCGGATCCTGGGACAGAGCCACTTAGGGAGTTTTCGTAAGCTGTTGTGGGCCAGGGAGGGGGTACTGACCTGGTCTGCAACAGCTCAAAGCTCCCTAAGTGGCCCTCCATTACAAATAATTGCCCGCCCCTCATGTATGGTCTTGTAGTTAAATAGTAACTAGCATCATGGCAACAAAAACCAAAACAAAAAACAAAACAGAAAACATTCCAGCGTACCATTCAAGATGCAAATTAAACAATAATAATAATAATAATATAGTAGTGTTAGGTAAGATTGTCATATTTTATGCTTTAAAGTTGCACCTGTTTATGGAGTGGCAAATTATAGCATTGTTTAAAGTTTTCTTTTATATTCAGCCTAAAGATCTGTATAGCCTCATTGTTATCTGAACTTTTCATTTTGCTGGTGTTTGCAATATCAACTGGCCTTGTTTCTTGAAAGCAGCTTATGGCCTTGAGTTTGCTCGCATGATGTTTCTTTCCTTTTTCTAACACTGTGAGAAGTTTTTCTAACATAACATAGTAATAGTTTTGTTACTAGCTCAAATTAACTGAACTTGGCACTAACCAGCTGAATCAGAGGGGTTAAATGATTGGATATGTTAATGAAAGGTGGTAAAGGAGACCAATGGACAATGCTTAAAGTAAGGCACTGGAAAAAGGCCAAATGAAGAGGTGTGCTCATAATGGGGATGTTGAACAAAGGAACATGCCAACAGGATAAAATATGAACAATATGCTGACTCCAGATGGACCAATCCAAAAGCAAGGCGTCAAAGGAGTCAAGTTAAAGAAAAGCATAAAAAGGTGGAAGCAAGAAAGTTAAGTGTGTTGTCACGATTGTGGCAGGCCCATAGGGAGTCCTCCTGCGCTGAGCCACCCACCTCACTGCACCTGACCACCTTCCAGGCTCCAAGTGCCTCCCTCGGGATGCCTCATGTCTAGCCAACCCACTTCCTGAAGCACACCCACTAGCCTAGGGGCAGTGCTGCCACCACCCAGGGTCTGGCCTGATCCTGGCACTGCACCCCTGAAAAACACAGGCCTAGTAGTCCTTGAGGGTACCCAACTCACTCCAAGAATTTGGGGTGCTTCCCTCAGTCTGAAGCACAAATAGTGATCTCCCTCAGTCAGCTGAACAAAGGGGACCCCAAGGCATAATCTAGACCCACTCTCAATAAGTCTCCCACGCTAGGTACAAAGGAGAACTTTATTGGTTACAAGGAGTAGGTTTGGAATAGGGTACAGGGTAGAGCAATACCAGAGAAATCCCATAGAACAAACTGGCATGGCTCGGTAGCCTTTGATCATACATCTGTTACTGCAAGCTATATATCTAGTTAGATCTCAGGTAGATTACTCACAAGTATCATCCAGAGGCACATAGAGATTCCCTCTGGAGGCAGGCAGTTCATTGATCATGAGTTTTGAGAGAGAGAGAGTGTAAGTTTCAGATAACTCAGAGGAAGAAGAGTTGGACTTTCATCATGGCTACTACCCCTCCTCCTGGGCAGTCCTTAACTTATATAGCCCTTATGACCTCATTCACCTGGTCCACAGGACACCAGCACCTGTTGGCTGCCAGCCAGCCAATTTGAAAGGCATCACTGGTTGCCGGGTAGACTGGAATTGCTCAGAACAATAGAGAGCCCAAGCCCCTCACCCAGGTATGTGATGCCAGTCACATAGGCAGAGGGAGCAGGTTTGCCCCCTCCCTCAGGAATATGTCCAACTCAGGTTACCTAAAAGAGATTGGATGTCTGCCCTCTGCAGGGCCCATATTAGCCAAATTGTCACAAAGCAGAGTTTTTGGGGAGAGACAGAGGTGGCCTTCTGCCACAGTTGTCATTGTCATCATTTATACCATGAATCCAGCTTTTAACCCCTGTCTGGATCATCCCAGTCAACGACTTACCCTTTGCTTCAGGAACTGAGTGATCATCTTTTCTGTGAGGCAAAGTAACATTTGGGATTGGGTGAGATCATAGTACGCGTTTTTTCTCTCTCTGAATATAGCAACTGCTGAGATAATACTTGTTGTATTAATAAAGTTAGGCTTTGATTTTAGGACACTGAGTTGTCTGTGTTCGTAGTTCATGTTCCATTTAAGAGTTAATTGTGCTTTAACAATCCCTAAGCACTATCTGCTGATCAGTGGTGTGAACAGTAGTTGTCTCAGTAGCAGATCATAAATGACACACTTAGATGCACACTGGCAACATCAGATTCTTGAATCTCTCACTTGTTATTTACACCCCCCTGGTAAATCCCAACGATGAGAACAAGATATTATTGGCCAGAATACAACTTCCTGGTTAATGCACTTGAAGCCAATCCACAATCAGCAGCTCCACCCAATATATGTGTATGTTATATGCCATTATTCTATGTAACACAAACAACTATGCCACCACACACACAAAACTGAATCTATGTGCACACTGCTACAGTTGTCATGCAGAACCCCTGAACTCTCACTGATGGTCTGAAGTCAGTACAGTTCAGTGAATCTAAGCAACCCCTGTACACTTCTAATAGGCGGCCCAGATATCACCTGTTGAGGCTTCACAGATGAATGCAACTTATTCAGTTGCATTATCAGTACACATATTTTCTGTAAGAAGCACTGAATTGTTTCTCATTTTCACAGCTTCAAGATCAGTACTTGAACACTACATCTTCAGACTCCATCTTGCTCTTTTTCCCTTCAGACCAGTCAGTTTTTATTGTCTCAAGACTTATTTTCTTACGTAAGTTGGTTTCAAGTGAAATCATATTAAAATTCTCCTCAACTAAAATGTTACACTCTTAAGTATCATGTGGCCTCTATTTGATGTTCTTATTTCACAGGAAGGTATTATTACTTGCACACATGTAAGAGTATGCTGACTTTAGTCACAGACTTCTACACATTTCCTGTTCTCTTAAAGTATACCTGTAAAGGTGTATTTTCTTACTGAACTCACTACAACTATAGTTTAGGTTTCTTATCTGAAACTTGAATTTAGGCTTGCAAGTCATAAAAATCACTTCGGTCATTCACTTAGTTTATGGAAATCCGCCCCTCCCCAAAATAATTGCTATACAACTCCTGCTGTGCAACTTGAGTTTACAAGTATAAAATGCCATAGGGGCACTACACAATTAATACACTTCTAAGTATGACCCTTCACTAAGTAGCCTTGAAATATAAATAGATTTGGAGAATCCTGATGTAGTTAAGTCAGTTATGAAAAGCACCTTGGCTAGGGACAGACATTCAAAAAGCCTGAATTGATACAACCTTTGCAGGTTAGTCTAACCTGGCTAGTGTAAACCAGTTTGTAGCCATACAGACTAGGGCTGTGTGAAGCTTCAGGTGCTGATTCAATTTGGAGGAGATTTGGCGGCTGAGTCTCCAAATCCAAATCAAATCAGGAGACCAATTAAAAGGTCCAAATCAATTCAAAGGTCTCTGAATTAAATTTGGAAAAGATTCGGAGAGCTTAGGTGATTCAGGCAGTCACCACTGGCTGCAGCAGGGAGCTGGACCCATGCTGGTAAGTAAGGGGAGGGGGGGAAGAGACCATGGGGGGACCCCTGCCAGGCCCCATCCCCTGCCTCCAACTCACCGAGTGCTGCTGGGGGGGGGCAGGCAATCTCCACTGCCCCACACCACATGAAGGGCTCTTCCATGGGCCCCCTGATCCCCACCCACTCTCCCCCCACCCCCATGGTTGATCCACCTGTCCCAGCTCCTGGCCCTTAAAAAAAAAAG
>NW_005842298.1:1191660-1198180 GCF_000455745.1 Alligator sinensis | reverse complement strand
CTGGCTGCTGAAGCAGCCTCAGGGCTTCTGAGGGCTCATAACAGAGCCCCGCCATACACCGTGGGGCAGTAGGGTGCAGTGAGGATCACCCCCCCACACACCAGGCAGGAGCCAGTGAGTTGGAGGGGGAGCCTTTGTTGGTTTTTTTAAGGGCCAGAAGCTGGGGCAGGTGCAGCAGCCATGGGACAGGGCTGGGACAGAGGACAGGGGTCAGGGGCTCATGGGAGATCCCCCCACACAGTGTGGGGCAATGGGGGGAAGCAGGGATCACCCCCCCCAACACACTCCCCCCTGGCAGCAGCTGCTGAGTGCAGCTTTTTATTTTTCAAAGAGATGGGAGCTGGGGCAGCCATTGAGAGCAAGCAGGGGATGGGGCCTGTGTAATTCAGAGATTCAGGTGACTCAGCAGCAGCTAAATTTCTGAATCTGATTCAGCCGAGTCGATTTGGGACAGTGATTCAAATCACCAAATCGAATCACTGTCCCCTGAATCGGCCAAATCCGAATAAAATACTAGCCGCTTCACACAGGCCTAATATAGACATTCTCTCTGGACTGAGGAAATTTAGGCACATGCCTGCCATGGCTCAGGCTAGAAAGCAGGGGGCACTAGAGCACCCTCCTTTCTTCTTTTGCGCTGAGCTGAGCGGGTGTGTGACCAGACCCTGGAAAGACTGATTAGAGAGATCTGCCTCCACCATGGCAGGCTTCTCTCCACTGCCTGCTCAGGGTGTGGGAGTGTTGCCGGACCCTAGTCCTGGGCCAGCACTCTAAGGCAAAACGGGGGGAGGGAAGGTACAGTGCATGCATCTGATGATAATACGGAGCTTTTCAATCTCCCTCCCTGCTTCTTTATACTGTCTGCAGCAAACTGACAGGCAAGCAAGCCAGCATGGGAGTGATAACAGTGTTTAGCACCCCATCAGTGAAACAACAGTTCAAGCTCTTAAACAGCTTTTTCCAGCTGACCTGTTCGTTAGCTCCGAAAAGCCCTAAGTGGACACTGTTCTGTCTGGCTGTCCCGGTGAAATTGGAGACGCACACACAGACACCTCTCAGCATTAGCTAGCATACCACATGCCTTGGGTTCATGGGGCCGGGGTTCACGCTGTGGGAGATGAGAGAAGGAGGTGGGGAGGATCCCTACTTGAGCAGCAAGGGGGGGGGGGGGGGGCCAAGGGAAGACCCTGCTGTACCTGCAGTCTCTGCCAGAACTCCAGCCAGTGAGCAGAGGGGAGGGTCCAGCCTTGCTATGGAGCAGAGCACCTTACCCAGCCCAGAGAGTATGCCAGGATGCTAAGGGAGTCTGATTTAATTTAAACCAGCAAGGGATCTGGGACAGACATTGCATAAAATGGTTTGACCCAAATCAGTTGAGTCTGATACTACATTCAACCAGGTTTATCTCAAACCAGTTTCATCATTTTCGAACTGGTTTATGTACACTGAACATCTATTCTGTTAGAGGTTTAGACCAGTTGTTGATCATTTAACCCGGTTTGTGTGTAATGTCTGTCCTTAGCCCTTCTGTCTATACTTCCTGAAGCAATCAGAATAATTAACAATTTTCTCCTCCTAATATTGGGAAGTGTTCACTTCTCAGACATAAGCAAATGTGCCTTAGGTAGATGCAATTGCCTGTCCAATGTCATAAGTCATTTCTAATTCAAGTATGTATTCACTGCTCTTTTAAAAAATTCATTGCACAATTCATTTTCTACTGTTTTAATTTAAATTCCAACTTATTTCTCAGTGCACCCAAGTACTTTCATATATCAAATCACCAGATTCTACTAAGCCTTAAAGTATAAGCTGAGTCCACACTTTAGTTTTCCATACCTTTAAAACTCTGCCAATACGTTGTTTCCAAAGTTGTTTTCTTCCAACCCTGAACATGTTATTAACAAGCGTAACTTACAATAACTGCCAATTGATACTAGTTTTCATTGAAGGAGGCATAAAAAAAGATGTTTGAGTTTCTGTTGTTCTTCTGTTTTTTCCTCCTTTCTCCTTGGATTTGAGGGATAGGCTTTATTTTTTCCTTTTAGAGGCTTCTTGAAGAACCAGCAGCATTCCAACATCAGGTTGCTGCTTCTTGAAGCAAATATTGCTAGTTGCTTACTAGCATACCAGCTGTAGTCCAAAGTGAACTGTTGGAGAAACCACAATCTCTAAATACCAGAATTCATTGTATGAAGCATGAGGGCTATGACAATACAACTAGCAACCCACTTCTGTGTTGTTAAGGTAATTTTGTTTATATACAACACTGTTTTGTTTAGTTATGTGAACACCAATGTAACTACTTGCACCAGTCAGTCATTTAACATTGTCTAGTTTTCTGTTTAACCTTAATACAACTAAGGCCTTATGTAAACAGAAATCTTTGTTTCCTTGTCAACAAAGCCTGTTTAAAGTAATATAGCAACCAAGAAAGAAAACCTCCTGAGAAGTTCTTGACTGCAGACTTGTTTCTTTCCTCTTTTGTACAAATAAGAAGTATTTTGTGACTGTTTTCATTTTTCTACCCCTACCATATTTGATTCTATCTTGTCCTGCCTTGTTAATTTTACCTCTAATAATCTCAGAAGTGATATAACTTTAAATTCTTTAAATCAGCATTAGACACAATAAAAATCAAAATATTTACTTATACAGTTAATATAACATATTTTTAGTGGGTTACATACTGAAGCCAAGATATTCAATTTATGCAGTTGTCTAGCTCCTCATGACCAGAGATCCTGGTTTTCCCCGATTTAAAAAAATTGCAAATTCTCTGATAAAAAAAACAACAACAAAATCTGTGATTTAAATAAAAGCTCCCCCACCCCAGATCCCTCCTGTTCCTGTTGGTACCCCCCATTCCCTGCCCCACAGCCCCCTGGTCCTGCTTGTGTCCCTCACTCCCCCCCCAGCCTTCTGGCCATGTTCATGCCCCTTACTCCCTCCCCACAGCTCCTGCTCACCCAGCTGCCAGTGATATGAGGCCAGGGACCTGGGTCCACAGCCCCAGCCCCTGGCAGGTGGTGGTAGCTGCTGCAGCAGAGCAGTGCCCTCCTTCCCTGCTTGTTGCAGGCTCAGGCAGGGAGTGGGGGGCTGGCTCCCTGCCAGAGCACATACTCCCAGGGGACAGGGGGACCCGTGCCCCCCAAATGTGTGCAGGGCAGGGGCTCCCACCCCGATGCCCTCTCCCTGGGCCTCCACAGCCTGGTACATGAGACCCAGCACTGCAGGGCAGAGCACAGCTGCACAGAAAAGCTGCTCTCTGCTGCAAGCTCCACGCTGCCCTGGCAATGCATCTCCTGTACACATGGCTGCAGCAGGGGCAGCAGCACGGAGTTGCACACAGGGGATGTCACCAGGGCAGTGCATGTGACAGCTGAAATTATGTCTGTGTGATAAAGGTGCTTGCTGAAGGCTCTATGAAGATTAGACTGAGTGTTTTTCTCTATTTGTTTAGATATTAAGCTATATGTTGTTACTAAAAGCCTAATTAAAGTTTAAGATGTAGTGAGGCCTTGTATAAAGTAAAGCCTAGTAAATTTAGCAAAGCCTAAAAAGTAGTAAGGCCCTGCGACGCAGTTAAAATTACCTTATCAAAGGAATGCAAGGCTTGTACTGCTATTGGTCAGTCTAAGGACAGTTGAAGTAAAAGGAATCTGAGTGGTTGTAAGTTATCAGAACCATTCAGAAGCTTTAAAATTGACTAGAATATCTGGAAACCATTCAGAAGGAAGATACAGCTCTGTGAAAAGGATTTGTTAGCTGTTGGCTAAATCAGTGGGCCCGTGGATCTCGAGGAGCCCAAGAACTGCATTCCAGGGTCCTTCCCAGCACCCTTTCTACCCCCAACCACACTCTCAATCCCCGAACCCTCCACAGGCAGCTAAGACAGTGCAGAGCTTGCAGTGGCAAGCAGCTTTCCTGCATGGCCCTGCTGTTCTTTGCAGCTCTGGGTTGCACAAGCTGAGCTGCAGAAGCCCCGGGGGAGGGCAGCAGGGCAGTAGCCCAAGCCTGAAGCAGGCAGCTTTCACCCACACCCATACCCTGCACACAGATCTGGGGAGCATGGGTCCCCCCTGGGAGTGCATGTCCCCCTATGGGGGCCTCTAAACCCACCCCTACTTACCTGTGGGAGCTGCTCTCCAGGCTGCCTGGTGGCCATGTGTATGTACATGAATATAGCACCCACTGCCTGACTGCCCTCCTCCCGCTGCCTTCCAGCCCCCTGCAGGCTGGAACTCTGCCAGCCTGCAGAGGGCTCACTGCAAAACTGCGAAATCTATGGGTTTCTCTGGTAAAATGAGAAATCCACCTTTGTCTCTGGTATAAGGTAAAATCCACAGATTTCTCTATTTTTCCATGGGAAATGGAAAACCTGGATCCCTGCTCATGACATCGATATTTAGATACCTAAAAACCTTCAAGAATCAAGGCTTTAATGCTTGACTAAATATTCTAAGTGATCAGGACTTTACTGATGCTTCACAGTCTTCATCTCCCCAATCCCAAAGGATTAAAACTTAACTAGGTATACAGTTAACAAAGATTTAATGTTGCTTAATAAACTCAAAGGCAATTAATAACGATGTACAGTTGCTTCTGCACCCTCTGATGAACTTTATTCATATAGCAGGAGGTAGAATATGAAATACTTGAGACTTAACTAAGCAGTAATGTTTCATTAAAAAAAAAAACAAAAAACAAAAAAACAGTTTCAATCATAATAGGTACCTTTGTAAGGTACGTCCTTTGCCAACTTGTCTCCTTAGCAGTGTAGTGCAAGCAGTTATTCGAGTTGCTTAGCTAAACAACTCCACCATTTTCTACTTGTAAAGCTATTCTTGCAATTAGGTTTCTGCTTCCCCTAAGTGTTAGAAAAATCATAATATTCAGCCATAAATGTTCCCATCGCTCCAAAATTTAAGTGTTTTAGGAATTGTAATACTGAGAGCTAAAAATTTCCAGGTGTTAAGTAAATTATCAACACATAAATCATTTTTGCTCTTCAAGAATAGAAAAGCTGGGAATTAGTACATAGTGGCCAAAAGGCCATTGAACCCTTCCCCTCAAAAAAAATCTCTGATTAAGATTAAAATTTCACCTCACTGTATCATGACCCCAATGGAATTTCACAATATCCTGAGTCAACAATAGTGGAGAATACAATAGTCAAGAAACTATTTCTTCAATGGCATTACAGGAACAATATCTTAAAAACAGCTTGAAGCTACCATTTCTCAAGGGATGCACAGATTTTTTGCAAAAGCTTAAAGGATGATATGTCCAGATCAGTTTATGATAGTCATGATGCATACAACCAGCTTGCTTCCCCAGAAGTTATCTGCTGGCCTTAATGATCCAAACATTCCCACTCTTATTATTGGCAGTATTGCCATCTATCAACCATGTCTTAAATATCTTATTTTGGGGATATACAAGATCCTGCCTCTGGACCTATGGTATCTCACAACTATTGTATCTTTCAAAGGAAGCATGGCCCATGTCAATAGATACAGCAGAAGAATTAGGACTGTGACCCTGCACCTCTGCTAAAGATATCAGGGTGCTTACACAAAAGTTACATTTTTCACACAATTGGGCCTCTGAAAGCACTCTACAACCATGACATAACACAGGTGCATGTCTGCAGAGTGCTTTTAAAATGACCGTTCATGCGGAAAAAAAAAATAACCCTGGTCAAATGAGGTATTTGTTTAAAATGCTCTAAAGCAGAGTACTTTAGGTAACTGAGGTCCTAGAGGGGAGGGGAGCTGGGAGTCCAGGAAGAGTGGTCGTTCCTTAAGGAGACAATTCTCCAAGCCCAAAGGGTGACAATCTCAACGCAGATCAAAGTGGGCAAGAGTGTTCAAAAGCCCCCATGGCTCACCAGGAATGCAAAGCATCCAGGATTGTCTCAAAGCTAAAAAAGGAGGCACGTACACAATGGAAGAGAGGGGCTGTGGTACAAATACGTTAGAATTTAGACATAATGCCTTTTTACAAAGTGCTTTGCAAATGGCTTCTGCATTAGCTTCTGCACATAGATTGAAGCCTGCTTTACACTTAAAACTTCGCGACCATACCTTTTCAGTGACCTAGAGTTACACGAAGATGAGGGGTTACTAGAGGACAGTTCCCCCTGTTAAAAACACACAGGTGCTATAACATAACCCATAATAAATTGAGCATAGCCTGAAAACTTAAACATCCTGCGGAAGCTTAAACGTAACTCTGGAAACTTTGACATCCTACGGAAACTTAGACGAAACAGTAGAAGCTGTAAGACTGCCAATAGTTGCATGAAATGCTAAGGTTCTTTGTTTAGGTAAGCTATAAAAGGGACCCTCGGACAAAACCCGGGGTCGACTCTGCTTTGGGCGACTCAGCCCCTTTGTTGATCTGTTTGCGCAAACAATAAATTTGAAATGGACCCAGCCTGAGTGTGCGCATGACTCTCTCCTTGAGGTAGATTGGAAAGGCCTCCAGGGGCACGAAACTAGCCGTTTGGGCAACA
>NW_005842298.1:1186487-1188883 GCF_000455745.1 Alligator sinensis | reverse complement strand
GCGGGGTGAAGATACACCTCTCCCCCTCCAAGGGCTTCGTCCTCGGAAGCTCCCTCTTCTTTCCTCAGCGAAAAGCGTCCGCTGACATACCTTTCGCCCGCTCCGCCCGCCTGGTGGTATACAATGTGCATCTCCAATTCGGCGACGCTTGCCGCGCCACGCTTCCCACTTCTCCAAGGACAACTCTCAACTAATGCCAGTTCTAGCGAGCCCTCTCCTGATCCCATCCTCGTCGCCATGTGCGGGCTGGGAGCGACCCGAGCCCTTTTCGCGCTGCATGCGGGCTGTGGCCAGCAGCCCGGGCATGCCGGGGCGGAGAGGGAAGGCCTTCGAGCTGGAATTAGGCACGGACGCGTAGCGGTAGTTTAAAAGATTGTTTACTTACACTGAAATGGCATTGGTGTAGGCTGGAAAGCTTGATTAAGTTGCAGTTACAGACAAACAACACAGACGGTCTTGTGGAGGTTGCTAGGCTCCACGGTGCAGAGCTCCGGATGCTCTGGGTGAACGAGTCACCAAAATAGGAATCGTAAATACGTCTTATAAAAGTTGCGTTCGAAGACGGGAAGAGGTGGGCAGTGGATCAGGCCGCCACGCTCCTCTGGATCTCACACAGGGTTTCTATTACCCTGCCATGTACCCAGAGTCCCCACGAGATGGATGTGGAGTCCTCTTCGGCTTGGGCGGAAACCACTCAAACCTCTTATACGGCTAACAGGCCAATCGTTAGCCGCCATGTTTGAATAATTTAGCACTAGCCAATCACGGGGAACGAATCTGCATACCGGTGACGGGAACTCTTTTGCACCGTGCATTCCTCTTGCAACATGAGCAATGCACTCTGCAAAAGAAGCTGCAGAAAAGGCGGGAAACTCGTCCCTGCACCAGGGTTACCTCTTGCTACAGGAAACTCTCCTGAGCAATGCTCTGCAACTTGACAGGGATAATTCTGGTGCCGAAGCGCGCACACACAATCATGCCTTTTGGGTCATGACAAAAAGAAGATATCAGGTAACATAGGGCCTCTGCAGGACATGCTAGGCAATCTGGTGGTCACACCAGATGACAAAGCCAACTCTTTAACAATATCTTTGCCTCCATTTTTTTGAGCAGGGACCGGGGCATCCCCCCGCCACGAGAATCCCCGATGGACCCAGAGGAGGCGCTGTCAGGCCCAGAGTCAGTGAGGACCTAGTCAGGGAACTTCTGTTGGGACTAGACATGTTCAAATAAGCAGGTCCTGATGATTTCCACCCCAGAGTACTGAGGGAATTAGCAGAGATCATTGTGGGACCACTGGCTCAGTTTTATAATCTCTCATGGTGCTCTGGCAAGGTGCCAGAGGACTGGAAAAGGGCCAGTGTGATTCCCATTTTCAAAAAAGGGAGGAAGGAACACCCAGAAACTACAGGCCTGTTAGTTTTACCTCTGTCATGGGGAAGCTCTTTCAGAAAATTATCCAGGAGCACATCTGCGAGGAACCAGCAGGGAAGATCATGCTTAGGAGCAACCAACATGGGTTCATTTGAGGCAGATCCTGTCAGACCAACCTGGTGGCCTTCTATGACCAGATCACAAAATCCTCGGATTCAGGTGTCGCGGTGGACATAGCCTTTCTGGACTTTAGGAAGGCCTTTGACACTGTCTCTCGACCCATTCTCATTAAAAAATTAGTCAACTGTGGCATTGATGCCTACACAGTCAGATGGGTTGCAAATTGGCTGAAGAGCCGCACCCAGAGAGTGGTGGTGGACGGGAGCACCCAGAGAGTGGATGGGTCTTACTCAACCTGGAGGGATGTGGGCAGTGGGGTCCCCCAGGCAAATCATCTTCCAAAACAAAAAGATAATAGCAACAAGACACTGAAGACAGAGTATTTTGGATCAGTTGAAAAAGGCAACCTAAAACAAGTTCATGACCTTGCTGCTGTCTCCTAGGCCAAATTACTCCATTGCCTGTTGCAGCAATGCCAGAACACATGCTCGTAACTCAGCACTACTGAAAAAGAACCTATGATAAAGTAAAGCCATGGTAAAATACATTAGGCACATCTATTTTTCATTTATGTCTAAACTAACCCAACCTTAACCAGAGCAAAGCTGACATTATCAATATAAGTACCTTGCAGTCTACCTTGCACCCAAGAGAATATCATTTTGAAATTGGGGAGGAGGGGTTCATCTGTACAGACAGTCAAAAAGCCCAAGGCAGAATCAATCCAATCTATGCAGGTTTCTCCAAGTTGTGCATAATAGGACCATTAACAAACAGAACTCATATTCACCCTTCGGTTGGCCAAAGGAGGCAGATGTCTGCATTGGTCAATGCTGGAAGATGAGGGGCACTCCTGCATGCCACCCAGCTCCACAGGGCTGTGATTGCCCCAGTCCCCCCCC
>NW_005842298.1:1169432-1186456 GCF_000455745.1 Alligator sinensis | reverse complement strand
GGGGGAAGGTTGGGAGGGAATAGACCTGATCCCACCCTCCCAGTAGGGGTCTGCACAGCAGATGGTGGTGAAGCTGGGAGGGATTGGGACTTGGGTAGGGAGGTCCACCACACTGGCTTTCCCCAGCACTGCTGTGCAGACCCCAGCTGGGTAGGGTTGGGGCCAGGGCCAGGGCCAGAGCTAGCCTCCCTGCACCTTGCTAGCTCCCCATACCACCGCCAGTTGGGCTGTGGAGCAGAGGCTTTGCTGCCTCAGCTCTGTGACAGCCTGGGGCTGGGGCTTCCTGGCTCAAGTGGAGCAGATGAGCTGGGGTGGAGGTTAGCTCACCCACCCTGGGGGGGAATTCATGGGAGGAGCCACAAAGCATCCTGGGATGTCAGAGGACTGCAACTTTACTTGTGTCAGGAGGGGATCTGGAACAGAAGTTCAATAAAGTGAACTTTGATCTTTAAAGTGGCCTACAGTGATTAGATTTGATATTACCTCTATCCAGGTCTATTGTTGGAAAATATTTTGGAATATGCTATTAATTGTTTAAAATATGTTATGTTGTGTTATACTTAGACTATGATTTTGCTTATAAGTGCTTATGCTAAGCAATCCATTTGCTTATGCTAAGTAGCCATCTTAACTGTGTCAACCATTTTAAAAGCAGCAAGTGAGTCTGTGTAATGCTGTGAATGATGTGAAAGCAATGGTTGAATGGAGGCTGGTACGAATCAGCTATAGTAAGTAACAAGATACAGGAGTCTTAGGAATATGGAGATGGTACAATGTGGGACTGAAAATCAGACTGGAAAGTAAAAAACAACATGTAACTAGTAACAGAATCCAAAATAAACATATGTGAAAGGGTGAATGGTGACTGGTAAAGAAGCCTCCAGAAGTTTCCAGGCTTTGGTTGAAGTCTGCCCCTCCAAAAAAAGGCAGTGAAGAAAAAAAAAAAAACCTGACGAGTGCCCTGACCACCAACACCAACCTACCTGCACATTGAGAGAAAGAGAGAGTCGGTGCCTCCTCTTGACTGGACATTGCCTTGAAGAAGCCTGTGACCGGCCATCGCAGCATGACTCCAAGAGCTGCGGATAGGCAATTTAGTGCGAATGGTGTGCATGACGAGTGTATGATACGAGTGTGTGTTGTGCTGCTAAATAGTCCGATTCAGTTGTCCATTACTATGCAATAAACCCTGGTTTGCTGAACCCGCGTGTTGGTTTTATGTTCATTACTATCTTAAACTGGATACCGCCATTTTGAAATCAGTCGATGTGCACTGAACTTCTATTCTGTTACAAGTTTAGACCAGCGTCCAACCACTTCTACTGGCTTGTGTAATTTCTGTCCCTATCTTAAGTAAGCCAAACCAACTAATTTTTTTAATGTAAAAAGATTTTAATGAGATGCTAGTAATTCTTAACTTTATCATGGAAGCTGTACAACCCAGAACCTTCTTCAGGATAAGAAAAGGAATGTTACAGATTTTTTTAAAAAAACTTAGTTAAAAAACAGTGTTGTGTATATAATTGCCTGGATGCCCAGGGACTTGCCACCCTCAGGCTGGGAGTGATCAGTTCCCACTCCAAAAGGCCAGTTACAGCCTCAGCCTGGAATCAGTCCCGACCACCCATGTGCCCTGTGTTGTGAACCAGCAGTGCCAACAGGTCACCTATACCTCTGCCCTCCGAAGCTTGTATGTAGCATTTTGTATCTGATGCTCACCACTCACCTTCCCTTTGCAGCCAAGTTTGTTACCATATAATCAGTTATTTTTTCTTTTTTTTTTTTTTCCAAGTCAGTCTCAACTTTCATTTTACTTTCAGGCAGAATATTAACCTTGGCCCCCGTTTCCAGTTTGAGTAGGATAACTGTTCTCCTCACATGCAGGGCTGTTCTCCAAGCCCTCCCCACAGTTTTGCTTGATGAATACACTTGACTTCTCTGAATCTGAGATCTGCAGCACTCTGCAAAATGATTATTGTTTGCATTGATTATATGATTATTGTTGCTACATTTGTAAGAAGACTTCCAAGAAGTATAACACTGTTTGCAGTCATGCTACAACCCTCACCTCCTGCATAGTTAACTATAAACAGTATCTCCCTTAGCAGCTGTTTTCTCTACATGTGGTTAGAAAAAAAGTTACATCAGAAAAGAAAACCACATTTATTTGTAAGTAATGCATGGAACATATCCATCCTGTTTTTTAGAGGTGCACTGATACATCAGTCCCATTTCAGATTGGCACCAACATGAGGAAAATTGAGAGCATCGGCAATTGACTTTTTTGGCTCATGTGGCCAATAAATGCCACATGCATGCACACAGCTGCAACACAGCACTCAGGCAGCCAGGAGCACAGCACGGCAGCATGGAGAGCAGCTGGGTCTAGCTGCTAAGTCTGTTGTGGGGAAAGGGATGAGGAGGGGCAAATAGAGACCCCCCCACAATTACGGACAGGTGGGGCTGGTGCTGGGGCAGGAGCAGGCGCTGCCCAGCTGGGGTGGGGCAGGATGCAGGACAGAGTCATGAGCAGCTCATCTGCGGGACGCAGGAGAGGCGGCTCCTTACTGCTACATGCATCCCAGGATGGAATGG
Source organism: Alligator sinensis (assembly GCF_000455745.1). NCBI lineage: Eukaryota > Metazoa > Chordata > Crocodylia > Alligatoridae > Alligator > Alligator sinensis. Next base: position 1,183,861 of record NW_005842298.1, on the reverse strand, counting down.
GGGCATGTGCCCCTGGATCAGCACATGGGGCAAGGTCAGGCTGCCTCTGTGGGCTGGGGATGGGGCTAGGGCTGTGCCAGGCTCTTCCCTATGGGGTGCTGGGCCAGGCTGCACTTGGGCTGGGCAGCAGTGGCACTGGGAGGGAGGCAATTGTTTTTTTTTTGGCTTTCTAGTCGCAATCCGGGAGAGAAGCGTCTATTTTGAAAAGTCTGATTCCCTTTGCTCCAGCTTTCATCTCCCAATTCCACATTCACAACACTACCAATTATAAGGGATTGTCTCTCAAGTCTCACCTTTCACTTGTATATAATGATTGTTCCTCACAAGCAGCAGCGTAAGGACACAGGTGCCCAGGGAAAAGCAGATGCAGAAACTGCCAGTCCATGATCATCAGGGTTTTCTCTGCTTTAAAAAAATCCCCAGTTTTTTCCATGATTAAAATGAAACACCACTATATGCACACACATCCCCCCATACCCCACCCCCACAAACACACCCCCACATAAATGCACACACCCACATGCACAATGAAACACCACTATATACACACATATATTAGCAGTGTTGCATTTAAATCATGGAAAAATGTGGATTTGGGCTTACTTTTATTTTAAAACAAAAATTGGGTTGTTTTTTTTTAATCTGAGAAAATCAGGATCCCTGGTGATCATGAATGCATGACTGTCAGCAGCAGCTGCTTTTTTTCCTTTTTTCCCCAAGCCCCCTGCCTTTTGCCTCCCCCAACCAAGTTGGCAGTTGCCCCTCTCTCTCCCAACCGCCTAGTTCTACTACTGATTGCAAGTTTCTAATTACCTGCACATTCTCAACCAGTTTTTCTTTATTGGTTCAAGTGAGTTTCAACATGTATGATCCCCAGGTTATAGCCTAAAGTTTCTAAAACAGGAAGTTGTTCTCTACACAGGTTAGGACCTTGCCTAACATTTCATGTTTTGCTGTATTAGTCTTCCAGCAGATACCAGGGACATTTAAATCCCACCTCAGTTATAGGATAATTATACCATCCCCTTAAAAGACTGCCACATCTATCTCTTCATACTGACTTAGTCTACATGAGCCCCACCTTAAACAAAGCACCCTGTAAACATACACAGTGAGGCACAGGTACCAAACTAACACAAAATCACTACAAACACCTGAAAACATCAGGGATTCACCCACCCATTGGCAGTAAAGCCCTCCTCCATATAATCTCTCTGCTGCTCCTCTCTCTTTTCTCCCCAGTTCCCAGTCCAACAACTCCCTCTATTCACAAGGCCACAGGCCTAAGCCTGCCTGTGTCACACCAGTTCCTGTTCCACATTAAAATCATCCACAAAAAAAACCCGCCTGGAGCAAAGCATTCCATACACAGCTTCAAATACACATACAGCCAAGCAATCACTACAAAATTGGTACTAGTGAAACAGACCATGCATAGGACCTTGCAAACTCAAGGAGTCACCTTTAAGAATATATTTAAATTGTACTTTTTCCAGCTTGGTTTTGAGTCTCTTACCAAGGCAATTTTAAACTTTTCTATGCCACTCAAAGGTATAGGTATATCCCTTGAACAACTAAGATGACACAGGAACTGGTGTGCTTTAAGAACAAGTAATATGAGACTCAGTATAAAATTTCTGGCATTAACAACTCTGGGATAAACATTGAAATTAACCCTAAGTATCCAAGTCAATTGAGTAACTGTATCAAGAGTGAAAATTGTGGTTTGCATTTGAATAGATAGAAAAAAAAAAAGATGAGAAATTAAGGAAGTTTAAGGAACATAGGAGGTTGAAGATGTGAGAAGAAATATCTACTTTTAAGCAACTAGTGTACTGAAGGTTAAGAGAAAGCTACAAAATATACAACCTAAATTTTTTTCCTCTCATAATTTGTTAGTTATAGTGTGCAGGTAGACTTGCACTCTGGTGTCCATCGGTCCCCTCTGACCTTTCTTTCAGCTTATCAGACTAGCATGTTCCAGTAGGCATATTTTTTCACATGCCACATGCTCCCATATCAGACACACATCTTGGTTTTGGTAAGGCAGAAATGTCACCACTGCTGTAAGCATGAATTAAAGTAAGGTGCTTCCCTGCTTAAGACCTGCACCCCAATTTTGAAGGGATGATTTTTGGGGGAAAGTTGTGTGAGGTAAGCAAGTAAATACAGTACATTATAGCACTTAAATTTGAAATCAAGATTAAGTTAAGTTCTTTGCTCATATAAACACATACTACACACATGCTTTTAGCCATGTGTGAGATAGTATAGTTTTGTTATGATATTTATGGGTTCATAGGGCCAGAGGGTTAAATGTTGCATGGCTCAGTTCTCCTGATTGGCTTGTGCACAGGGAAAGAAGTTAATTGCATTTTAAAGCAGAGCTGTTGGGATATGCTTACATGCCCTATTAGTGGGTCATCAAGCAGTAAGAAGCTAATATGCCTGTGTTGAGGCATCAGTCCAGCACCTGGAGAGATCCCCTGCTGTTGCTGATGTCAGCACAAAACTTCAGACAAGGACACTCCAAGAAGACTAAAAGAGGAGGTCCAGAAGTTGTGGGAAGGGAGATATGTAGGATGAAGCCTGAGATATTTGAAAAAAAAAAAGCATCTAGGGAGATGTTTGGTTGCCAGAGAGTACTTGAACTTAAGGGCACAAGGGTTCTCTGTAATGCTGTAAAGGGGATTTCTGTTTCAGAAAGAGCTGCCTGCTGCACTGCATGCGACTTTGGGTGCACTCTCTCCCCTTGAAAAGGTAATGTGCCTCTCCACGACTTACCCGTCTGAGAGGGGCCATGGATACTTGGGGGAAGATGGGGTGGTTAGGAAACAAATGGCAGAGCCTCAGAGTCAGTGCTATCTGTGTAAGGCTGAGAGTCCTAAGCAAGTGCTCCCCTGAGGAATTAACTGGTTCTTCAAGCACTAACATTACACAAATAGCTTGACAGTGTCTTAAAATAGTAAGGCTTCATCCTCACTAAATACTAATGACAGTTTATTTTAAAAAATAGTGGACAAGCTTTAAATTCAGCAGATAAATACTACTGAGTGCTGGGACTACCTATGTATTACAATGCACTGGTCAAACCAATTTAGTCTTCACCACTCTAATGAACGAAGCCTCTTGATGACAAATGTGTTTCATTTGATAAAGTCAAAAGGATCCAGCTATATCAGAAAACTTCAAGCCACAATAAAAATGTATTTCTTGTCATATTACTCCTGGCAAGTTAGTTCATGTTTTCCCAAATCCATGAAGGTTTTGTTCATAACTGACTATGGTTAGTAATTTTTTTTTTATTATAGTAACTAATATAAATACAGAGGTTAGCTGCCATCAAGTGGCAGATACTGTGAAAATGCACAATGAAGCTTGTGGCCTTTTAACTTAAATGGTAAGTATTTTTTCTGATACCAGAAACTTGTTACATATGTCATAGACTGAACCTGTGCAGAGACTTTCCATTACAAAATGGTCAACAAAAAGCTAAATTCCTATTTAGGAACACCTCCTTATGCCTGTGCAATAACAAGTCCAGGACAGAGTTTTCAGGTATGTTCAAAACATTTGCAGACTCGTTTTCTTCCTGTTAAACTTACTATGGACTTTCAGTGACTTCCATATCCCAATTGACCATTTCTTTCTCTGTACAAGAATTATGTGGAATAAGGCCTATTTTACAACAGGGCAGGTGTGACTAGTCCAAAGTTAATTTCTTCACTCTGGGCACATCTACACATGCATATTAATGTGATGCAATAAACTCTGGTCTTTATTGCACTGGAGTTTATTGCTCCTGAGCACACATTTACATGTGTGCCCAGGAGTGCAGCACGCTGAACCAGGTCAAACCAGCCCCAGCTGGCAGGGCACCCAGGGTTCAGTCGACCTACCTGGGATTGTTCCCCCCAGTTCAACATGCTGCAGAAAAACTGGCTGGGACACAAGGGTGCTTCAGCGCAGAACTAGCCAGCAGGTAGCCCCTGCACTGAAGCACCCTCATGCCCTAGCCAGCCAGGTCAGTGTCTACATCTGCACAGCTGCAAAGTAAAAAAACTACACAGCAGGATAGTACTATGTATTTATGTGGAGTACATTAGTTTACTCTGACCTAATAGGGGTTCATATGTAGGTGCTTGACGTTTACTGTACAGATAATTAGTTTACCGTACAGTAAACGTCTCATGTAGATTCACCCTTTAGGTACCTGAATACACAGGTCCTAGAGCATAAATTTCAAACTGCTCTACAAGTCGTATTATAGTTCTGGAGCTTAACACTTTAACTCAGAAACACATCTGATCATATGGTGCTGTTAGTCAAGCATTTCTGCTGTTAGGATTAAGAGTGTACTCATGAACTGGATATGAACACAACATTTAACTGCGCCAGTATCATCTTGCTTCTGAACAAGCTTTTCATGCAAAAGTACAGTCCAATAGTTGGCATGCTAACATCCCACTTAAGAGTTCTGGGTTTAATTCCCCCTCTGCCCCAGAATGAGAATCATTTTGGGAAGTTTATTCAGGATAGTATCCCTCCATAAGTTGATGCTATAGACATTTAGTACCAGACTATCATTTTAGGGTTTAGTTCTGTGCAGTTGACAAGGATTTCTTTAAGAACTTTTCTCTGTGGGCAAGTAATTAGTATATTTTGACAATGCATGCAAATAGTTGACACCCATACCTTCAGAATAGAGTGAGGCTATCTTGTAGAAACTTCAGTCACTGTATTTATCCAAATCCAAGATGACTTAGAATTTAAGATAACCCACCCCCATAATTAGATTCTACACATGGAAAATTTATGAATTTGTTATAATTTTCCAAATATAGAATCTAGTTATATCTAGTTCTTGGAGGGTCATCTTAAATTCATCACCCCCAACACCACTGTAATAGGGAAAGCAGCGGCAGGAGGGCAAGTGGCAGGAGAGCAGCCAGTGGGGGAGCCAAGCAGCCTGACCCCTTGGCCCCCCCCCCCTTGCCCCCACCCCCAGTCCTTTACCTTGCCCCCCTGCCACCTGTCCCCAGCACAACTTGCTCCTCATGACTGTGCCCCCCAGCACCTACACCCCCTGCTGCTTGCCTCCTGCCACCACTTCACCCCTTCACTTGGCACCCCTGACATCCCCAATTCCACTTACTCCAAGTTGCAGCTCCCCACCATCCCACTCAAATCCAAAACAAGGGACTTCCACCTCCCCGCCTCATGTTAAATAAGGAGAGAAAGCTCATCTTGGATTCTAGCAAATGTAGTAAATACATTTTTGTGTATTTTGCTTTTCATATTAATTTGAGTAATACCTATAAGCTAAGGTCTCCTTTACAGGTAGACTTACCCCAACTAGTCTTTAAAGCCTCTTCTCAAAAGCTAAAATCCTTGTTATTTGCCAAGGTCCAGGTGTACCATGAACTTCAGTGACTAGAACAGGCTCACCTAACCAATCTGTTTTGGGGACTAAGAGTAATGCTTGTTTTGCCAAACTGTCAGGCCAACTGCCTAACAAACCAAAAATATCATTTCAAATATTTAACACTAGGGGCCATAAAAAGGCACAGTTTTGAGAAACATCCATGATTCCTACTATGCCAGAGAGAAAACAATTACAACAATCAATGTTTTGAACACAAGCAACTTCCACAAAAGAAAAATAATCTTAAGATTCTTCCTTGGTTGTGCTCAGTATCTTGAGCTTGTACATCAAGATACTTTATGTTGTTTTTTTCACAGTTCAGTACCATCAGGCATCATTCAAATGGAATTAGCCAAGTGATATTAGCATTATTTACACCAAATCTGAATACATGGCTTTTAAATATTAGCATGTTTTCATGGCAATGCATGTGTTATTTCAATATAGTACAGCCCCATTCTGATATATTTTATATAACATAATTTGAAAAATGGTTTACATTATAATAAACTGTAACGCTAGAAAATAAACTAGATACAGGAAAACACATGCATATTGCACTGCAAGGTATTGGATCATTTTCTGGCTAACCCCCACCCAAAAAACAAAACACAACAACAACAAAAACAGTCTAGAGGATCTCCCCTCCTCCCCCCCTCCGATGGATACAGAAATCTAGTAAACTTCTGACACTGGAGTACACTTTGTCCTTTTCATATTGAAACAAAGCAATCCTTTGGATGCTCTGCCCATCTGTTTCTTAACAGCTTATGGAATTTGTAAGACACCTCTCTGACCAGTCCCCTTCAATTAATGTTACTTCATTTTGATACCTGCATTTGGAACCTAGTAAAGATTTAAAATACTGAGATCCTTCAAATATCCTGTAACAAAACACTTCTTTGCTTCAGAGGCCTCCTTCCCTAATTTAGCTCAACAGATATTTTACTTTTACAAGTGCCAACAATTCACTTCCTAAACTATTAACTCCACTTATAAATTAAGTTAGATATTACAAATTTGGTCCAAGTGAAGCATAAGTATCCCACTAAAGTTTACAGCATATTAATTCCTTTGCACTCTGCTGAATTGACCCAAACTGTGAATGGGCGGGCTCTTCTGCAAGCCTCCTAGAAAATTTCAGGGAATCCAAATACTCCAAAATTTTAAGTTTGTTTTTTTTCCTGGGCTAAGATTGTTTTTCTTCCACCAGATGGTGCTGAAGCATCAACATATTTTGCTGCCGAAAATACTGACTTCATATAATCATCTTGTTTTTCAAGGGAGTCCAAACTAGTTATCTGAAGAATTTTGTGCAGACTGAAAACTGCATCTACCCCTCATGCCACTCTCATTAAATAGCACTACACTGTCATTTCCTTTGATGTATTTTATGTGACCCTTGCACTTGCAGTGATGATATTCAGCAGCATGGAAATGCCACATGTCACATCTGTGCAGAGACCTGAAAGCCAGGGTCAACACCCTAGGCAGCAGCAGCAAGGGGTGAGCCAGCCAAGCTAGCGGAGATAGCAACTGCTATTCATGCCACCCTCTAAGTGGATGTCTGGGGCTGTTGTGCCCTGGTCACCCACCACTCATTACACTACTGTATCTATGACTCTTCCTACAGCTATAGCAGCTTCCCTGGGATAAATAATTTCTTTTCTTGTCCACTGGTGGTGATTTCTGTGGATAATTCTTTTGGACTGTGGTTAACAAATCCCAGCTGATGTCATTTTCTTGGACAACACCTGGATCTGCTTTGAAAGGAGAGATACAGCATCATGCGCAAATGCTTCTTTCTGAGCAATGGTGAATCAAAACTTAACATTCATGAGAAGTCTGCCTTGCAGGGCTTCATCTTGAACCTCACACACAAGTCAATCCCTCAGTAGAGACTCAAGAGTAGTACCAAAATTACAAGTCTTAGACAAAAGAATTGAGCTATGTACACTATAATCCCTTTGCCTGGCAGCTAATTGGGTTTGTCGCAATGTATCCATCTCATGGTTTCATATGGAGTCAGTGCAAAGTGATTTTTTAGTATTGCAAGGACTTCATCATGGGACTTGCAATGGGGCTTTGCTGGGTGCATAAGTGAGTAACCAATTTTAAAAGCTTGAGAGTCAATGACAGTCAGTAGCATAGCATGTTTCTGGTTAGCTTCAGTGATCTGGTTGGCTTCTAGACAGAAGATAATCCAGTCAGCATACAAGTCCTAGGACAATGCCCTGGCCACATCAAATTCTTCAGCATGGCCCAAGGTTGCCAGAATGGAGAGCAGCCACATGGAAAACTCTGTGGGCAGGAAGCTCTGGTCTGGCCTTCCCAGTCAGCACAAGTCCCCTTCTCCAGAGCAGCTGGTTAAAGCACAGGCACATTTCCAGATTAGTGGGATCCCATCTTCATTGCCAGTTTTGTGTATTGCAGCAGCTGGTTTCTCTCAGTGAGATTAGCCAGGGACCAACAAGGTCAACCATCTTTATTGTACAAACAAAAGGCTTACCTTCATGTTTCTTTAACTTATGATACCTCAGGCACACTATTTTTCTGGATTAAAATTGACACACCAGTCTGTGGGCCAGATCTGGTCCATAGGCCCAATCCTGCATGTACTGGGGGATCCAATCCCTCCCCACAGCCAGAGCCGCATCCAGCCATGCAGGGCTGACTGCCAGGACCTGATCCAGTCATATGCGGCCAACGTGGCTGGGGCCTGATCCAGTAGCATGTGGTTGGCACAGCTGAGGCCTCATCCTAATGCACAGGGCTAGCATGGCTAGGGCCCAATCCAGCCATACAAACCCAACCCAACTGGAGCTCCATCCAGCCGATTTTTCACAGCACACTTCCACTACTCTTGTGACACACCAGTATGCCATGGCACAGTCTTTGGGAATCACTGGCTTAACTGAACGTTTTTCAAGTATAACAGCAGGTAGCTACAGAAGACAAACACAACATGGAATTCCCTCACCTACTGGCAAGAACGAACAACACAAACATACCAAATTTCAATACATAACAGATTTTGTATCCTAAGAGACAGCATAGAAAGTTCCTTGGATTCCAGTAGAAAACCTGAACTACCAATGTGAAATAATGTGCATTCAAGTCGGAAAGGCTTGGTAAAGTAGTTGTCTTTTAGATCTGCCACCTAAGATCTCATTGGTCCAGTGATGCTCAGCCTTTTGGCCCCACAACCCAGATAAGTGGTGTGGGGCCTACAAGTGGGCCGGATTAGGCCCTGGGGCCTCACACTGCCCCTTCCCTGCGTTCTGGGATTGTATCTTTGGGACCCATCACCACCCCCTTCCCACCCTGACACACCAGGATTGGGTCGTGGTTGGGGGGCTCATTACCATCTTCTCCCACTGAGATTGGGTCCCAGAAACCACCCTCTGCACACCATGAGTGAGTCCTGGGGGACCAGCATCAACCCCTCCAATCCCCTGCATGCTGGGATTGGCTCTCAGGGGTCTGGCACTGCCCCCTCCCTGCACCCTGGTCAACACTTGGGCAACAAAGCATAAGAATGCATTTCAAATGCACCTGGGGTTCAACCCTGGGCCCCAACGCCACCCCCACCTGGCCCTGAGCACTGGGATGCAGTGTCACCAGATGAGGCGGTCCCACAGGCCAGATGTGGCTGACAGGTTGGAGGTTGATCACCCCTGCATTAGTCCATTGAATGGGAACCATCTAACCATTTTCATCTTTTATTCTGGAAATTTTTTAAAAGGCACTTAATATGGCATTCCAGAATCCCCAAATATTACATAATCAAAATGCCTTGCAGATTTTCCATGTTTTGGTTTAGAAAACACAGCATGCTGTAGCAGCAATTAGCCAGTGACACATTTAACTTTTCTTTAATAGTTTAATCCCAGGAACAAAAGCTTTCCCACCCCCAAAGCTAAAATCTACTGCTGTCATTCATTAACTTTGCAGTGCACATTTAACCAGACAGCTATGATGTCAAAATTAATGCTCACCTACTTAAACAGGCATAAAATCTTACAATTAAAGAAACCTTGAGACATTTTTCTAGTCATATGCAAAAACAGATTTGCACATCTTGGAACACTGCAGTAGAACAAGAGCCAACTGCATGGGCTGATTAATTTAGTTCATCATCAGAAAAATAAAGCTCCATGCTTTCCTTTTCTAGCCAGATAACTTCATGTCATCCTAGCACCTATATACTGCATATCAGACTGGAAAGCAATTAACATATTTACTCAAATTCAGGATGGCTCTAAATTTAAGATGGTCCCTTATAATAATTAGATTCTAGACATGGAAAATTTATAAACTTTATTATAATTTTCCATGTCAAGAATCTAATAATTGGAGAGCCATCCTCAAATAGTTCCCCCACTGCAATACAAAGCAGGAGCAGAGAGGTAGGTGATGGCGGGGCAAGTGGCAAAGTAGCAAAGTGGCCTGAAGCCTGCCCTTGCTACCTTCCCACCACCACCACCACCACCACCACCCTCCCCGTATCACTGCCTGACCCAACACCTAGAGCCTGCATGCCCTACCCCTTGCCACCTGCTGCCCCCACTTGCATTTCTCCCACCTGTCCCCCACCTATATTAGTCCCACCCTGTCACTTTGCCCCCACTCAGCCTCCCTCCACCCACTTACCTTCCCCTTCCAGCTCCAGCTCTGCTGGGGCCCCACTCCAGAGTGGAACAGGAGCACAGAGCATATGCTGTCGCTGGTCCCAGTCTGGGCATGCAGCAGCTGTTGTAATGGTGGTAGCTTCAGTCCCAGCCCCAGAACCAGGGCCAGAGCTGCTACAGCCATCTCCGTGTGGCCACACTGGGGCTAGAAGCAGCATGTGCTCTGCGCTGTCTGCCCCAGATGTGGTAGAGGAGAGCAGAGGGTGCAGGGCACAGAGACTGCAGCTCCAACTCCAAACCCGGGCTTGGAATTCAGAGTCAGAGCCACAGTCTCCACCTACCCCAACTTGTTCTCAAATCTAAAGTGACTGGTTTTCCCCCACCCCATGTTGAACTAGGGGGTGGTAATTCTTCTTAGATGCAAGTAATTACAGTATAATAAGTTCTTTACAGTTATATCTGTTTGTGTTCCAGTTCCTGTTGCTTAAGAGCAAGATCTAAGTACAACAAGGATGGCAAGTATTACTTATCTTATAGTTGGCACAAGTAAGGCCAGCACTGGATTTAAGGAGACCACAATCACAGGTATACAATGTTTCCTCAAGCCAACAAAAGACATTTTCATCACTCTACTGAGTAACTAAGCTGTTCCTCTATATTGGGGCTGTCCAACTTGCAGCTTGCAAGGAGTTAATACGAGTCCCACAGGCTCCAACCCAGCTACTGTTTCTCCTATCACTCCAGCTGGAGTAGCAGCCAGGGTCTTGGGGCTCCCACTCTCTCCCCTGATTTCCATTGTCTGACACTGCCCCAGGAAGCAGAGCACCTCAGCGCATGTTGCCAGTAGACCCAGCATGAGCAGCAGTGTCACACTGTGCCATGGGGGAATCCACAGAGAGCTGCAAGTGAGGCAAAGTGCTATGCTGTGAAGCAGTAGAGGTGCATGGTCCCACTGGCACAATACAACAGGGTTGGGGAGCATCTGCTCACACTTGCATATGGCTCATGAGAGCTTATGCACAATGAAACCAGGTGGGGGAGCACCTACCCGTGTCCTCGGTGCCATGGGGTGGGCAAGCAACCATCCATGCATGTAGTATACAGCCTTGGGGGTCTGCTAATGTGGTCCCCATAGCGTCTGGCCCCTGCTGGTGTGGCCCATGGGTTGTGTTGCCCCTGACTACTTAGAAGGTCTATGGTACCAGGGTTGGTGACGGTCTTATACAGAGTTTAGGTTACAGTTGTATGGGATGGTTTGGATAGGGATGATATTACCTCAGGCAGAGGGTTGTACTAGATGATCTCTAAAGGTCCCTTTCAGCCCTCCTTATCTAAGGTGTGTTCTATATTAATATAAACAAATTAAGCGAGCAAAATTTGACCCTGCTTTCAATGCAAACATTCTAGGGGTATGACGTTTTTCATTGATCAGCCATCAGGACAGAAACAGACGGTCCAGATTCTAAGTAATTCTTTTTAATCCCTTGATAAGATCCAGTGGGGCTTTGTTTGATATGTTGATTCTGGATGCATTTATTGCATCCCATGCTGAGAAGCCAAAAGCTATAATAGATGAACCATGTGGTTTAAATGCAAATGGGAAATGCTAGTTAACTCTTATCTAACCAGGTAGCCCCTGATAACTTCATTATGAGATTTAGAAGTCTAGCATGAGACATTTCCATTATGCATTTTCTCCTGTGTTTAAATAGCAAAAGACTAAAAAATAGAACCATTTGGGAGAAGGTCATTTCCCCCTCTCAGACATATTTAGGTTACTTCTAACCTTGAGGAACAGACATTACACAAACTGGTTTAAGTGATCAGAAACTGGTTTAAACCTGTTAAATAGAACAGATGTTCAGTACACATAAACCATTTTGAGATAGACCTGGTTGAATGTAGTATCAGACTTAACTGATTTGGCTCAAACCAGTTTATGCAATGTCTCTCCCAGACCCTTGCTGGTTTAAGTTAAATCAGAGTCCCCCAGCATCCCAGCATGCTCTGTGGGCTGGGCAGGGCTGGCCCCTCCCTTCTGCTCCCTGGCTGCAGCTTGGCAGTCCCGGCAGGCATCTGCTTCCCCAACACCACCACTCTCTGCTAAGCAGGCATTCCCCCGTCCCTCACAGACACCTCTCAGTACAGGCAGTCCTCAGACCTATGACAAAATTGGTTCCTGAAAACTGCATCTTAAGTCAAAATGTAACTCTGAAACAATTGTCTCATAAGAAACAATATTATAAATAGAAGATTGGTTCCTGAACCAAGGCCCGATACCCTATTTTCACTAAAAATACCCCAAAATTTTGTACTCAATCAATTATAGATGAGTAATATCGCTACATTAATGTATTTATATTATAAATAGCAATCATATAGATTTGGAAGGACTTATTTGAGGTGACTTTGCTGGACTTTTTGAAGGGTTCTTGGCTGGAGTCTTCTCAGGAGTCTTGGCTGCTTTCTTAAAAAAAGTGTCCAAGGAAGTTTGGACAGATGTTCTCCAGGGAGATAGACGCAGTGAACTTGTTCGCTGGTGTGGTGTTGCATCAGATCAAACATTGTTAAGTCAAAAGTGACATAATAAAGTTGAAACACGGTGTCAATTATAAATGTTGTAAGTGCAAAACATTGTAACTGAAACTTTGTAAATCAAGGACTGCCTGTATTAACTAGCAGACCACATGCTGGCTACCTCCAAGCTGTAGCGCACAGGACAAAGGTAGACTCAACAGATAGCTGGTAATGTCCCTCTGTTTTCTTAATGGGGTGACAAACACTGAGTTAGAGGTAATAAACATTCCCTGGTGGGCTGGTCAGGAGCAGGGGGAACCCTCCCTAATGACAGCGTCTTGCCAGGGCCTGGCCACACCCTCCTCAGCTCATCTCTGTGCAAGGGAAGGGAAATCTGGTCAAGCACCCCCCAGCTTCTAGCCTGAGCCACTGCAGACATGTGCCTGCATTTCTGAGATGTCTGTCTGGTTACAAAACTGATTTAGCCTAGCCAGGTTAGACTAACCTGCAAAAATTGAATCAATTCAGGCTCAGGCTGTCTGAATGTCTGTCCCTAGCCTTGGTTTTGCGGGATTGCTTAAGTCCTACTTAAGGTACACAAGGAAAGGCGAAGAGAAATAATTTAATTTAGTTTTGATTCAAGTTTACTAGAAACTAAGAAGCCCCTACTGGAGAACATAAGTCTTAGAATAAATAACATATCTTACTACCTAGTACAGAAAAAGAACCTGATTATATTAACATAAACTGAAATAATATAAAGCCAAATCCAACTTGTCTCAGTTAAGAGCAACAAAGGATTTTACAGGATTTTCTCGTGTATAAACCTACCCCTCAAAACAACGCACCATTTAAAAAAATCAAATAAAATAAAATAGAATGGAGAAAAAAAGATCTTACCTTGCAAAAAGTATCAGCAGCTAGGAAGCTGAAGCTGCTCCCTAGCCTGCTGCCAACCCCATTAAGCAGATGGGGCCTGAAGACTGTCCACCAGTCCTGGGCCTACTACAGCACTCAGACCAAGGCTGCTCACTGGAGTCAATCCATGGACTCCAGACACCAGTCCAATCTGGCCTGTGGGGATTTCTCACAGGTATGAAAATTTGGCAGCAGAGGAGTGGTGGCAATATTAACTGCCATGACTTCCAGAACTGCAGCAATAAATGCTGCCACCACACCACCATCACCATATTTCTAAACCTGTGGGGATCCCTATTTCCATCAGCTGGTTTGGGGAGGAAAAGTACTGGTTATATGTGAGAAAATATTGTAACTTATTCACAATCAATAAGAAACTCCACAACTTTAGCTATTAAAAAAGAATAAACCCAGTAATATTTGTCTTTGCTTGAAAGATAATAGCAATTCAACCAGATTACTTTGCTCTAAAATACTGTGTATTAACAGAGTGCCAGAGAATTATTCACGTTTTGTAATAAAAAAAAAAAAGCAGTAAATAAATCGGCGTGTGGTGCAATTTTTTTTCTCCCAACATCTTTCCCACTGCTTACAAAGATTTCCTTATTCCCATCTGTAACAGCCACACACTTTAAATAGTGCTTAACTTTTTGTAGAAACAATCTAGAACAGTTAACTTAAATCAGGGAAACCCAAGTGAACATAGAAGCTATTTAGAATGCAAAACATCTGAAGCCATAAATTTGTAAGATGTGTGTAGGCACGCAGTCTTCCATATCAATAGCTGCAGAAAAAGAACAGGGACAAAACCTATCACTTGATTCTTTTGATATTAACTTGCCACTGAAAGCCAATTCATCTGAGATGTTTCTTGTATTCTTGTAGAACAAATGCTAAATGTTAAATAGGTTTACAATGCTACTCCTAAATATTGAAAA
>NW_005842298.1:1137344-1169401 GCF_000455745.1 Alligator sinensis | reverse complement strand
TTTCCCTACCCCTGGAACTCCACCTTATTTCCCAGGCCCATGCAGGAGAATGATTTAACTGGAAGAAGACATAAACTTCAGGGAGCAAGATATCATAGACATGTCAGAGCTGATTTGGATCAGTGCCTCGACACAGTGGAACTTTCCAGCACAAGGCACGGTAAGGCAGGGGAATTCTCGGCATGGTGAAGAGTTCTGGCGTGGATAGAGTTCCCGCCGAGGAAATGCAGATTTGCATAACATGATTGGCCGATGTTAAATTATTCCCACGTGGTGGCTGGCAATTGGCTCGCTAGCCGTATAAAAGGTTAGGGGCGTTTCCGCCCTAGTTGGAGAACTCCGCGATTTCCCGGAGTGGAACTCCGGCAGCTTGATCACCTGCCAACGACTCACCATTGACGAAGCCTTACGACGTATCCTCCGTGTTGCATGCCCAAGTTAGACCCGAGCTACCCGGTCTACAAGAGCTCCTCGATTAGCGACTAGAGATTAGAATTGTTGCAACTACGATTGAAGTGTGAAGTCACTTCTTGCCTGCACTGTATACGACTCTACAGTGTAAGTAAAGCTATCTCTGTTTTCCAACTGATACGTGTCCCGTCTGTGCCTAATTCCGCTCCGGTGATAGAGAGTACCCATCTGCCCGTCACAGGATTGCAGCCACAACCCCAGCTAGCGTTCCCGAGGATTTCCGATCCTCGGCCCCCCCTCGGCCCCCACAAGACACTTCAGATTACTTGTAAAAGTTGACTCACAGAAATCAAGCTGCTTTTTTGCAGTCTAATTCCCCAGCTGTAGTCTCCCAGCCTTGTAGGGAATCATCCAATTCCTTCCCCACCTAAACCAGATAACTCACCCAAGGCATTTATTAAGCTCCAGGTAATGGGGATCAGCTTGCAGGGGAGCAGTCTTGCTGATCCATCAAATCACAGTCAGAGCCAGACTTCGCTTAACAGGTCTAGCAATCCATAACATGCCTTACCTGTTATTATTTAATTAAATAATTAAAAAGTACAGACTCAAAACAAAGTTAGTGCAAATGATTTAAAATAAGCTTGAAATCAAGTCATTTTAGGTCATAAAGAACACTTTCAATCAGGTATTAAAAATACTTTCAAAAAATAGATTCTTTAAGCATAGATCAAAGGAGAAAGCAAACAAGATGGGATTAGTTTCTTGTTCCCACTAATGGTCTTGTGGGAATTACACAAGGGGACTTCTAGTTTTCCCAACTCAGAGTCCTTGAAATTGATCTTAAAAAAAAAAGAATAAGTCATTTAGTTCAGTGTTGAGGTTTTTTTTAAATTAATTAGTGCACATGGATTTTTAACATGCAAAATGAAAGGAATGATTAAGGGCATCCCAGGAAACCTGGGTGGCTTCTATGACATTTCAGAGTTCAGCTGCTACTAACTGATGCAGAGTTATTTTGAATTCTTGCTTTCTACTGGCCTGTAGATGAAAGATGGAGCTGAACTAGTAGCTTGAGGATTAACAGTTGCCATTTTAGGCAGAAGGCAGAGCAGGTTTTGCACCTTATAGACTAACTGATTCAGAGAGGCATGAGTTCACACAGGCAATACATATTCTGTATGTGCTTGGCTCTTTTGGAGGAAAGTTAGACTGGATACCTACCAGGAAGATCTCCCGCCCCACAATCTTACTTGAATGCCCATATGCTTGCCTCAGGACAGAGACACACTCAGTATCCTACACCCCCCTGCTCTCTCTCAAGGAGAGCACTAGCTCACCATCAGCCTACCGAGGGGTAAACTATCAGGGAGCCCTGCAGGGACCCCCAATCTTGGAAAATTCTGGCCTCTTCCCACCAATCATTTGACTGGCAGAAAGGGGAAGGGGGGGTTGGCACAGGGGGAGGCATTCTCCTGCAGGCAAAACCCTCCTGGAGCCCCAGGAGAGTTGCTATCAGGAAGAATACCCCTGCCGGCACGTCCTGTGGTTCACCTAGCTGCACTGCTGTGACAATGCTCCTGGAGTTGGGGCTGTAGAAACACAAGATAATTTACAAGCCAGGAGGCCAGGAACCAGAGTCAGAGAACTTCTTCCCAGCACATTTCCCCATGCCTTCATCTGTCAAACTGCCTACTCACAGCTTGCCCCCTTTCCAAGCAGGAGAAAGAGCAGGATGTCAATCAGTGAGCTCCCTTAAGGGTGGGAGTGACACATGGAGCACCTTTCTAGTGCCCTCTGGCTGAAGAGCTCCTCTGTGTAGAGATTCTCCAATCAGGGGGTTGGAATGCATGTAGGCTCCAACTCCTGTGCTGTTTTTCTAACAGAAAAATGATGGAAATGATGGAAATGATAGAAATGATGGCCATAGGCTACAACCTACTTTGTCAAATTCTATTAAATCATTTCATGCTATGAAAACAATGCTTTGCTTCAAGAAGTAGTGTAAAAGCAAAAGCAAAAAATTGAGGGTGGGGTAGAATAAAGGGCAGTAAATAAGGTAAAAGTTGTGATATCATTCATAGTATCTGATGAAGCAGGTGGTAGCTTACAAAAGCTCATGCCTCTCTGAACCAAGTAATCTATAAGGTGCCATCCTGCCTTACCTTCTGCCTATGTCTCTCAGCTCCCTTTCTGGTATGCAGGTTCTTACCCAGGGAAAAAGATATACCTGCTACATCCTTTTCAAGCCCATCATCCACACTACTTCCTTTCTCTACAAAAATCAGTCATTTCTCCTGAGGTCTTGAATTAGGCACCTATTGCAGCTCCATTCTTTCTACTCCAACATCTTAGCTCAGGCCACCCACAAACCTTAACTTATTTGCTGATTTTTATTCACCACCAAATTAGTTTGCAAAGATTAAACGGTAAGAAAATGTCTGTCAAAGATTAAGTTACATATTCAGAAAGTTCTCCAAACAGGCAGTCTCTAGGACCATGGACAAATCTATTCTGCTAAAATGAAGAAGTCCCATCACTTGACAGATTTAAATTTAGTAACACAGGCCTTGAAGTAAATAAACTGTTACTAGCAGGTGATGAACTCAATAATGTGATCTGTTTCATCTCCAACTGATGATAAACAGGATGACCAGTAACCAGGTGAAGAATTGAAAAACTGTGATGGAGAAAGCAAGAGAGTTTGGACAAGATCCGTGTCTCTTGGTTTGTAGACTTCCATAAAGCTTATCATTCCTTTGGATAAATGAATCTATAGTTATGCTTGCTTGAGATGAGTTCCCACCTCATCTGACTGATCTGCTGTGCAAACCGAACAGAGGACAAAAAGCCAGGCCAGGTTGCTGGCCTGATAGCGTAATGGTTCCAAGTACACAAAGGAGTGCAACAAAGTTGCACACTCTCTCTTTGTCAGTCTTCCAGGTGTATGCAGGAGTGATTATGTGGGGATCATGAGGAGGATCTGAAAGGCATCTGAGAATCAGAGTCAGAAGGCTTCACAATTTGAAGTATGCAAATAACACTGTTTTGGTTGCAATTCCTTTAAAAGAGCTAAAAGACCTACAGCAAGGAAGGAGTTGTGCTAGGAAAAAGACATGGCATCATGTCATCCTTGATATTCCAAAGACCAAAGTGATGCCCATGTCTCTCTCGACAAAGAATCAGAGCTGACAGAAAATGAGTTCTTGAAGCAAGTCTCAAGTTCTACATACTGGGGTGTAATCTTAACTGAAGACAATAAACACATAAATGGAATAAGCCAGGTTAGGCAAAGCTCACGCAGTGGTAAGGGATTTGAATGCAATATGGATGAGTAGGCAAATTACTAATAGAACAAAGACATGCTTATTAAATGCACTGATAGCAAAGTACAACTGTGAAGGTTGGACACTTACGAAGAAGTTAGAAAATTACAAGCATTTAAGATGTGCTACAGAAGAATGTTAAGTATTTTCTGGACCTCAAAAAGATCCAACAAATACGTGCTCTGTAAGACCAGAACCAAGCCTTAATGTAAGCAAAAAGAAGTGATTTGGACACATATTAAGAACTGCTTTTGAATTAATTAATTCAGATGGCTTCATAAACTATTAAGCATTTGCCATTTCTGACAAAGGGTAGTCAAGTAGGAATAATATCAACAGCTGGAGGCTATATACTGATCTTTCACCTGACACCTTGCTTTTACGTACTGTTTTAGGCCCTGGATGAAAGAAAGCACAAGCCAGTCCCACTTTTAAGTCTAATCATGTAAAAATTTGAGTAGGTAAGTAATTTAAAGCTTTGCAAAGTTACCATAATTGCAGAGCTAATAGCCTTAGGCATTTGTCAGCCTGTTTAGGGCATCATGGATCAGCTAGCATTATGAAAGCTAAAAGTTTTTCAGCTCCCTGGAAACTATTATTACATTTGATTTCCTTAAAACAATTTATTTTCCAGTACTGTTGTGGAGCATAAAGGGTTGCAAACCCTGGGCCTTTTGCTTGTTTAGAAGGGTGAATTCTAGGTCAGTCACTTTTTGATTCCAGAAGGAAGAATTGTTGTGGTTTTTAGGCAAAAGTAAGTGTATTGTAGAAAGTTTACAGGAACACAAGGAAACAATGCTTTGCTTCATGATAGCCAAGAATTGGCTGTGGAGGAGAATAAAAGTCAGAGAATAAGGTAAAGTGGAGCTACAGTAGGCAGCTAATGGTACAGAAGGGGGACACTGCAGCATGGAAATAGGTGAAATGCCACAGTCTGGGTGCGTCACTGCTGCTAGAACAGCCAGTGCCTTATGTTTCTCTCCCTCTGTCCTCTGTCAATTTGCATCTGCCCTACAGCAATAGCAAGGCTGTATTTATTTGAAGGGGTGGGGAAAAAAGAGCCTGTAGTCAAGATCCTGCTTCTGTTCTGTCCTATATGAGACTGGCATCTTCAACCCCCAGCAACAGAGCATCTGGGAGCACAGAGAAGTGGGATCCCCACTCCCCACTCCCCACCAGCACCCACTGGCCCCCCATTGCCGCACCTGCATTTCTTTGATGTTCTCCACCGGGGCAATAGGTTGCACAGGCCTGGCATGGCGGGAGCCACTCTTCATTGGGAGCTGCAATCTACTTGGATGGGGGGCCACAGAGGCAGGAGCAGACCCTGAGCTTGACTGGTCCCCAGCACCTGGCTCCATTTCCTCTGCCTCCTGGAAGCTCAATGCTGTCGGGAGCAGAGCAGTGCTAACACTGCATGGAAAGGAGACCTCTGCCTCCTGCTCCCACAGCCGCTGTTTGCTGCTGCCGTTTCCATGGTGAGGAGGAATCCTTAGACACTTGCAGACGCTGCATCTCAATTGCCTCCTCCCCCTTCACAGTGTTGCTGGGCTCAGGCTGTCCCCCTAGCATAGCTGCATCACCCTCCTGCTGGGAAAGAGCTCTTGTTTTAACTTGTTTTCCTCTCTAGCTCTAGTTTACTCTCTAGGAAAAATAAGCAAATGGATTTCATGGTATAAGTGGGATAAGAGAAATAAAGCTCCTGTTTCAATAGTAAGCCACATCTTCAAATACAGGCAACTTGTTTAAATAATGCTCCAAACAGCCCTGCTTAAGTAAAAACCATCCGGTCTGCTTCCAAGGTATCAATGCCTGGATCTCTTGTCTCTGCATCTGCTGCTTGCACTGCCCAGTCAGAGTGTCCTTCCTCAGCCAGGCAGGGAACAGCACTGTCTCTGCCTCAGAAAATAAATTCTGCCCCTTGTACATCACTATGTGACACACAGATAAGGCAAAGTGTTTAACTGTGCTGAGCTTTTCAATTTCCCCTGCAGGGAGGATGAAACTGAACAGACAATACAGACTCTGACATTTATACTGCAATAAAGTTGAGAGGAATAGTTGAAGACAGGAGCGAATCTCGGGGGGGGTGCAGATGGTGAGATGTATCATCACATATAAAACAACACATATTTTTCTCCACTTAAAAATAAACTAGGAGTTTTACTAATGTACTAGGGGCCTAGGATTGTGTTATTCAGTTTAAATTGAAGCAAAGACAAATATAACTTCATTGGAATGAGTGAAAAACAAAGCAGGGCTGTGAAACAGGAGCTTCATTTCCAGGAGCTGTTACAGACAACAGAAGTGCAAGACAAAGGATAGCTTGATTTGAAGACTGGCCTGCCACAAGGGCTATGGCAGGGGTGGGCAAAATACAGCCCCTGTGCTGGATCCCGCCCACCGCGGGGCCTTTAAAAATTTTAGAAAATTAATTTATATCTATCCATGCCCTCCTGGCAAAGATGACAGGTGGACAGCTGCAGCAGGACCCAGCAGGAGCCTGTGCCCCCAACCAGAAGTCTGTGGCTTCTGGCCCCGTGCCCCTGTGGCTGTTCCCCCTCCTTCCATTTGAGTGGAAAATAAGGTACGATTGGAGGGAGGGAGTGTCTGGAAGTGGTAGTTGCGGGGAGCAGTGGGGGCTGCATGGAGTGGAGCAGTGACAGGGGGGCCCATGGGGAGCAGCGCACGAAGTGGCAGCTGCGGGGAGTGGTGGGACCCATGTGGTGTGCAGCAGGTGGCGGAGCCACAACAGGCAGTGGAGCCACGGTGGTCCCCAGCAGGCAGCGGAGCCACGGCAGGCCCCAGTAGGCAGCACGGTGGGCCCTGACGGGTGGCAGAGCTGCAGCTGGGCCCCAGCAGGTGGTGGGGCTGCAGTTGGCCCCAGGAGGCAGCGGAGCCATGGCAGGCAGCAGAGCCATCTTGGGCCCCAGCAGTTGGTGGGGTTGCAGTGGGTGGCAGAGGAGTAGCAGGAGCTGGGCCCCGGCAGGTGGCAGAGCTGTAGCTAAGCCTCAGCGAACAGCTGGAGCCAGTGGGCAGCAGAGCCGCAGCGGGACCCAGTAGGCAGTGGAGCCCCAGTGGGCAGTGGAGCCATGGCAGTCCCCAACAGGCAGAGCAGAACCATGGCTGGGCCCCAGCAGGACCCAGAAGGCAGCAGAGCCACTGTAGGTGATGGGCCCCAGCGGGCGGCAGAGCCACGGCCAGGCCGAGGCAGGACATGGAGAGCAGCAGAGCCCCAGCGTGTGGTGGTGGCGCAGTGGGCCCTGGTGGACAGCATAGTCGTGAGGGGCTGTGACAGATGGTGGAGCCATGGTGAGTGGCGGGGTTGCAGCAGGCAGCGAAGTCACAGTGGGGCTGCAGCAGGCAGTGAGCCCCGGCGGGGGCTGCGGGGAGCACTGCAGAAAGTGGGGGGCTGCAGGGACCAGCAGGCAAGCCTGCAGGAGGGAATGCAGGGAAAGGTGGTAGCAGGCAGAAACATGGAGCCTGTGCAAGTGCCCTGGGACTGGCAGAGACCCAGGGTGGGGTTTAGAAATGCAGAGCCTGGGCATGGGATCTGCCTGGCTGCATCATGTGAGGCTCACATGCAGTGTGTTAGAGCTGTATGCTATGGAGCTGGCAACCCGGCCCCGGCTCTCTCTCTCAGCACACACCCAGCCACTATACCCACACCCCACCACGCGCACGCATACTCTCCCCAACCACACTGCCACTTATACCCCCTGGCTGCCCACACAAAACACACAGTAGGAGTGTATTTTAAGCTATTATGCAGCCACATAGCTGCATAATAGCTCTAGATACACTTTCTGTAAACACAGAAATCAGTAGAAAAATATTTTTTTTTAATTAAAATAGGTTATAGTAGATGTTTTGTATGTATGTGTGTGTGGGTGTGTGTGTGTGTGTGTGTATATATATATATCTCTATATCTTTTTCACTGTTTCCAGATCTCAGCACCCTTCCTCCCAAAAGGAGTACTTCCAGGGCATAGGGAGGGACTTCCAATGGCAAAGGTCAGGGGCTAAGAGGTGGGACTTCCGGTCCCAATATGGCAACCAGGGGCAGAGCAACTGTCAAGGGGCGGGGCTATCCATGCGGCCCTCAACAGCTTCTCAAAACTTGGTAAGTGCCCTCTGCCCAAAATAATTGCCCACCCATGAGCAATGGTTATTACAGGGGCAGAGGTTTGTTAGGCCTCTACAGTGCCAGGGATCTATAATTCGATTGCAACTGAATGGATTAATCCCTCAGAGTACTGGCCTGCGGCCCAGCCCTACCCTGAGGCCCACTACTGTTAATGAAGACAAACACCAAAGTAAGGGTTAATAAGCAAATCTGTATTATAAACCAAAGGTATCAACAATCATAACAACATGAACTAATCAACAACCATTTAACAGAACACTACATACAAATATGTACAGAGAGCAATACCAGCCTGTCACCAGCAGTGGCAGCCAAGAGCACTGACACCCAGGCTTCAGGGCTTGCTGTCAGATCCCTGTGAGTTCTCATACGCTCAGGACTTTGTCATTCTCAAGGCTGCACCCAGTTTAGCCCATTCCCAGGATTTGCTTCAGCAATCTCACGCTATCTGGGGGTTTTCTTAAAAGCTTTACCTCTAGGACCATGGATAAGCATCCCAGCTTTAACTTTTTTTTTTTCTTTAATTGAAAAAAGTACAAAAGCTCAGTCCAGATGTATCCTCAAGATTCAAAATAAAATAAAATCTTTTTAAGGCAAGCTCATGGTTTTTGAATCCTTGATGTTGGCACTATCAAATTTGTTTTTAAAAATCTAAGTGAATACATTAGTTTGAAACTCTATTATAGGAACTGCAAGGCAAGCCAGCACAGAAATTAAATCATTTTGGATAGCACTGGTATCAGGTAAATATAATACAGTGCAATTAGATTAGCCTTTTAAAAAAACCAGAGATTTCTTTGCCAGCAGATTTCAGCACTTCTCACTCCTCCAATTTGATAGCAAAGATAAAGATCTCTTCAAAGAGCCCATTACACATACTACTTTAGTAATCAGTTAAGTGGAAACCAATTTTCAAATGCATCAGTAAACAAATCTGTCACCAAGGAAATCCCCATCTTTAATCTCCTAACAGTAATAACCCCACTGCAGAAAACAGATACAGTACAGTTCAAAAGAAACTGAAAGCCACTTAATGTTAAAATATATATGAAAATCCTGGTCTAAGTATTTACAGTCTGTTTTTGAAAGCACCAGCAACTCCTGAAAGTTAAGTCTCAATAATTACCCAGAACAATATACAATAAAATAGCCAAAAAACTGGAAGTCAGAGCACCAGGCTGGGAGTTAGAAAACCTAAGTTTTGTTCCCAGCTTTGTTACTCACCTAGTGCATACATTTGGGCTTGTCAGTTTTAATGATATATTTTTTATTACTGCAGCTATCTTGATATGCATGCTTTGTAGAGAGTCATAAATACGTGAAGCTACGGAGAACTCAGGAGTTCACCTCATCCACTTAAGGCACAACAAGTACACCTCTAATATCCCTGAGAGATTTGTCTCCTACCTATTTGTCTTGCCTCCAGTGACTGGGACTCCACATCCTCCCTAGTTAGCCAGTTCCCATACTTAAATATCCTACAATTTAAAAAGTTTTTCCTAATATTTTACTTAAATCTTCCTTGGCTGGTAAGCCTGTTATTCTTGTGCTAACTGCACTAGACTCAGAACAATTAATCAGTATTATCTTTTAACAGTCTTCTATGTATTAGAAAGCTGTTATCATGAATTTCTTTCTTCTTCTTCTTTTCTATTCCTTCATCCTTTCCTTGTAGGTCATGCTTTCTAAGCCATATACCATTCTTTTTGTGTTCCTCTGAACTCTTAGCTGATTATCTAAACTTCTCTTAAAGTTCAGTGCCCAAAACAGGACACAGAATTCCTGCTAAGGTTTCAGAAGTGCTAAGCAAAGTGGAATAGTTTCATCTCACATTTCACATGTGATATACCTATAAATGGATTCCACAGTAATGATTTGTGTAACACCATCACATTAGTCTCTGGAATTCAGATTGTGCCCCACCATAACCCTCAGACACTTTTCTACAGTGCTGCCTTCCAACTAGTTATTCCCCATTCTCTAGCCACACATTTGATTTCTTCTTCCCAGTAGTATTGCCTTGCATTTGTTTTTACTGAATTTCATATTGATTTCAGACTATTTATCCAGTTTATCAAGAGCCTTTTAAGTTCTAATCCTGTTCTCCAAAGTTCTTGCAGCCCTTCACAATGTATTCTGTATTCTATCATCCAGGTCATTAACAGAAATATTGAAAAGTATCAGACTTGGGACAGGCTGTGAATCAAACTGTGATAGAATGATCCTCCCAAATAGTCCTCCCATTTTGATGACAAAGTATTGATAACTTCTATTTGAATACTATTTCTTCAATGGTGATTTCATTTAGATTTTATTCCTTCAGTCTGCTTATGAAAATGTAATTTAGGACTGTGTCAAAATCCTTGCTAAATCAAGATACATCCTGTCTACTGCTTTCCCTAACCACTAGGTAATTTATCCTTTCAGAAAAGGAAATTAGATTTGTTTGACATGGGTTATTCTTGTGAACTCCATGTTATCTGCTAGGTCAGGGGTCAGCAGCCTTTTCCCAGCTCAGGCCAGAACCTGGGAACCTAACTATAGCTGGAGGCAGGAAGCTTCTGTCCCTGCCCCTTTCCCTGACCCCACAGTGGCTAGATGCCTAAACTCACTCTCGCTGAATATTCCTGATACCTCTGCAGCAAGGAAAAGTGCATTCACAGTGTAGCTGCAGGATCCGCAGCCAGGCGGAGT
Organism: Alligator sinensis; assembly: GCF_000455745.1. NCBI lineage: Eukaryota > Metazoa > Chordata > Crocodylia > Alligatoridae > Alligator > Alligator sinensis. The sequence goes on along the minus strand of NW_005842298.1, from coordinate 1,158,823 downwards.
GCCACAATAGGGACAGCACAGCTCTGTATCACCACTTCCCTGTGCCAGATCAGACCGCTTCATAGGCATTTCCAGCTGGTGGGCCATAGGTTGCTGCCCCCTGTTCTAGGTGTTGACAGACTGATTGTTTAAAATTTGTTCCAGTATCTTTCCAGTTCTAAAAAGTTAGGCTGACTGACCTATAACTCCTTTTGTCCTCCTTTTCCAGGATAGATACTGTTTGCCTTTCTCCAGTACTGTAGAATGTTATCCATCCTTGAACAGTTCTCAAAAACATCTGCTCATGGTTCAAAGGATGCTTTAGCCTCGTGTAATTTGCCTTATGACAGCTTAAGGAATTAAGTATCATATGACAAATAACATGAGGCCTTTCCAACCTGAATGCATCTAATTTATTTCAATATGAATAACTGTAAGAACAGTGGAACAATGGAATGAGCTGTCTATGGAAGCTATGAAATCTCCTCCTTTGGAGGTTTTCAAGAAAGTGCTGGAGAACTGTGATGCTATATTGTGATTCTGTGTTTTGTTTATTCCCACTTCTGGCCTGAGTTCCTACTCCCTTTTCGTTGCTGTTAAATATTGTCTTGTAAATGCGGTCAACTGTGGGTACCCCAAATCTAAAGGGTGTACAGAGGAATTTAACCTTACCTAATCTACCTTGCTTGCTGTTAAAATGTGATGAGCATGAATTCTTCCTAACCTCATGTCCGCTGATTATCAATAACTTTTTCTGAAGACTAAAGAAAGCATTGAACATCCATGCCTTAGATGTGCTCTCCATTATTTGTTCTCCTTCCCCATTTAGAAACAGTCCTATTTTTTCTTCTTTCTCTTAGTTTTCAAATATTTATAAAACTTTTCCTCATTGCCTTTAGTTTCCCTTTCCAATTGTAACTCAAAATGTTAGAACCTGAAAAAACAGTTCAACACATTCAGTAAAAATGTACAAAATATTTTGGTTGATACAAATCTGCAAAAAGTTCCAACTACTTCAGTAATGGTCATCCTTCACCTTTGTTATTCATAGAGGGGGCACTTACCTATAACAACCCACTTTGTTTTTAAAGGCCCTGGCTAAACTATTTCTCCTGAGCTGCATGGTTAGAATTGGCTACCAAATCAAAAAAATACAATTCTTGAAAATAGTCTTTTTCCTTCTTTTTACCTTATGAAATTCCTTTTTATTTTATGTGGTGTTTTAAATATCTCTTCTTTGAATCCTTCCAGACATGATGATGCAGGAAGCTGAAACAAAATGAGTTGGAAAGTTCTCTACTTTGGGAATACCTAGCTCCACTCTTTGCTATCAGAGTGTGAAGAGTATGATTCCTCCTTGTTCTCAAGTGTGCCACTCAGCAAATACCCTGGACATAAGAACAAAAATAACATAGTTAAGCATATAATCTACTTTATGCTGTGTGGTAAAAAATCTACTTGAATTATTGGCCAGGAAGTTTACTGCACTTGAGTTTTAATTTATTTGAGAAATAATTAAAACTGCAGAAACAAAACCTGGGACCATTACTGACTTTTGCCCTCATCTTACCCCGGGCTTATCTATTATCCTGTGCTTATCTACGATATGTTGGTGGCTTCACTGGGTTCAATTCAACTTCTCCCAGGAGTACAATTTAAGTCCCTACATAGTCGCATGATTTCAGATCATCATTTGGAATAACTCTGTGTAAAAACTAACAAAAATGCCTAACATACAAATCAATCAAAAACTCTCCTGGTAACAGTGCCTCTTTATGATGATATATATCAAGTATCTTGTCCAAACATTTATCCAAAGAACAAACACTCACCCTAAATTTCAGTGGTTCTGTTAAATTTTTATTTTCATTTTTCTTGAACCATCTCAACAATATATACAGGACAGCTTTCTCAAAGTTTATTCATACAACTGTGAATTCTGTGATGGGGTTTATTGTTATGGATAGTGTTTTACAGCTACAGCTTGGGACAGAATTAAAGTAAAATATTTTTTTACCTTAGCCTACATTTGGAGCATTTTTTAAGACTTTATTTTTTTAAGCATTTTTTAAGACTTTATTAGTATGGTGACAGGCAAAACTCATGACATGGGTGCTTGTGCAACTGACTGTCTCTGTCTTGAGGCAGTTGATTGTCTGTTAATTAGCAAGGATTAACACCTATAAAACCACAGACTAAGGAGAGGAAATAATCGATACAGACAACCAACTGCCCCAAGGCAGAGACAGTCAGTTGCACAAGCACTTATGTCACAAATGTTGCTGTCAGCAGCTAGAGGGACAGGGCCCCAGAACCCAGAAGCCCTGCACCTATCTCCTTGACAGCTGGCATGCTTCATGGCCACAGCAGGGGCTACCATGCCTGCAGCTTTCACCCTGCTGTGCCTTAACACACACACTGTCACCCATGTCACAAGTTTTGCTTGTCTGCAGCTTGAGGTACAGTTTCCCCCAAACCCCTGCACTTATCTCCTTGAAACTTGGCAGGCTTTGTGGCCTCAGCAGGGGCCAGTACCCCTGCAGTTTTCAGCCCACTGCTCCTTAACACACACAGGGTCATCTATTTCATGAATTTTGCCTGTCAGCAGCTTGAGGTGCAGTTCCCCCCAAATCTCTGCACCTATCTCCTTGAAACTTGGCAGGCTTCATGGCCTCAGCAGGAGCTATCACCCCTGCATTTTCACCCCCCAGTGGTGTAACACATACACATGACATGAGTTTTTCTTTCAAGAATTTGGGGTGCAGTTTCCCCCAAACCCCTGCACCTATCTCCTTGAAACTTGGCAGGCTTCATGCTCTCAGAAGAGGCTACCACTCCTGCAAGTTTCATCCAAATCAGACAAAAAACAACAAAGTTATAGATATTTCATTGATTTCCCATTATACCCTGTGGCCAGATCTCCTAAGTGGCTCCAAAGCTTTTCCAAAGCGGTTCGGAAGCTCTGAACCTCTTCGGAAAGCCTAAAGAAGCCAGTGCTTTGGTGCAGACATGCTGTTTCAGCTTCTGAATCTTCTTTGAATCCGAAGCATGGTCCGAAGCCTCACACAGCCCTACTATATAGTGACTTGGTGTACAGAAAGGCAAATGACAATTTACTAAACAAGCAGAAAATCCAGCTGCACTGGTATCACATGGCATCTAATAAGTCCGTGTGATCTTATAATGAAGATCACAGGGCCTGATGCTCTTTCCCTGACTTATGGTAATAAGTCATTAAAACCACCTCATTCCATGGGTGGTTTGAATAAGATCAGTAGGAATATTTGCATAGCTGGTACCACTCCGCTCCACATGCCTAGGTCAGAGGGCAAGGAGTATACTGTATAACAAAGCAAGGCAAGATCATAAGGGAACCAACACCCATGTCACCAGCATAAATGTCTTTAATCAAGCACAGGCTGGCCATGATAAAATATCCAGTCACATAGGCAGGGTCATATTCAATTAGGTGTGGTATCATGAATGCATTTTCATAGATGTTTTCATTAATTATTCTATTTATTATGAGTTTCCATTAAATTGTGACTTTAATACATGCCCAATATCTGAGGTAATACATCATTTTTCTGCCCAGCCTGCAATCTGGAAAGTACAACGTGACTCTCTGAGACTTTAGTTTCACACTGCTCAAAGGGAGACATAACCTGTACCAACTTTGTACTGCACCATATGTTGCTTGGTGCAACTGAGCATTCTCCACTCCAATTTGCCCGTTCTGTTGCCTGGAAGAGGGAGTGTTAGCACTGCAAAGATTGCTTCTTTCCCACACAGAGCATATCTGACCTATTTTTAAAAAACAACAACTGAAAACTGTCATTCATAAACATAGCTGCTCCATGCAAGAGAATGCATTGATTCTTCCTTTATAACTCGGAGCCATGTGGGCAGAATTGGGAGGCACAGAGTAACTCCACCTGCCACATTCACAGAATCGTGGAAGGAAGTGTGTGTAGGAAGGGGGTCAGGATACCTACCCCTCACCCCATCCCTTCTCATACTGGTCTAAAGAAGGCCATATTGAACAATTAATGAGTGGATGATGGAAGCAGTGAGGAAGTATCTGATAGGCTGGAGGTTTTGGTTGAGGATGGTAAGAGGTATCTCAGAGGCTGGGAGGACATTCCTGTGCGCCTGGAGAAGTGACGGTTGGCAGGTGTTAATGGATGGATGGAGTAAATGGGTGGAGGGGATTTACTGATGATGAGGGAGAGAGCAACCTGGTGGGAAGTACTATATTTCATGGTTGTATTCAAAATCTTAAAACAAGGCTTTAAAGGTCCATTCATTTTTAAATTCACAAAGAATGTTAACACAGGTGAGAGGGAATGATTTAGGCATCTAAGCTGCCTTTTTTTATAGCTAGACTCTGTGACCATGGGGAGAAATCCCAGCATTGATAGCTCAGCCCTTCCTTCCTCTTCCACTTAATCAGTCTTCTCAAGAATGGATACAGGGGATGTTCAGGTGGAAGACCTGGAAACAACATCAGCAGTAGAGAAGATAGTAGAATCACTAATCAGAGAGACACCAGAGGAACACCCAGAAAGTTAGCATGTAATTAGGGACAATTAGCATCAAGCCACAGAAAGGAGTTTATGCCTGACAGATCAAGCAGATTTTTTTTAAGTAAAATAAAATAGATAGAAGAGCAGCTGTGGTTATAATTTACCTGGTATCTTAGAGAGCTTTGATACAGAAACACACAAAAGCCTAATCTACAAAGTTAGTAATTGCACTGTAGGGGTGAAATGATTATGTGGATAAAGAACTAGCTTGGAGAGCAAAGACAGAGGGTAATTGTGAAAGATACCAGTCTGGGTTACAGGAATGTGATTAGCTGAGTACCACTGAGATAAAAAATGGAAGTGGCTTTGCTCATAGCAAATATATTATCTGCATAGGAGAACCAATATGGTGGTAAGGGAATGGAACATGTTTGTAACATACTGTTGGGCAAAGAATCAACAAAAGGGAAGAAAGAAGTAAATATAATGTCTTGAGCAGACAAGAAACAACAGGGCATTCAATTATACAATTCAATTAAGAAAAAATATTGTAATAAGGACTCAGGCAAATAAGGAAAAAGGAATCATTAATCAGGTTATTTTACTGCCCCTATGAGAGTGTTCTCTAAACACCTTGACCATGTACAATGATATATTGGGCAGAAAAAGTATTGGCAGACTATGTAGAATATAATCCTAAAACATTTGGCACTATGAGCTGAATGACCACCCAGAACACAGCAACTTAAATCTCCTCTTCAATGTGTACCTAATTTATTTTTTTAATTACTTTGGAACCTGAATTATTTTTGTACCAGGTGTCAGTTCAAAGGACAACATTTTTTTTCAGAGTGTGAGGAAAATCTCTTCAATTACTTTTAAGTAATATCTATATTTTTCAAACATCTAACACTACGTTTTTAGATAGGCAAGGCTACAAAGAAATAGGTGATGTACAAACCTTGAAACTTGGCATAAACATTGTCTTAATTTGATTGGTTCTGTTGCTTTGTTTAGGTTAAAAAACTGTTTTAAACTAAACAAAACTGGAAGCATTGAACAACTGTAAACTGATCATACACTGTTGATATTTTAACGTCTATACTTGTGCACTTAGCCTGAAGAGGCATGTGTAGATGACATGGGAGTTAATGTAGACCACCCAAAAATTTTAATGCGGCTCTTTTTTGGTGCAGTGAATTTTTATTTGCACGACACAGTGCTTTCGAGTGAGTTAAGCCCCCCGTGTGTCATTCCCCACAGATGTCAGTAGAAGGAATCAAATACCAATTAACCCGCTAGAATGTCTTTCCTAATGTATTACAGCAGGAGGCAGATGTGAACCACCCAGGCTCCCCAGCCCCTGCCCTCAGACTCTCATAGGGCAGTCCTGATTCTCTGGGAGTCTCCCCTGAGCATGGTCACAGTCACCCCCAAATCCTTGTCACTTGCACCCACCTATGCTAGTTCGGTCTGGTCTCTCTCAATCATCAAACGGAGATGGGCACAAGCCTATATCATAAGAGTAGTGGGTGGGGCTATGATATCATAAGAATAGCGGGTGGGTGGGTGGGTGTTTGTTGCCACCTGGTTGAAAGGCAATTGCTGCTATTTGTTGGTGGTGGTGAGCTCTTCTGTCTTTTTGGGGGTGGGGGGAGGGTTGGACTACATTTTCCAGAATTCCCGAGCTCATTAATCTTCGTACATTTTCCAATGGAAAACCCTCCTGTTCCCTGGCCAGGTACAGTACACAGTCAATCTGTTTGTGTAGGTGTGTTGTGAATTGTTGTGAATTGTTTTATAAATGCTTTTGGAATGTTTTTCAAAATCTGGGTTGCTGTTGGGCTTGTTCCTCGGGGAGTCATTCACGTGTGGGTGATGGTGCATAATGCCCCTGTCCCCCCAAACCACTCACAGTCTGGAAAAGCAGCAAACCCCTAGCCCGGTCCCAAGTCCCTCCCTCTTCCCCTGACCCCTTCCCCTGCCCACTTCCACCCCGTGTCCACAACACTGCACACCTCTGTAAACAGACACAGATTTTAAAGTGTAAAAAAAAAAAAAGAATGTATTTTAGAACAAAGCACTCCTAGGGGTTGTTCTCAGCAATGTATCCTGCAATCGTGCATAAGGCCACCCATTCAGCCTCTCCTTGAGGATATCTCCTCAGTCCCTGTGCTGCTGCCCCACATCTCTATTGTCCTGCCACTGCCTGTCACGCTTCTTGTTCCCATGAGTCCTTGAAAACCTCTCAGCGGTTCTTGCAGATATTGTGCAGCATGCAGGCTGCCACAATAAAGGGCGTTAGATTTTCTTGATCCATGATAAGCCAGCATGTAAGTGCCCTCCATTGTCCTTTCAGTTGGCCAAACACACATTCCATGGCCATTCTGCAACTGCTGAGGCAGTAGTTAAAACCCAGCTTCTGTGGGTCAGGGCTTTAGGGGGAAGGCAGCATCCGCTAATATAACAGGGGGAATGGCAACACCACAAATCACTCTCTCCTCCATGTCGGGTGTTTAGTGTCCTTTCTCCATGAGGGCAGTGTTGAGAGATCACTGAGTACAGACATGGGCCTTTGTGCCCCGTTGACATTCACTGGCTTCCTTCCCCTCACAGGCCAGTACCAGTCAGCATAATTGGGTCAGTCTTCCTCACTTATCTCACCTGCTATGACTTTGATGACTTAATTAAGGGGGAGGGATTGTGACTCCCTGACCCAACATTGACTGGCACTTGCCCCAATGCCAGATCAGAATTTCTTTGCAAAGGAAAATGAAGTAAACAAAAAAAACCTTGCTGTCCACACAGTGTTTCCTCTTCTGTTGCAGGGAACTCAGAGGCAGTCTCTCTCCTCTCCTTGCCTTTACCCCACAAGCACTTGTTCGCCAGTGCTGAGAGCAAGCAGTGGGTTTTTTTCTTCACTTTCAGTGATTGATGCCACACCAGCTCAAATGACTGCCCACGATAGCCAATTAACGTGGCAAAAAAAAGTCTCTCTCCTCTCTTTTTTTCTCTTTAGATGTGATCTCCTCCGAGCTCACAAGACTGAGCAGGTCTCTTGCCCTGTTCCTGGGGATGTCAGTTTTGGGCAGCGGACGGGTGTCCGCCCTACCTGCCTACACTGTCCTCTCCCTCTGCGCTTCCTCCTCTCGTCCTGTCTCCCAGGACCAGAAATAGCCCCGACCGCTTAATTAGGTCAATCCATCTCACCTGGAGAGGTGATAAAGCAGATTCCATTGACTTGTTGTGAAAGAACTGTGCCTAATGCTCACTCAGAAGCATCCATCTGTAGGATAAAAGGCGACTCGAAGTCCAGGGTTCCCAACACAGTCTTGACAGAGGGCTCTTTTTGCCTTCTCAAAGGCTTGCCTACTCACGGTGTCCCTCAGAAGAGGGCCCTTCCTCTTCCCTTGCTGCAAATCAGTTAGGGGTGCTGTGATTTCCGCAAACTGGGGTATAAATCATTGATAATATCCCATTAGTCATAAGAACGCCCTTAGCTGTTTGCGGCTCTGGGGTGGACTATAACGGCACAGGGCTTCTACCTTGTCAGCTAATAAGCAAACGTGCCCTTGGCCTACCATAAACCCTAGCTACTTTGTTTCAATCTTACCCAGGACACATTTTTTTGGATTGGCCATGAGACGGGCTTGGTGTAACTCCTGCAACACTGCTTTCACTGCTTCCAGATGTTCATCCCAACCTTGTGTATATATAATAATATCATCTATGTAGGCGGCAGTGTATTGCTGGTGTGGGGCCAATGCCCACTCGATCAACCTTTGAAAGATAGCTGTCACCCCATGTAGCCCAAAAGGCATATGCTTAAAATCATATAAGCCCCACGGAGTGCCAAATGCAGTTTTAGCCCTATCTTCCCTCCTTAGTGGCACCTGCCAGTACCCTTTTGCCAAATCCAGGGTTGAAATAAATCCAGATTGTCCCACTTTCTTCAACAGCTCACTAATCTGAGGCATGGGAAAAGCATCAAACCGTGATATGGCATTTAGTTTCCTGAAGTCCACACATAGCTGTAATGACCCGTCAGGTTTAGTCACCGCCACAATGGGGCTGCGCCACAGGGTTTGGGACTCCTGGATGATACCCTGTTCCAACATTTTAGTAATCTGTGTAACAATAGTGTTATATCTATAATGAGGGATCCTTCTCCATTTTTCTCTAACAATCTACCCTACAGGGGTTATTATACAATGAGTTATTCCCCTCACACAGCCTGGAATTTTGCTGAATCCATCTCAAAATTCATTCACCAAGCCTCTCAACTGATGCTGTTGCTGAGGACTAAGTTGGACCCCAACCGGGACCATTATGTCACCTGTACCTGGTCTTGGGTCGGCCCCCACATCCCAACCGAGGTCCTCCTCTGGTGGGGAGGGATCAATCAACAGGCCCTCCTGGTCCTCCATTCTTTAAGTAAATTCATATGGTAAATTTGTCTCTCTTTCTTGTACCCCAGTTTAGAAACCTCATAATCCACGGGGCCAACTTACCGAACCACCTCAAAAGGTCCCCACTTCAGGAGTTCGTTGACAGTATCTGGGAGCAGTAACAAGACCTTCTGGCCAACTTGAATACTCCTCTCCTGAGCCTTTTTATCGTATGTAGTTTTCTGAGTCTTCTGTGTTACCCTCAAGTGTTCTTGCGCCAGTTCTCCCGCCTTCTGCAAGTGCTGTCTCAATTCTTGCACGTACTCTGTGTCATTAACACCCTTCTAAGGATTTTCCTCCCAACCTTCCTTCAGCAGATCTAGCAGCCCCTCAGCCGATGCCCATACACCAAGTCAAATGGGGCACACCCCAAAGACGACTGTGGGGCTTCCCATGTCCAAAACAACAATGGCGGAATCATCAGGTCCCACTTACGGAGCTCAGCCTGGACACACCACCACAGCATATTCTTCAAGGTCCCATTAAACCTTTCCACTAACCCATTAGTTTGGGGGTGGTATACCGTCATACATAATTGTTTAATTCGCAGCACCCTACACAGATTCTGCAGAACCCCTGACATAAAATTAGACCCTTGGTCCATGACAATCTCTCTGGGGATTCCCACCCGGGTGATCCATTTTAGAAGTTCTTCTGCCACCCGGGATCCCGTGATGGCCCTCATAGGGACTGCCTCTAGGAACTGAGTCACATAATCTATGATAACTAACAGATACTGATGACCTGACGAACTTTTGGGGAGGGGCCCCACCACATCCAGTGCAATATGGGAGAACAGAACCCAGATCATGGGCATAGGTTGTAAGGGCGCCCGAGCTGGCTTACCCCCACTTACCCTATGACACACCAGGCAGGCCTGGCAAAAACTCTCCACCTGCTCATACAATTTGGGCCAAAAGCACCATTGTGTTAACTGGGCTTGTGTTTTGCCATGCCCCATATGTCCACCCAAGGGACTTTCATGGGCCAACTTCAACAGGGGAACCCTAAACTGGTATGGCATTAACAGTTGGGCTACCTCTTCCCCCTCCTGTGGCCCTCACTTTACCCGATAAAGCAACCATCTCCTGACCTCAAATCGGGGCAGACTTGTGTAGCACCCTGGGTCCACTACTTCCTCTTCCTTTTTCACCAGTTCCGTCTCTTTGATGGCCCGGAACTCTTTCTCCACCTCTTGTGCTCTTCGGAATGACTTACTGCATGCTAACCGCTCCACATCAAAGCTTTCTCCAGCTGGATCATCTTCCTTGCTCCCTAGCAGGCTGACTTCAACCAGCCTGTGGTCCCTTACGACATCTAAGACTTCGTAGATCTCTCTCCAGTCCCGGCCTAAAATCATTGGATATGGCATATTGCGAGCCACTCCAACGGGCATCTCCTGCGTGGTTTTCAAGACAGTGACCTGATAGATCCTCTGGGGTAATGTGTCATGTCTGTGCATGCACATCATCCTGACCAGGGTGGCCTTTCATACATATTCACTGGGTGCCAGTGTATCATGTATGAACGTGTGGGAGCACCCGGTGCCCACGATGGCCTCAAACCTTTTGCCTCCAACCCATGCTTCAAACCCTGGATGGGGAAATGGGCTGCCTTTAACCTCCTTCCCTACACTACCATCCATGGACTCCACTCCTACAGATTCCACAGGACCTTGAGTTATACCCAAGTCTTCAAACGGAGAACGTATTGCCTTAGGTGTCATCCTCATGAAGTTGGTACAGTCTCGAGACATGTGTCCTGCCTTCCCACATGGGAAACAGATTACCACATTACTGTTGGGCCTCCTGGGTTCTCAGACCTCTCTATTCCCCGATCTCATGGATTTATGGCATCTCAGGTACTCGGTTACCTTCACATTCTAATCTGGCAGCCATTCCCCTAGACTGCTGCTGAAGTTTTCTGCCAACCGCAGTGCCTCAGCCGACAATCCCGGCCTATGGTATTGGACCCAATTCTGGGTTTCCTCATCCAAGTCATTTAGAAATTTTTCTAGTAGGATCTTATCACAAATATCGCTCTGAACTTTCTGCTGGCTTCAACCACTTTGTTGCCAAGTCGGCCAACTGTTGCAGCAAGGCCTGCAGCTCCTTTTCCTCTCTCTTCCTTTTAGCCCTGAACACCTGCCTGTACATCTCAGGGTTAATATCCAGCTGGCATATGATTTCTTTCTTTACCTTATCATAGTCCATGGCTCCGTCCTGTGTCATGGATCCATAGGCTGCTTGGGCCTTTCCTATTAGCAATACTCCCAGAAGCCCAGTCCAACAGGATTTTTCGAGCCCGGCCACCAATGCTGCCCGACCAAAACTTTCCAAGAATACCTCTGGGTCATCATGTACTGACAACTTGGGTATTCTTAATTCCATCACATTCTGCTGATGCTGTGCCTGTTACTGGATCCAACTTTCCTCCAGGGCAAGCTGATGAGCTGACTGTTGTTGTTGTTGCTGGAGGACTTGCCCCATCAAATGTAGTGTCTGCTGAACAGCATCCATTCTGGCTGTCACCGCCACCATTTTTTTAGCTTCCCCTTGGCCATCATCAGGGTTCCCGGTCAATGCACCAGTTTGTCAAGAGATCACTAAGTATGGACATGGGCCTTTGCGCCCTGTTGACATTCACTGGCCTCCTTCTCCTCACAGGCCAATGCCAGTACACATAATTGAGTCAGTCTTCCTCGCTTATCTCACCTGCCATGACTTTGATGACTTAATTAAGGGGGAGGGATGGTGACTCCCTGACCCAACGCTGACTGGCACTTGCCCCAATGCCAGATCAAAATTTCTTTGCAAAGGAAAATGAAGTAAACAAAAAAAACCCTTGCTGTCCACACAGTGTTTCCTCTTCTGTTGCAGGGAACTCAGAGGCAGTCTCTCTCCTCTCCTTGCCTTCACCCCAGAAGCACTTGATCGCCGGTGCTGCGAGCAAGCGGAATTAGGTTTTTTTCTTCACTTGCAGTGACTTATGCCATGCTGGCTCAATTGACCGTCCATGATGGCCAATTAACGTAGCAAAAAAAAAACGTCTCTCTCCTTTCTCTTTTTTTTCTCTCTTTAGGTGTGAGCTCTTCCGAAACCAGATCAGTCTCTTGCCCCATTCCCAGGGACTTCAGTTGCAGGCAGCGGATGGGTGTCTGCCCTACCTGCCTACACCATCCTTCCCTTCTATACTCCCTCCTCTCGTCCCCTCTCCCAGGACTGGAAATAGCCCCGGCTGTTTAATTAGGTGAATCCATCTCACCTGGTGAGGTGATAAAGCAGGGCCAGGGCAGACCTGGAGTTCCCATTGCAGCACAGTCACACCGTCCTAGCTGGGCAAACTCCCCTGGCTAGGGGCCCGCTCTGGGTAGGTACTCTTGGGCTCTTCACAGGCAGCCAGAGGGGAGTTTTGGAACATGCGTGCATCATGCGCAGTGCTGGCCCACCCTGTAAAAATGCCTCTGTTTCCCTGAGGACACAGGCCCTAGACAGTCCCTTCTCAGAGTGGTGGCAGCACATGTTACCCCCCGGACTCAGGCGGTGGGGCTCGAAAGGGGGTCTGCCAGGGCTTAGGCGCCCCTGGAGAGACATGTGGAGTCTGGAAGGTGGTTGGGTGGAGTGAGGTGGGAGGCTCAACCCAGGAGCTCCCCCTACTGGCCCGCCACAGTGCTGTCTAAAGCCCCCATGCAGTTTAGGAACCCCTTCTCATTAAAGCCATCTATGACTTGCTGTGGATTCGCCAGGCAGATAATTTTGTTAGAAACAATCTCCTTAAGCAACTGGCAGTAAGTGTTCCAGCAGTAATCTCCAGTTAAACAGCAATTGCAGTACTGCCACCTCCTCCACCTCCTCCATATCCTCCATCATGTCCTCCATTGTGTCATGTACTTTATCCTTGTTCTCCATTTTTCCCCTCTCTCATTTTCCCCCTCTCGCCTCCCATCCATCTGCACTAAGCAGGGTGGCAGGGACTGTGTGTGTGTGGCTTTGCAGCCACTGGTATTGTAATTTAATCAAGCTTGCAAACAAAAAAAAATGTTTTGCCTACTCCTCTCCTGGCTATTCAAAACTTCTGCCAGTTTAAGGGAAAACATAAGGCTGTGCTTCTGTAATAAAATTATTTTCCACAAGCAGGCAGTTAGGTATCAATGATTTTTGCAACATCCCTGACCATTGAGTACCCATCCCAAAGTACAATGGCCTTATTTACCCCAGCACCAGGTCTTTTTTGTTGTTAACTAGGGGTGCTTCATCACCTTTGGGTGTTTTGATACCCAGAGGTAATGACTTCAGAATCCTTGGAATTTTCCCAGACCCTTCTGCAAGCACAGCCTGAGTATAAAGGCAGTCCCCCAAAATTTGCCAGCCCCTTTCACATATTGCTTGTGCTGTTGACCACCAACTGCTTCGCCATTTCTCAGAAAGCCAAGGCCAGCAGTATGGAGCCGATGGCCCAGGAGGCTGATACCTCCAACACCCATAGACCCAACTGGAGCCAGGAAGAACTGGAGGACTTAATTGACACTTGATTGGAGCAGAAGATCATAGACAGGCTGTAGAGTAGGAGGAATAAGCCTGTTTATGTCAAGATCACAAAAGGCATGCAGACACGAGGGCATAATCATGACTGGACCCAGGTCCGGTGCAAGATCAATTCACATTTTACAGAACCAAAGTTGTGAACTATCATTCTGGGGCAGATCGCACAATTGCCCCCTTCTATGACAAGCTGTCCATCATTCTCTTCAGGGATGCAGGCGACAACCCAGATTTGAAGACTTTCAGTACTGGGGTTGGGTTGGAGGTGAAGGTGGAGGCGGAGGAGGAAGAGGAGGAGACAGCAGCAGCCACTCCTGAGGGTGAATCCATCATCATGTCTCAGCTGTTTGGAGACTTCTCCCTGTTCCCTGATGACCTGTGGCAGGAAGAGCCGTCAGTTATTGCCACTTAGCCCCTCCATTCCATGGAGTAGCACAGATGATGAAGCAGAGGAGGTGGAGGGTCAGGAAAATACATAATCTGCTGGACCTGGTAAGTCTCTTGTAATGTGTCTCTTGCCACTGCCAGGAAGCTCCTGGGTTCATGCTGGTTGATTTTGGGGGGCTGGGAGGGAGAGGGAGAAATTCATGTGTTGCTGTAGGTGGGTCGCCATGTTCTTTTGGTGGTAATACAGGCTGGCTGGGTTTGATAGCTAATTATTTGCTTTAATTAATTTGTTGCAACTAGCATGGGCAGTGGCAACCATGGATCTGTTCTTCCCAGAGCAATGAGTACTCATAAGTTTTGGGCACTACAAGTAGTGTCCCAGTTTTGCGGGGTCTGTTTCTGTGCCTACGGGATTTTGTTCACTGCATGGTGGGGATGGGGGTGCATCTTTCCTCCTCTTGGGGGGAAGCCAACCCCTTTCCTCCTCTTGGGGGGAAGCCAACCCCTTTTTTCTTTATCAGCCACCACAACCCATGGCCACCAGGAATGGCGCCCTGCTCACACTTCAGCAGAGCACTGCAGAGATTTTTTGCAGCAAGCAGAGACGGTCCCATGAAACCTCACTCAAGGTTTTGGCAGACTCCTCAGTAGCCAGAGTGTAACACGAAGATACCTGGTGGGACAACCTCCATGATTTGATGCATAAGGACCATGCCATCCTCAAGGAAGTAATTTAAGAGACTTGGTCAACAAATCCAGTGCTGACTTACTGAGTTCACATGACACTTTCAAGGAGGCTTTTCAGAATGTGCAGAACTACCTAAATGAACAGGTACAACGCCCAAAAGAGAAAAGTCAATCTGCTCATCTTGCCTCTGTGCAAGATGAGCCTGTGACCCCCTAACTCTGTGGCAGGGCTGTATGATTGCCAGCAAGGCCAGGAGAGTGCCACTGTATTTCAGGGAGACAGGGGTGGTTCAGGGTCATGGTGGGGTGAAGGCAAAGAAGCCCAAGTAACTGCTGTAATACTGCATTGCAAACAATAAAAGCTCGTAGTTTCCTGGCTTCCTGTGTCTGCCTCCATATCCACCCTTCTTCATGCTTTTTCTTGGCTCACCCCACACAAAGCTTCCTTGTGCCAGTCACTGGTGTGTAACACCTGAGCGAGGTCATTGGTGGGGGGGGGGAGCCTGGGGTTTGCAGCTTTGCTTGCACACAAACACAATCTCTCTTGCTCAGTTAGCGAGTGGTGGCCTGGCCTGCACACAAAAGGCTGCCTCCTCTGTCACCCCCCAGCAGCCTGGCTTGCTTTTTTGCAAGCCACTTTCAACCAGCCACTTGCACAGGTGCACAGGGGGAGCTCCAGAGGTAAACAGTGGGGCTGCCTGGGTGGGTTTCACACAGCAAGTGCTGGCCTGGCCTACACACAAAGGCTGCCTCCTCTGTTACCCCATAACAAACAGCCACTTTGCAAAGTCAGAGAGAGGGGCTCATGCCTTCTTCATACTCTATCTTGGCTCACCCTACATAAAGCTTCCTTGTGCCAGGCACTGGTGTGTGTGGAACACCAGAGAGAGGCCTTGGGTGGGGGCGAGGGGGCCCTGGAGTTTGCAGCTTTGCCTGTACACAAACCCAGGGTCTTTGCAAACTTTTCCATCTTCTTTTCACGCCCTTTTCCAGCCCAGCACCAGAAGGCCTGGCTATTTTTCCACACCAAAATGAGGCTGCTGGAGGTGGGGGTTTGCCCTGCTTAAGCACTATAAATTGGGTGTGCAGAGGTTGGGGTGTGTGTTCACTATATCAGTGAAGGCGGTTTGAGGGAGGGCTGACAGCACAGTGGGGGCAGAGAAGGACTCATCCCAGGAATGAGACTTGCTCCTCGGACGCACAGCAATACGAATCCAGCAAAGACTGCAGGCTGATCAAGTGGGGTGCAGTGAAACTTTCATGCCCGCACCTCTGCAACGTGCAAATTGAAAGAGAACATGGCAATGTGCTACATTACATCATTGGTAAGTGACACCTGACACTTGTCTGTGCCCTGAGGGTCATCCCTCAGGGGGCGCGAATACAAGTTCATTAACTCCCCTCCCCCGCCACAACCACAGCACGTGGGATCAGTTCAATGTGGGCTGGGGCTGTTGGTTAATTTGCCCAAGGCCATGCACCAGTAGTGTAACACAGTCTCTGAGGCCCCGGGGGAGAATGCCAAGGTGCCCCTGCCCTCGCTCCCGCATTGTTTAGTTTAATTTTATTGTAAATGGGGCTGGCTGGTAGAATTTGAGGGGTGTAAAGGAAGGTACTTGAGGTGCACAAGAGGCACCACAACAGTGCAAATTCCTATGCTCTTTTAATCCTCCTTCCCTCTGGTTTATAGATCCCCTTCTACAGCAAGCTAATCATACTTGACTTTCATCCTGCCCAATATAGATTTATAATATAACAACAGGTAATGCTAACAGTAGGAGGCAGCTATTAATTCCAACAGTAATATATTAATAAGAGTTTGTAGTAATAGCGTAATATTAATGACAATTTATTAATGATCAATAATGATTGTAACGGTTCAATTCTTTTCAAAGCAGGTAGATCTGCCTTATCACCCTGCATATATCACACACATCCTAGGCCTGCACCATATAAATGTAGCCAATGCTCTATATACTTCTGTTGTATATAGAATTACAGTTACAGTTTGATTCCTTTCCATGAGAAAGCAGATACTGAGCATAAAGCAAGTGATTATGCACCTACCCTCCCTGCCTCTTTCCCCTGGGAGGTGGGTGAAAGAAATGGCCATCTCCTGGTTCCTGAACATGGTTCCTGAACTTGTATTGTAACTGGCCACAAAGCAAGCTGTTCTCATAAGTTATGACCACTGCATTGGCAGAGGGCTTGGGTCACATCAGGGACCTTCCACTAAAGAAGGTGAAGAGGGTTGAGTTTCTCCTCTAACTGTGCAGAAAAAAAATAGTTTTTCCCCCATCTTCCTTCAGGCTGTAGCATTACAACACTGATGCTTTCATGTGTAGCACACTTCCATGCATAGTAAACCCTGCCTGCTTCCCGCCCTTCTCCTTGGGGCCAGGACAGAAGCTGTGCTTTGGCCTGAGCATCAGATCTATATTTGCACAAGTTCTCCAGGCCCACTTCTTGCCCCCCTCCTGGTTACTGGCCTTCAGGCTGTAGCATTACAATAGTGATGCTTTACCTTCTGCTGTAATCAAAATATTACTTAATCTTCCTCTTGTAAAATCTGGAAATACCATTTTAAGGTTTTTTAATACCTTTTGTTAATACCTTCTTCTTGGTTGCTGGCCAAGACCTCCCCTCCACTGCACCCTTCGCACCCTCCCTAGCTCCCTCTTACCCCCTGACTGGGGCTCTTAGCACTGTGGTGCTCTGGCATACTCCCTCCCTAGCACCTCCTTCATGGTTACTGGAGGCTGGTCCTTACACACACACCATCAATCTAATAATCAATCAGTCAGTTTAGAGCAGTCAGTTTCTCTGAAATGCAGGAAATCTCTATATTTTCTAAGGAGGCTGTAGCTTGAGTTTCTCCTCTGAATTGTGGGGGCCTTCTTCTTGGTTGATGGCCTTCTTGGTTGCTGGTCAAGACCTTCGTGTTCTGGGTAGTAGGCATTTCGGCCCACTTGCCCTGTACTTTACACCTCTTCTTTGCACCCTTGTAACTTTGGAATCCTTGCTGAGAGAAAGCTTCCTGTGTGGGGAAACCCCTGCCTGCTTCCCAACCTTCTCCTTGGAAGCCAGGACCACTGCAGTGGTGAAAGCTGAGGCTCTTTGGCCCGACCATCAGATCTATTTGCACAAGTTCTCCAGGCCCACATAGTCTTCTCGCCCTCCTCCTGGTTACTGGCCATGTCCTGCATCCATACCAGCTGGGCAAGTTGTGCAAGCACATTTCATTCATTGCTGCAGAATTTGCTGCAGAGGGCTCGGATCATGGGGAGGAGGGGGCTGCCACTAAGAAACCTGCAGCTTTAGTTTCTCCTCTGAATTGCGTAGGCCTTCTTCTTGGTTGCTGGCCTTCTTGGTTGCTGCCTAAGTCCTCTTCACCCAGGCTTACCCATGGAAAGCTTCTTGCATTGTGGAGAAAACCCTGCCTGCTTCCCACCCTTCTTGGGAGGAGTGGCAGAAGCTGAGGCTTGTTCATAGTTTGGCATAAGCAACACCTTTCCGTTCTTTAATCTCAAAACTTCTTCTTGGCTGCTGGCCAAGACCTCCCCTCTGTTGCAACCTGTAACTTCACAAATGGTGCTGGTCACAAAGCCGTCTTCTTGTTTGCTGGCCAAGACCTCTAGCTCCCTCTTGCCCCATGGCTGGGAGATTGGCTCTTAGCTCAGGCAAACTCCCTCCCTAGCTCCCCTTGCTCTTAGCACCCAGGGTGGTGCTGTGGCATACTCCCTCCCTAGCAACTCCTTCATGGTTACTGGACATGTCTCAGAAAATGCACTTCTACACTGCAGGAAATCACTACATAAAATCCTCATATAGACTACTGTAGCATGTGTGCCTTTAAAAATAATTCTTGCTACTGTAGTCTATGACGATTTTAGACTTTAGTTTTTCCATTAAAAAAAAGTGCTTTCCTCAGGTCATGGTAAATTTGTACCAGGCCTGTGGGCTCTTCACCCTACTTGCCCACCTCTGCAACTACCTCTCCATTGCAGCCTTGTAACTTTGGAGTCATTGCTACTGGCCACAAAACAAGCTCTGCTTACTGCAGTGGCAAAGGGCTCAGGTCGCATTGCGGACCTTCCACTAAGGAAGGAAATGAGGCTTGAGTTTCTCCTCTGAATCATGGAGGAGATATTCTTGGTTACTGCCCTTCTTGACCTCCGCAGTCTGAATAGTAGGCGCCTCACCCCCCTTGTGTGGGAAAAACCCTGCCTGCTTCCCACCCTTCTCCTTGGGAGCCAGTGGCAGAAGCTGAAGCTTATTTCCATTCTCCACATGGCCTCTACCTCTCTCTGCTGGGGAGGAGGCTCTTCTAAGCCAGATTGGTTGACCCGCTCCACCGGGCTTTAAACTAAACCAGCCGGATGATGGGGGGACTACCGCCACTGCTGGCCCACTGAGCAACCCTTGCAAAGCCAGCAGGTCAAGGCACTTAAGGGAGCCTACCCCTGCCCCAGCGCTGGAACGATCTGTGGGCAAGGCAAGGGCCCCCAAAGGGACACTTTCCTGCCTGTATACAAATGCCAGGACCTTGGGGAATAAACAGGAGGAACTTGTCTTCCTCCTTAACACAAATAATGATGATGTCATAGGGATAAGAGAGACCTGGTGGGACTCCACCCATGACTGGGCCACAGGTACACACGCCTATACCCTGCACAGGAGAGATCAAGTGGACAAAAGGGGTGGGGGTGGGGGTGTAGCTCTCAGTAGCTCTCTATGTCAAGAAAAGCTACGCGTCCCTGCAAGCTGACATTGGCACCCAGGGTGGATGACTAGAGACCTTCTGGGTTAAAATCCATGGGGAACACAGCACAGGGGACACAATGGTGGGAGTCTACTACAGACCTCCTACCCAGGATCAAGAGCTTGACCAGGAGTTTGCCAGGGGATTGGCTGAGGCTGCACACTCCTGGTGCATTGTTGTCATGGGAGACTTCAACTACACAGACATCTCATGGGAAATCCAAACCCAGGCATCTCGATCAAATCCAAACAGTCTCAAAGTTCTCTCATGCATGAATGAGCTCTATCTGACTCAAGAAGTCTACCTCTTGTCAGCCTGTAAAGCACTGCTCAACCTGGTATTGGCAATGGGGGATGATCTAATCAGTGACCTAACAATCGAAGGGAAGTTGGGTGACAGTGACCATGAGCTGATCACCTTCACCATCCGCCGTAAAGCTGTCAGCAATACAGTAGCTGTCAGTCAGCAATACAGAAGTCCTCGACTTCAGGAAAGCTGACTTTGACAAGCTCAGGAGGCTTGTCAGTAAGGCCCTAAGGGACCATAACCCAAAGAGGAGGGGAGTTCAGGATGAGTGGTTGCTCCTCAAGGGAGTGATCCTGGATGCACCAGCAAAGTCTATCTCATCTCTGAGGAAGGGCAGCAAAAGGGCACAGCAGCCCCCCTAGCTCTGCAGGGAACTAGCAGACCTCCTGCATCTAAAAAGAAAGACCGAGGAAGGAGGAATATTCTGCACTGGTCCAGACCTGCAGGGAGTGAACCAGAAAAGCCAAGGCTGCGACTGAGCTCCAAGTAGCTACAAGTATCAAGAACAATAAAAAGTCCTTTTTTAGATATGTGGGGGCCAGAGGAAAAGCAAGGGTAACATTGGACCCCTGCTAAACCGGATGGGACAACTGTCAACTGATGCCCAAGAAAAAGCCAACTTCCTAAATGGGTACTTTGAGCCAGTTTTTCACCAGTCCCAAGGGATGCCCCTGCCCATTATGGGACAGAAAGGCCTGGGTTAGGGAGATTCCTTATGCTCCATCAATGCTGACCTTGTGAAGGAACACCTTGAGGGGCTGCATACCTTCAAGTTAGCCAACCCTGACAGTTTACATCCCAGGGTACTCAAGGAGCTGGCAAGCATCATAGCTCAGCCCCTGGCATGGATCTTCAAGAACTCCTGGCACTCTGGTGAAGTGCCCGAAGATTGGAAGAAGAACAATGTGGTGCCTATCTTCAAGAAAGGGAAGAAAGTGGATCCGGCAAACTACAGGCCCATCAGCCTGACCTCTATCACAGGGAAGGTCTTAGGAAAGATTATCAAAGAGGCCATTCTTAACAGACTGGCCGATGGCAACATCCTGAGGGATAGCCAGCACAGGGTAGGTCTTGCTTGACCAATCTTATTTCCTTTTATGACCAGGTGACCTATCACCTGGACAAGGGAGAAGAGATTGATGTCATATATCTTGACTTTAAAAAAGCCTTTGATCTGGTATCCCATGACCACGTCTTAGCAAAACTGGCCAACTGCAGCGTCGGCTTCACCATGGTCTGGGGCTAGGGAATTGGCTCCGTGGTCGGACCCAGAGGGTGGTTGTTGATGGAAATTAATTGTCATGGTGCACTATGACCACTGGGGTCCCCTAAGGCTCCTTCCTTGGGCCCATACTATTCAACATCTTCATTAATGATGTGGACATTGGTATCAGAAGCAGACTGGCCAAGTTCACCAACGACACCAAACCTTGGGGTAAAGCATCCACACCTGAGGACAGGAGGGTGATCTAGGCTGACCTTGCCAGGCTCAGGAAATGGACAGATGAGAACCTGATGGTGTTTAACACCAAAAAATGCAAGGTTCTCCACCTTGTGAAGAAAAGCCTGCCAAATGCTAATAGGCTACGCTGGCTAACACTAGATGAAAGGGACTTGGTGGTTATGACTGACCACAAGATGAACATGAGCCATCAATGTGATGCTGCAGCTAGTAAAGCAAGCAAAATGCTGGCTTGAATCTATAGATGCTTCTCAAGCAAATCCCAGGACATCATTCTCCCTGTACTCCCTGTACTCGGCCTGGGTGAGGCTGCAGCTGGAGTACTGCATCCAGTTTTGGGCTTCACAGTTCAAAAAGTATGTGGAGAAGCTTGAGAGAGGC
>NW_005842298.1:1125616-1137209 GCF_000455745.1 Alligator sinensis | reverse complement strand
GCTCACCAGGATCTGGGGAAACATCTGGTCACTACAGCGCCCCAAGGGATGACAAGGTAAAATGGTCTCAAACTCCTCCGTGACCATTTCAGGCTGGACATAAGGAAGAACTGTCTGAGCCCCCAAGATCTGGAATAGACTGCCACAGGAGGTGGTTCAAGCACCTTTGAATGCCTTTGAGAGAAATATGGATGTTTATCTTGCTGGGACACTATAACCCCTGCTGACTTCCTGCCTCTGGGGCAGGGGGCTGGACTCAAAGATCTTCCAAGGTCCCTTCCAGCCCTAGTGTCTATGAATCAATGAATGTATGAATTTGGTGCGAGCATCAGGGCTTGCCCTGTGCCTTACACCTCTATGTTCCTTACTCCTATCCCTTGCAAACCTTCTTCTTGGTTGCTGGCCAAGAAACAGGTTGCTCTGTATTCTGGGTAGTAGACTCTTTGCCCAACTTGCCCTGTGCCTTACACCTCAGCAATCTTCCTTAGCCCTTGTGCCTCTGGAGTTGGTATTAGCCACTGTCCCAGGGGAGCTGGGATGCTGAAGGACCCCCAGGGCAGCAGAGTCCCACTTACCTCCTGCAGAGCCAGAGGAGGCACGCACGCCAAGAACGCCAGCGCAGGTGATCAGCCAGGCGTTTATCCAGCTGCAGCAGAGCAGCGGGGGCGGAGGACGCTTCCCGGAAGGGATAAAAAGTGGCCCAGCCGAGGCAGCGGGGCGGCTGATAGGAGGAGACTGGAGGAGCGAGCTCCTGCGAGGAGGGGATCAGCCAGCGGCGGGGAGCGAAAGGGGCGGAGCCAGAGCAGGCTCCGAGAGAGCTTGCAAAGCAGCCAGCGGCAGTGCTAGCGGAGGAGCCAGCTCCGCGGTTGTCAGCAGAGCCGTTGAGGGAACCAGCTGCATCACCGGCAACAGAGCCGGAGGAGGAGCTGACTGGGTGACGGGAAGCAGAGCTAGCAAAGAAACCAGCTGCATTGCAGGCAGCAGAACCGGTGAGGTAACTGGTCGCGTCATAGGCAGCAGAGCCGGTGAGGAAACCGGCTGTCTCACAAGCGGCAGGGTCGGTGGAGGAGCTGGCTGCATGGCAGGCAGCAGCGCCGGTGAGGTAACCGGTCGCACCATAGACTGTAGAGCCAGCGGAAGAGCCGGCTGCATCACTGGCAGCAGAATTGAAGCAGGAGCCAAGGCAGAAGAACCGGGCTGGCGCCCCAGTAGGCTGTACCTCAAGCCTGAAGACCTTCATTGATGGCCGGCGAGTCAGGGGCGAGAGGGTGGCAGGCCGAGGACAACGTGGAAGCCAGAGGAGGTAGAACTTAAGGTGGCCAGGGTGTAGGGGAGGACGGAGCCCCGAGAGTACCCGCCGGGAAACGCGTCGACCCTGGTGGCTGCCCCAAGGGAGGACCCCCCCACTGAAGTTACATCCGAAGTTGTGGCAGGAGAGTTAAGGGGTCCTCCTGATGTCAGCAGGGGTAACCTCTGGGGTCTACCCGTAAGCCCAGGGCGCACAAGATCTTGGACCCGGGCAAAGGCGGCGCTGGAACACCTATTAGAGCGGAGGCAGGCACAAGCACAAGGTCTTCTTGGTTGCTGGCTGTGAGAGAATGAGTGTGGACATGATGAAAAGACCCGGCAGATGCCACTTCCGGAGCCAATACCATATTAGGATAGAAGCTCCGAGAGTGGAGCGAAGAAAAGAACCGGGCATTTTAGCAAAAAAGGGAGCTGGCAAAAAGTGAAGAAAAAAAAAAAAAAGAGGAAAGAGGATCCCCAAGGGATCAGAAACTTATCTTAAGACTCCTCACAGTGCTGAGGGAAAATGGAGCTCTGAGGGCGGGGGCAGATCCCCGAGGAGATAAACCATAGGATGCATCAGATACTGTGGACCTAGAAAAGTAAACAAAGAAAGGAAGTTTAATCTCTTCGCCTGGGAGATGGCACCCAGTTGTACACCAGTGGAATTCAGGACACCAGTTGAGTCCAAGGTAAAAAGTAAACTAATCTGTCATCTTGTCAAGGAGAGCATGAATAGCGGGGCTTGAAGATAGAAGCCCAAAGAAAAAATGTCCTTTGAAAATGGACAGACAAGATAGAAGGAGACTTTGCTCATTAACTCTAGATTCTGTTTAGCTTAGTTGGTAGTTATTGTGTAAGGACTTTATATAAGTAGAATTACCAGAGTTGTTATTTGAGGTAAGGTTTAAAAAAAAAAAAAAAAAGAATGCAAAAGACTATTTCTGCCTGAAAGTATAAAAAAAAAAAAAAAAAAATATAGAGGGTTTAAAAGATAAAAATAAAGACAAGTTTAATCTGAATCCAACTGTAATTATCTATATCTTCAAGCATGTGCGGCTACCCGGAGAAGCGAGTGAGATAATTTACCCATAGTGGTCATGAACCCCTAATAGAGACATAATCTGAACAAACAATTGACAAAAAAGAGAGAGAAGTCCCAACTCGTGACATCCAAATATAACATCCAAGATGTGGCAGGCGGAAAAAGTTGGGAGTCCGTTAGGTGATTATATAGAGGTACGAGGTGACATCCTAAGCACGACCACCACACTGGCCAAGACCTCTTCGCCCCACTTGCCCTGTGCCTTATGACACCTCTCTGTTGCACCCTTGTATCTTTGGAGTAGCTGCTGACCACCAAGCAAGCTGCGATCATGAGCTATCACTGCAGTAGCAGAGGTCTCAGGTTGCAGGTGGTGCCTTCTTCCCCACAAAAAGCTTGAGTTTCTCTGAATTGTGAAGGGCTTCTTGGTTGCTTTTCCTCCTCTCTGTCTTAGACCCTGTGCCCACCTGGTTAGCTTTGACAGAAACAGGCTTCTTCACTGGCTTTGGCCTGAGCATGAGCTCGATTTCATACAAGTTCTGTAGGCCCATTTCATATAGTCTTCTCACCCTGCACCTGGTTACTGGTCATGTACCTGCCACCAAATTTGGATTGGGGTACATACATAAGAGAACATACACTATAGGTGGTGTGGGGGCCCAAAGATTTAACAGGGGGGAAAAGGTCTATACCGTTTTAGCTTTATTGTGATTTCTCAATGGAGTTGATTGCAATTCAATTTATTGTGGGGAAAAAAAGAAAGATGAGGAAAAAAAAAAATTCTGATTTGTACTTGCTCCTGCTTGATTTCATGGGCCTGGGAAGCAGCGGGGCTGGGAGTTTGTAGGTGGCCAGAGGAGGGGAGTGAGTGAGGTTGCTTCCCAGGCTGGATAAAACAGGGCCCATATTTCAGCTTGGTTGGCCTCCCCTCCAGGCACCTCTCTATAATATGTCTGGGGATAGCCATCTGATGCAAAATGTCTGGATAATCAGCCACATGAGTGTGGCTATGCATCCAGAGACAAAGTACTTCTGGATGTGCAAACACCAAAAATGCACTGTAGATGTCCAAAAAGGCCACTAAGGTGAGCAGGAAAACAGAGAACACGTCAAGGCCTAGGACTAAGCAGGCCAGCTATTGCAATACTTACACAATGCTCTCTGCAGCACAAGCAGTTATTGTATGGACAAAGCACCCATGAGGAACTGTCCAGACATGACCAGATACCCCCTCTCCAACCTCTAGCCTCTGCAGGTGCAAACCTGACTCTGACTATTTCTCCTGTAAGCATCTGCCTGCACACTTGAAATGACCATGCTCTCTCCTGGGGAAGAACGGGTTGAAGTGGGCAGGGGGGAGAGCAGTCTGCAAACCCTCCAAAAGGTGCTGCATGCAGGATTTTTGTAAAGCAAACATTACATTCCAAAGAAAGCACTGGGGTAGGGAAACACTTTTTGCACCGCACCTCCCATAACAGTCCAGCCTACCTGCAAAGAAGCTGTTTTGGAGCTGTGGCAGTAGGCATTAACCCCAACCCTGCACTGCCCTCGGCGACCATATCATATGCATTATAATGTATTTTAAAGACTTAATAAATTGTCTTTAAAGACTTGCTAAAGGCTAAAGGCCCTGAGTGGGGTTGTTTAGTGTTTCTTACAAGACATATCTGGCTAGACCACACCCTAGCTTGCACTTAACAAGTGCTAGCTACTCTCAAGTGCTAGCAACTCTTCACCCTGCAATTCTTTGCAAATCTGTTGAGTAATGTAGTGCCATGACTAAACCCCCACCCAGGCACAGCATCCCAGCCACTCAGGCAGGCACGGTCTCCAAAAACATACCCAACCAGCCCAAAGAAAAAATGACACATTTATTATATAGAACAAAAAACTTAACCGAAAATGAAAACTAATAGAAAAAATAACTATGTACAAATTGACAATATAAAAAGAAAATAAATACAAATGTAACAAAAATAAAATTCTGAAAATAACCTCTCTTTTTTTTTTTTTTACAGTCTTGGTGACAGTCAGTTAAGTCTTCACTGGCCTGTCAGCTCATCCCCAGTGAGTTCTGCCTGTGAAAGTTTTCTGCGAGAAGGGAGGAAAAGAGAAGAGGAAGAGGAGCGGGGGGCTTGGCGCACAGTCGAAAAAGTGGACTTTTGCCAACCCCCCCCCCCGCGCACACACAGGGTCAGTGGGACATATTAACTAAATATCACCCGGGACACTGCATACCCCAGCTGTCAAGTCTGGCAGGCAGCATATTGGACTCATGGCTCTGGAATGGAATGTGATGCAAGTTCAGATTGCAGTATTGCAGGAAGTCATGTAACCACTCACTCCCTCCAAAATTTCAAATTAGTTGCAGAAAACTTACTGTTCCACTGATACTGTCGGAGCCATCGGGAGCCATAGCCACTGCACTGGTAGTCAACGGCATGTGAAGGGGTCACAGTAGGTGGAGGGTATCAGCGGGGGCTGGAGAACAGGAGGTTACATGGGTGGGAGCTGGGAGGACATAGACAATAGGTGGGGGAGAACAATTAAGAGGGGGTAGAAAATTATATTTCTTTCCCCCATTATTTTAAAGTAATAAAAAGGGCAAACAAACAAACAACCAGACACATCTCAACACAACCTGACTGCAGAGGAGGGAGGGGTGAGGAGTGCGGAGTGAAAGAGGGTAAAAAAGAACACAGCACCACCCACTGGCAAGAGGCTGGAACACAGTGGCCCCTTGTGGCAGAGAGGATTAATTACAAGCCTTTGGGGTCTCTGGCTGTTTGCATGAACAAAATCCACACTTGGAGTGGCGTAACATGAAAGTGACGGAATTTAAAACATCTCCAAGTAGTGTTAGTTTAAGGTGCTAAATGGACTTTAAAGCAGTGGGAAATCCAAGGTTGTGCAAACACAAATGCAGTTGCATTGACGTAACAGGAAATTTTGTTTCATCTACACATGCCCAATGTCATCTCTTCAATGGTTAGATCTTCTAATAATATATTTACTGGTTCCCTCTGAACAACTTGCCAGCTATAGCATAATTTTTGCATCAGCCCACTCCCAATTTATTTTAGGGATTTTTGAATGGAATGTCGGATTCCATCCTCCAGCTGATATTAAACAGATAGGTACTGAGTAGTGGAATGTTGCCCTGGATCTGATGGCAGTGAGAAGTATCCTGTTTGCTTCACTCAGACAAGTCCTCTAACATGTACTAGAATGGAGCCAATGCAAGGTGTTCCAGGTAACTCTAAGGGTAACCAGGAATGTTTGAGACCTGCAAAAGCTATCTAATGAGCAAACATAAAGCCAACTGGATAAACTAAACTAGTCCAGGCCACTCTCCATTGCACTGACACTGACTAGAAGGGAAAAGATCTGGATCAAGGGGAAGCTGTCTCAGAAGAGTTCTGTCCCAGAAAGAATGTAAAGAGAGAACAACCAGCTGAACTTTGCTGTGGAAATAAGTATTTGAAATATAGCTCTAGCTGCAAAATTTGAGTATAATTTGTTCTATTCATAGACATTCCTATAACTTTCATCACTAAAGTGTTTATATACAGGACTTAAACTCAGCACCTGTTCTTGATAGGTTATGAATAATTTTTGGATTAATATGTGGTAAAAATTGAGATAAGATTAGGCTGCTTTCAATGTGTGATCCAGATTCTCTACTGTGCCAATATAGGCTCCATTATATTCTCAAGCCATATATTCTTCAGCCTCAACTTAAGTTAGAGCAGCCATCTGAGAATAGTTGGAATAAAAGTACACTTCACTCCACTGCTCATATCTCTGAATTTCCTTTGTACTGGTCT
This sequence comes from Alligator sinensis, assembly GCF_000455745.1. Classification (NCBI taxonomy): domain Eukaryota; kingdom Metazoa; phylum Chordata; order Crocodylia; family Alligatoridae; genus Alligator; species Alligator sinensis. The sequence continues at coordinate 1,131,050 of NW_005842298.1, read as the reverse complement.
GGGCATGTACAGTTTTACCACCCCAGGATACTTCTTATGAAGTCATCTAGGCCTCAGATCCTTACTTAAGTGCAGAGAAGAGCCACAATAAATGAAGAGAGTCTAGCCCTACAGCTTCCTGAAATACTTATCTTCTGGAACACAAATTGTCTGGAATTCATCTTCTAAACACAAATCATAGATAACTTGGCCAACATGCAAAGGATTAGGAATGCTACTGGGGGGGGGTTGGGGGGGTTGGGGGGGTTGTTTGTTTTTTTTAACAGAGAAGGTGCTCTGTTAGGAGGTTTTTTACAATGTGACCAATAACAGTCATGGCCAAATCTGGAGTACTCTGTCCAGTTTTTGGGCCCCTGTGACAACTGTAGGTGTTGTAGAGCTTGCTGCCACTGCCCTGAGCTTGTTTTCCTACAGGCGGTGACAGGGTGGATCTTGGCTTTGGATCACCTGGTCTACCAGGAAGTTGGTCTTATGTTTTCTCGCCTGACACAACTTTGATGATATTATATTGCTAGGAGGCAATGTCCAAGGTGATCCTACCCAGTCTCAATCTCTGTTTTCTTCTGTGAGGCTCCAAACCTCCCCTTTCCCCCACCCTAGCCTCTCCAGATGGCACTCGTAGTTCTCTGCAGCCAGGTCTTAATACTGCCCATTTGTCTATTATAATGTCCTCAGCCACCAGGGTTACCGTCAGCTTCAGTTAGGTGCAAACCCTTCCAAGGCTGGCCTTGGCCTGTGCTCAAATATCCAAAGAAAAAAAAGAAAGCAAAAACCTGACTGCTCTCAGTCTCTTTGCCAGACTCAGTCCATGTCCCGTTCACCTGGGGTCAGGTTCTCATGTCCCAATCACAACAAAAGAAATCAGTTAGTTCAGTTACTGCTCAGCACAGACCTGCCCCAGCTTACTCGTTAGTTCAGTTACTCCCATTCACAGTCCCAATGGGCTCTCTCCCACGTGCAGCAAGGCTCTAACCTGGAACAGCAATTCTTCTGGCCTATTCCCCTGGATCCTCTGCTGTCACTCCACTCCAGGAATTATCAGAAGCCTTGTGTGTGGAGGCCTCCACCTGCCTCCTTCTCAGGGTCACACCCACAGCATTTCTCTGGCAAGTTTCACAACACTTGTCTGCGGAACACTCAGCCACTCCTCTCTCTGCGGCTTGCAGGGAATTGACAGCACTCTGCCCCTCTCTGGGGCTGGAAATACCTCCAAGAAGCCTCCCTCCTCCAATCCAGAGTGAGATGCTGTTCCAGAAGTGTGGTGATTGCTTCTCTTCCCTTCCAGTCTCCAGCTACAGCCCCACTGGCTCTCCATGCTGTAAGCATTGCTTGTTTTCACTTCCCTTGTCTGTTGCTGCCGGCTGCTTTTCTACTCCTGACCTCCCCTGCTCAGCATGTAAGGCACCTCAAGGTTTTTGTTTGCCCTCTCTCACTCCTTCACAGTGCCCCACTACAGAAAGGATGTAGACAAATTGAAAAGAGTACAGTGGAGGGCAAAGAAAATGGTTCAGGGGCTGGGACACATGACTTCTGAGTAGAGGCTGAAGGAACTGAGTTTATTTAGTCTGGACAAGAGAAGACTGAGGTAAGATTTAATAACAACAGCCTCCAACTACCTGAAGGGTAGTTCCAAAGAAGATGGAACTAGGCTGTTCTCAGTGGTGGCAGATGACAGAACAAGGAGCGATGTACTTAAGTTGCAGCAACGGAAATTTCAGTTGGATATGAGAAAGAACTCTCTCAGTAGGAGGGTAGTAAAACACTGGTACAGGTTATCCAGGGAGGTGGTGGAATCCCCATTCTTGGAGGCTTTTAAGACCCAGCTAGACAAAGCCTTGGGTGGATTGATATAGTTGGGCACAGTCCTGCTTTGAACAGGGAATTGGACTAAATGGCCTCCTGAGGTCCCTTCCAGCCCTAATTCTCTATGATTCCATGAAATGTCAGCAGTTATAGATTTCTGGCTGGCTGTCAGTTTTTCTCTGCACATTATGTATGATATGCCACTGTCTGTCCAAGCAAAGTCCAATCTATGACCATGCAAATCTCTTGGGGCTAAATCAGACTTTAAAAACCCAAGCATGGGTATGGCTGTACACAGGAGTCAGATCATTTGGCTGAAATCTAGACAGGCTATAAATCAAAGGACTGAAAAATCCAGGAAGTTGCCTATATAAGACATGAACTTTCAGATTCTCCTAAAAGTCTATCAAGAAAACCCTTGGTTTAACTCTTACCTGATTGGCTGCTTCCTCATTCCTCCGCTTCCTGTGAAAAGGCAGTCAAACAGCTGCTTCCTCCTTCAGCAAATAATACTAGTTTTCTCTCCTTCCCATCCCCTCTACACAAGGTCTCACAGACAGCAGGGCAACTGCTGCTTCCTGCAAGCTATGAAGGTTTTCAGCCCCCTTTGGATCTGCTAATTTCCCTAGTGTGGAATGAAGTAATTCCTGTATTTCCTTCATCCCTCTTTATCCTCAGCCAGCACCACAGGAAAGCAAGGAAGCACAGGAACTTGAGTGGTGCATGTGCAAGGCCCAGCACTAAGGAAAGCAACCAGGCAGCAATGGCAGCAGCAGATGCTCTGCTGGCCTGGGCTGAGTTCCCTTCCCCAGCCCGATCCTAACACTGGGGAGGGGAACTCAGCTAGGCTGCTTCAAACTCAGAACTTTTGAAACATTTCAATTTCCCTTGTTTTGTGTCAAGGCTGTTTCGGAGCCCTTCGTTTCATTCTGATTTCGCTGTTTCGAGCTTGAAATGAGTCAAAACAGTATCAAAGCAAAACAGCCGGCAAAATTTCACACAGCCCTAATGTAGGGTTAGTGTAATGTAGAAAATAAATATTTAGAAACCTAAAATGTTCTGGATGGGGCCGAGTGCTAACATGATTTTAGACTTAAATCATCATTTTAGACTTAAATTAATTACCAAATAAGACTCCACCCTTTGCTCTTCAAAAACTCCCCACTCCTACTTCAGAAAACAACAGAGGGACATTATTGCTTGTTGATTCTACCTATTAATTTAGCACGAAACATAGCCAGCATGTGGTCTTCTAGCTAATACACAGGCACCTCTGTGCAAGGCAGAGGGGAGTGGGGAATTTGTGCTCAGCATGGAGTGGTGAGGGGGTGGGGGATGAGCAGCCTGCAGTCCCTGTCTGAGGTGCAGCTAGGGAGCGGGGGGTGCAGCCCTGCTGGTGAGCAGATAGTCCCACCCAGTCCAGAGAGCATGCTGGGATTCTGGGGGCATCTGATTTATCTTAAATCAGCAAGGGTTCTGGGACATTGCATAAACCAGTTTGCCCCAAATCAGTTAAGTCAGATACTACAGTTAACTAGGTTTATCTCAAACCAGTTTCAGCCATTTTCAAAATGGTTTATGTGTACTCAACATCTGTTCTGTTTAACAGGTTTAAACCAGTTTCTAATCACTTAAACCAGTTTATGTGTAATGTCTGTCCCTAGCCCCAGCATCCCAGTATGCTTCGAACCTCCCCCCACAGCCCTCCCCTCTCAGGATGAGTGGACTAGCTGTGGCCCAAGCTGTCTGCTCCAGCTGAGCATGCTCATCTAGCACTTCTCAGATTCTGGCCTGAGACACTGCAGGCATATCACTGCATTTCCAGAATCAAAACTTAATGTCCGTTCATTTGATTATTGGTTCAATCTACACAACTTAAACTAATGTGTGAAAATTGAATTGATTCAGCCTCAGGCTTTTTGACTGTCTATACTTAATCCTTGAGAAAAATATGCCTGGTCACTTATATTAGTATTTGTGAGTGTTTCATGAACACTTACTGCTTTCTGTCTGCCAAGAATACTGAACTGGAAACCTCCATCCAAGTTCACTTGCAAGAAAAAAAAGAAAAAGAAAGAGAAAAAATGCCATATTATATAACATAGAATGTGTTGGGATGCATTATAATGTGTATTATAATTAAATGCATCAAAATACAACACAGAATAACATATAGCTTGCATTCCTGAAGTTTACTTTGTTATAGTTTTATCAATCTGTTCATGTGTCAATGCTAAAGTCTGAAGGCATTCTGCTGAGGTAGAGCAGAAGCACAAACAGCGTAAATCTTGCAACAGCTGCACGTCTACTGTTGATCAGGCAACCCAAAGCAGCATTTCTTGCTCAGTGTGCCAAAGACAGTTCAAACCACAACATTGGCCTGGTCAGCCACTCACATGGTCACAGAAGTCAAACCAACCAGAGATGTCATGGTTATCTTCAAATTTGAAGGATGAACAGCAACATACTGAAAAAAAAAAATCTGCCTTTTTTTTTTTTTTTTTTTTTTTTTTTACACACACTGTAAGCCATTACTGTGAACTATTATCTTTCAAAATTCAGAAGTTTGTTCGGGTTCTGTTAAAGTTCTTTGATGAACTCTTTGCTAAATCATATATATATATATATATATATATTAGTTTTGATCGTGTGTTGAACAGTAGGGCTGTGCAAAGCTTCGGATTACGATTCGATTTAGACCAATTTCAAAGTCAGAGATTCAGCCTCCAATCGAGTCACTAGAAGCATAAATTTTTCTGAATCGATTTGGAAAAGATTAGTCGATTTGGCGGGCAGTCTTTATGGAGAAATAGAAACTTAGAAGAGGGAGGGGGAGCAGAGACAGGAAGGGGAGCGGGGACGGGGGGGGAAGGACTGACATCTCTAGCTGGCCAGTGACTGACTTCTCTCCGACTGTCCTTCCAGTCACCATGTCTGTCGGGAGGGACATAGAAACAGCATAAAAGCCTCTGTCTGCAGGCTTTTCTGAGCTGTTTCTGCCTGAGCAACAGCACTGTTGGTACCTGCCACTTTAAGACCTAGGCCAAGCTGCCAGCAGGTGCCCAATTAGGCAGCCCTGAATCTAAAATGGCTGATGCATATAAACAGGGAAGTTCACTGCTGTCAGGGGAGGCAGCAGCATTGCCTGGCTGCAAAGCTTTAGTGTATCATTCTGGAGGTAAGGAAGGAGCTGTAGGAGATGGCTAGGAGGTTCCTGGTCCTGGGCATGACCTAAAACTGCACCCTGCCAGGAGTGGGTGGCCTATTGGGGCTCTCAGTTGTGAAGGAGCCCCCAGGAAATAATACCAGGCTAGTGATCAGCCCAGTGAAAGATGGGTAGAGGCACCTTAACCCTAGCCCTCACCTTTGGCTACGTCCAGTAACACCAGAGGTAGTGAGGGCCAGGCATGACTGCAGCCACCTGAGCCCTGTGGGGTGCAAGACCCTGAGGAGGGAGAGTGGGGGCCAGGCATGGCTGAGGCTACCTGAGCCCACTGGGGAAGGAAGCCCCGTGGCCCCAAGTGAGGAGATAGTATGGAGCTGTCACAACCCAAGGGTGTGATTTTGTTTGTGTGCGCTTCGGCACTGCTAAATTATTTCCCGCCACTAGGAGCTTTCTTTGCAGGGTGCA
>NW_005842298.1:1122391-1125290 GCF_000455745.1 Alligator sinensis | reverse complement strand
CCTTCCCTGCGCGCAAGTTCCACGGAGCCTAGCAAACTTCGTGTGAGTGTATCCAGAGCTCTTCTCCGAGTTGTTTTCTTCGGTTGACACGACGGGCTCGCGTTTTTAGAGCCTTCAACCGGATTGGGCTAGAGTTCGCATGGAAGGAACTCTTGTCCGCTTTTCTTCTTTCCTGTCTGTAACTGCAACTCAAGCAAGTTTTCCTGCCTGCACCGCGACCATCTATGGTGTAAGTAAAATAATCTTTAATCAACCGCTAAGCGTCCGTGCCTAATTCTATTCCGCCGGCCTGCATTCCCCGACCCGTGTGCCAGGGCTGCTGGCCACAGCCCGCCGCGCGCCCCCAAGGGCCTCGGACCACTCCCGGCCCACACAGGAGCCTCAAGTGAGGAAGGGGTGGAAATGAGGACCAAAGTAAGGGGGCAGAGATGGGACTACCCCCTCACTGGGGCTCCACACATGAGGGGTGGAGATGTGGAGCCCTAGGTGAGGAAAGTAGGTTACCAGAATGGTTAAAAGGGCCAGGGGCCCATTGCAAGGTATGCCCAGAGCTGAGGGCCTGGGGTCCTGACTGGCCTTGGAGTCAAGGCCAGGGCCTGTGGGGCCTGTGTGGCCAAAGGTCCTGGAGGGGGACCACGCCTGAGAGGGGAAATAGTTTCAGGGAGCTAGACAGCCCAAATGAAGATGGGGTATGGTGCCTGAAAGGAGGGATCTTAGAGGGGTCTGAACTGGAGGATTCTGGGGCCCAGTGTGGGGCTGGTGAAATTAACATCAGTGGATGCCATCTGCGAGGCATTGACTGCGGTGTATGGGAGGTACAGAGCCACAGATAGGGCCCCCTGGCATCGGGGCAAGAATGGACAGCCTCCAGCCTTAATTAACATCTTAATTAATTAAGAACAAGGCATGGCAGGTGAGTGGTGTGCCCAAAGGCGAGTGGGGCAACTAGTACTGTGGCTAGGCGGGGAGCCTCACTTTGCCATAGTGGACATTCCTCACAGTGGGCCCCTGATCCTTTTGACCATTCTGGTCCTGGTCCCAACATTGATCAGTCAAGGGTATTCTACCTCAGGACTCTGAGCCTCTAGCCCCACTCTCTCTCTGGGGTCTGCCTTCTGACCCCTACTAGGGGTTACCTACCTGGTGGTAGGAGCTGGTGTAACTCACACCACAACTGGTGTTCCAGGGTCTCACAGGGACTCACTCCCCCTTGAAGCAGCATGTCATTGTGCTCACTATAGATCTTGCTTTTGACCTACACTCGGCCTCCCAGTGATGGAGGACTTACCGGGGTCAGGACTCACCCCTCTCTTAGGCTGAGCCCCCTTTACTTGGCCTCTGTCCCAAGCTTCAGCCTCAGGCATCTAGAGACATACCTTGGCCTACTCCCCTCACTCAGGGCCCCACACCTCTGCCCCCTCCTCACTCAGGGCCCCACACCTCCACCCCTGTAGCAGAAAGCCCCCCTTTCCTCTTGTCTGCATTTGCTCTCCCCTCTTTGGATATGTTTCTCTTTTTCTACCTTTTCTTCCTTCCTCCCTCCTTCCCTCCCTCTTTCACTATAAGATAAGGAATTGTGTTTAAAACTTTGTATGTGTGTATTTTGTATCTCCTCTTGTATTTTGGTATTTTTATCTATTTGTGTGCCATGGCATTACTCTTGTAGCTTATATTTTATACTCTTCACCTTTTAACTTCTGAAACTAAACACATTTAGTAAGTTATACACTGTAATAATGTTAACAAGGGCAGGAATCAAACTGCCGCTTCCCTGTATCAGGTGGGCCCCTGAAAGAGCTACTGAATCAGTGATTGAATGTGTAACACAGTAGCAGGCTTCAGTAACAAGCAGCAATTAACACCTATGAAAACCGCAGATCAACCAATGGAAGAAAAAAATAGGAGACAATCTAGCAACCGGGAATTCTCTAAACTTCACTGTTCAAGGGCTAGAAGCCCTGGTATGAGCTAATCAACACTGGGGACCAACTTTTGGGGCTGAATATCTCCTGATCGACCGCTCCCAGAGCCTTATTCATGACAGCAGTAAATTAATCAAAAGTCATCAATGGACTCCCAAACCTGTACATACATGTGAACGACCCCTGGGGCTGACAGATGCCATCCAATAGCCACCAAGGGGGAAGTCCCACGAGGGTCAAAGACCCCTGGTTTAGGCAAACCTGAAAACTGAGGAGTCACCAAAGTCTGCCAGGGACAGATAAAAAGCAGTGAAAAGTGACCCTCAGGGGCACCCTCTTGAACTCCAACTTGACCAGTGCCCGACCTACCCAGCCAGAAGGACCAGCCGGCAACCCCCTTCTGGAGGATAACACCACACTGGAAGAAGCCTCGACTGGCCATCGATGGCCGACTCCAGTGCCTGTGGGATACGTATACCCAACTCTTGTAACTCGCTACTGTGTTTGGGGACCAGCCCCAAGGTTTATGATTTGACTTCATTACAGTGTTTCAATCCACCTAATAAACTAGAATTTTAAGGATCCCAAGTTGGACATTGGTAGCCAACATCCCGGTAGGCTCAGGTGGCCGCAGCCATGCCTGGCCCCTACCACCTCCAATGTTATCAGACCCACCCAAAGGTGAGGGCTAAGGTTAAGACACCCCTACCCACATTTCACCAGGGTGATCACTGGCCTGGCATTTCTTGGGGGCTCCCACACCACTGAGAACCCCACCAGGCCACCCACTCCTGGCAGGGTGCAGTTTTTGGTCATGCCCAGGACCAGGAGCCTCCTAGCTATCCCCTACAGCTCCTCCCTTATCTCCACAATAATACACTGAAGCCTTGAAGCCAGGCAATATTCCTGCCTCACCTGCTAGCAGTGAACTGCCCTGTTTATATAGGCAGCCCTGAATCTAAAATGGCTGCCACCAA
>NW_005842298.1:1113961-1122377 GCF_000455745.1 Alligator sinensis | reverse complement strand
GCCTAGTTCTAAAAGGGGCAGGCACCAACAGTGCCCTGCCACACTTAAAAAAAAGAAAGCTCAGTGTTTTCCCTGGGAGTGTAATCTATCACTTCGCAGGGAAGCACACATTCCACACACACGGACACACACACACACACAGATCATAAAAGAAGTCAGATATTCAAAGAAGAAGAGATTCAGAATCAGATTATATACAGTTATTAGTTATTAATATTATTATAGTTAGCTTACATACAGACTAAAGGCAACACAGAAGCCAGGTAGAGATTCTGATTGAGACTAACACAGAACTCAGGGTCTTAAAAGAAAGAGATATATTATTTTAGGTACACATTACAACACAGAAGACAAATGAGAAGTACAGTAGTAGTCACACATTCACATTAATAGCACATCACAGAAGAAGACACCATATACAGTTATTAATAATCAAAGCAGAGACCAGTGCATGCAACACAGTAGAATAAAATACACAACAGAGTCACACTCCACATTCATAATTCATAGTAAATAAATACATCACAGCAGAGAAGAAGATAGACAGCACACATTTTTTACACAGTTCTTCATACTTATTACTCAATTAAACAATCAAAGCAGAGTCCAGCGCATGCACACAGCACAGCAGAATAAAACACACAATGCAAAAGGAGTGACACACACACTGTTTGCAGCACAGGAAAGATTAATATGAAGTATGCTGGAAAGGCAGGTGCCAGATCTTCTGGCAGGGGAGGGAAAGGAGGTAGGGGGAGAGCTAGAACTGCAAGTTTCCCCGCCCCCAACCCAAACACAGATGCATTCTTTTCCCAAGCAGCCATGAGGCTTCTGCTGCCAGTGGAGGCAAGGAGGTGGTGCTGCTGCAGAATCACTGTCTCCTCCATCCCAATGTCATCTCCCAGTGTTAACCTCCCACTCCTGGAGGAGGAGCTGGAGCTGGAACCAGGGGACCTGAGTGCCCTGGCTTAAGCAATTCTGGGGTCTGAGGGGGAATCAGAGTTCATGGTCCACAACCCTCAAAGTTCCCCAAACCCAGGTCTCCTTCTCCAGAAAGCAGCACCTCGGAGGAGGTTGAGTTGTGGAGGCTCAGGCAAGCGGCTCAGCTGAGGCAGCTCCTTCTGCTGTTGTGCCTCATCCTTCTGAGGGGTGGGATAAGGCAGCATCCCCACCCTCAACCCAGAAGCAGATGAGTAATGTAGTATGGGAGCATTTTGAGCTGGCAGATGATCCCAGGTTTGCTATCTGCCAGCACTGCCAAAGGCAGATCAGCCAGGCCAAGGAGGTGAAACACTTCACCACCATGGCAATGCTGCTGCATCTAAGGAGGCAGCATCCCCTTGACCTTCTTTCTGCTTAGCCTGGCACCAGTACAAGTGTGCCCAAAGGGAAGTTCCCCACTCACTCCAAAGCCCCCATCCCCTCAAAGCAGAGGCAGGCCACCCTGGAACAGTGGAGGAAAGGTGGACAGAAAGCGGGGCGACTTGCAAAGGCAAGCGAGATCACCCAGAGCACTGGGGCGATGCTTGCTCTGGATAGCCAGCCCTTCTCTCTAGTTGAGTGGCCAGGGTTCAGGCAGCTCATGGTGCTGGTGGACCCATCTTACCAAGTGCCTGCATGTACCACCCTTAGCAGGACGGTGGTACCCTCCCTGTATGAGGCATGGAGGGAGTACTTGAGGCAGGGGCTGCACAAGGTAGGGCTGCAGGTAGCCTTGCACTTCACCTTGGACATCTGGAGCAGCCAGGGTGGCGATCATGCCTACCTGTCCCTCACAGGGCACTGGTGTGATCAGTCAGGCCAAGGTGCTGGATGAGTCCAACGTGGCAAGGGAGATCACGGTGGCCATGAACCGCATGGTGCAGGGGTGGCTCATTGGGCAGGCCGAGCTCACCTGCGTGTTCATGGTCACCAACAACGAGGCCAATATGGTGAAGGCTGTCCATGATGCCAACTTTGTTGGCATCTGCTGTGTGGCATACAGGCTGCATCTCATAGTCAGGGATACCTTTGAGGGGGACAGGGCTGCTGGTGATGGTGCCGCCACTACTGCTACAAGCCAGTAATTCATTGATGTTCTGGTACCCCAGAGCAGTTAATTCCAGGTAACTCCCTATCTCTGGGCAGCTCTACTCATCCATCATGAGTTCTAGCCTGAACAGAACTCAATTTTCCTTCTTATTACTATTTTATGGTTGATAAATAAAGTTCTGTAAAGGTTTGTTTAGGTTTGTTTTTGCTTTGAGCTATTAGGACCATAAAATCTGTGTAGCGGGTCTATTTTAGAGGCTGCAGAAATATGAATTAGGAGCTCTCCTCTGGTAATTGTATAAGAAAGAACTGTATCCAGAAAAAAAAACCCTTTCAATAGCTTTGTAATGTGAATGAAATAACTCTGCTGGTTCTTCATTCATCCACTTACCATGGTACAAGGCTTAAATTTCTAAAAACAATCAGCCCATTTAAAACAAAACTAAACAAAAAATCTGCTCTATATATAATAAAGAATGAAAAAAAATGGCATATATGTAATTCACAGTGTGCAGACTTGCAGCTGCCTATTTTATGGACTTGTGCTGTGCTAATTGTACTTCCCCTTACTCCTCCTCTATATTTTTCTTCTACAATCACTACTGCCCTTACTAGCCACTGCTTGGAAAGTCTTTACTGATCCTGTATGTCATACAGTCTCCTTCAAATGAATTTTCTTCAACACCTAGCCTCTCTATTGATGACCTACATTCACATATTAACCGAATGAGCTATACTATTTGAACAATTAACTAAGTGCTAAAAAAAACAGGTACCCCTATACATTATTGGTTTAGGTGATCTCCCCATTCATGTTTGTATTCTGTCAGCTATGGAACCCCCAATTTAGATGAGGGCTGTTCAACATATAGCTGCTTCTCTCCCCATTGCTTTGGCTTTAGGTTCCCCTCTCCACCCACCTCCAGCTTCAGGTTCCTGCCCTCACCATAGCGGGAAGGGCAGCATGGTGCAGGCCATGGAGTTTGTGGGGCCCTTGGTCGGGGCACCCGTGCAGCACAGTGCAGTGAGGGAGCCCACAACTCACAGTTCAGAGAGGAAGGGCACACAGTATGTTTCCATATTTTATCATAAAAACTTCTTTCTTTCTCTTTCTCTGCTGTCACATCTCCCTGAATCTTTTAGCATAGACTGAAAGGTCTTTGCAACAGGGACATTCTCTTATTTTATTTGTGAAGCTCCAAGTAGGCTACTGGAGCTATTTTCAAATGTTAAATCATAACAATAAATAACAGCAGCACATATGAGAGTATTCTTAAGAAGTTCTAATCTAATAATATTTAAAGATATATTCAAAGTGGCAACACTCTTTTGTACAGAAATAGATTCATTCTCAGCACTGCAGAGCTGATTTCAGGGGTTCTGTTATGCTTTAGGCTGGTGTGGGGGTGTAATGTGGAGGTTTTGTGCAACTTACAACCATTCTTTAAGATACTTAGCCAGTTTGCGGTGTCACAGGTTTGCCTTATTTTGCATTTTCCCTTGACTTGCCCATGGTATGTATTATTTTTGGACAACCACTCCTCCTTTTCAAGTTACAAACCCGTTCCTTGTGGCCTCCACTGTTTCTGATGTTGGCTGCCTGCCAGTAGCTGCTATTATCTCTTTTAGCTGCACTTCAACTTCCAACTGGTTAAAAATTAGGGTTCTTGACACTTAATAGCCACTTTTTTATATGCCACTTATGCCAGGGGTATAACTTTTATATCACCTTTTGTACCATCACTAGATTTGGCCCAATGAACAGGGGCACTAGGAATTCTGCTGAAATCATGTCATGCTCAGTTATTAAACCAGCAAAAAACAAGAAACTGTCAGCATTACAATGCTCATCTTTCTCTTTTCTGTGGTTTTCCAGCAGTCTGCATGCTTGTCATACTATATTGTAGCATTCATGTCAAAACAATTCTTAATAGCCAGTCAGTCTTTTAAAATTCAAAAGATGTCAAAAAGTTTTGCAGCAGAGGTGACTGTATGCATTGCTTTAGGATTAGTTCAATCTGAATGGTCAAATTTTGCCTACAAAAGACATATTTTTAACACTTCTGCTAATCACAGTTTGGATATAGCTGTTCTAGACTCATGTTCTAAGGGACATTTAACTTTCATGGATTAAATTACCTGAATTCTGCCTGCAGAAGAGAGAACAAATAGCCTGCCAATCTATGGATGAGTGCTCTGTGCCTCTTGTGACTCATTTTTGGCTTGGGAATGTATACTTCAGATGTCATTTTTTGTGGTGATGCTCTCTCACAACTATGTTCCTGGGTATCTTTGTACAGAATGAGTTACAAATAGGCCTAGGGGCAAGGTTCCCTCTAAGCTGCGCACATGCACAGCCACACACAATAAGAAGTCTTTCTGCACAGTAACTTTTTAATGCCAAACACTTGCCCAGAGAGGAGCTGGGCTGTGGCAACTTGTAAACTTTGGGTACAGAGCATGGCAGGGGCACTGGGGCCAGCGTGGGACACTTACTGGTGGTAAGCTCCTCACTCCTCTACAGCAAGCTTTGCCCTGAGCCTGGTGCCATGTGCCTCTTCACTCCCTGAGGCAAGGCAAGGCCAGGGCGGGGGCTGGGGCAGAGCCGGGCACCGCATAGGTATATTGTTACACAAAGGAGATGACATAGGTGGCATCTTAAAGAGCACCCAGGACCAGTCTGGATTTTAGGTAAAACTTCATTTACTCTGGTTTCATACAAACTTAACTAAAAATCAGAATTAGGCCCAGCATCCTCTGCATAAAATCTTTGCCCTCATATTCAGAAAGCTGTCAGCCCACTTGTGTCGGAGTAGAATCAGAGCAATTGTTATGAACAATATGCATTCAGTAGGATTTTTACCAAGGCACACATGATCTACAGCCTTACTTCCTACACAACCTTTCTCAGTCAGGATGCCACAGCATCCTGGGGTGCCTTGAGATCCTTTCAAGGGTGTCACATGATGTCAACACTGTTACATTTACCACCTTAATTCACAAGATAAACCCAGAGATTTCCAAAGAAATCCATAGCCATGGACTTTCTCAGATCTTTGCAACAGAAAAGCTTTTATTGGTTTTTGCTGGGATACAAATGTGTCTTCTCTGTGTCTCAATAGCTCTAGCTATTAAGCTTCAGTTAGTTATCTGCTTTAGTGTTGTTTTGGTTGCACAACACTGTTCTTGATCTCCCTGCAGTTTATGGGCGTGCTCACGGATTGCTGCACCTTATATGGAACATTGCCTAGGGGCCAAAATAAAGCAAATTGAAATGCAGATTTAAAAAAAAAAGCATCCTTACAAAAGTGTTAGGATTGCTTATGCATTATATTTGTAGTGGGTTCCTTCTTCTCAGTTCTCTATCTGTATTGCCAAGTGTAAGCCTGAGTCATAGGTGATCTTGACTAGAAGTTAGGTCACTGGAAAAGGGCAGGAGCCAGTGGCAGGGTCCAGGGTACACCAATCAAGATGGAGTTCCAGGAGCAGAATCCAGGTTAAAGGCCAAGTCAGAATTCTTGAGTCAGAAACCAAATTACCAAATCCAAAGGGAAAAATCCAAGGGCAGACTCCAAGTCACAGGCCAAAAAAGGGTTCTGGAGTTAGGGAGTGAGTTTTCAAAGTCAAGGGGAATTTTCAAACAAATGGAGTCCAGAAACAGAGCAGAACTGGGTCAGGCATCAGAAAAACAAGAGTACAGGAGCTCCAACAAGGCTTTCCATAGCAGTTCTTGAGAAAGAACTGATGGCTAGCCTCCTGTCTACTGCCACAGATAGATTTAAATGGGGAGGCTGACAATCAGGAAGCCCTAAGAGTGGCCAACTTGTTCATCCACAGGGGTGGGGCTGCCAGTTTAGAGCCTCAGGCAGATATGGCTAGCTGGGTAATTAGTCTGGCTGGGCTGCCTGTTAGGACCCCTGACATCTGAGCCAGGCTTCCAGAAATTTATTGAATCAGAAGAACTCTTCTAGGTCATGGCAGCCACATACCTTTGGAAAGACAGCCTCTGTTGAAAAAAAATGAAAAACATAACAGTGAAAAAGGTCCACATCTCCTTGTGGGATAATGATAAGAAACAGAAACATCTATTGTATTAGGAATGACCAAAAACCCACTAACTCAGAAGAGGCATAAATAATAACTGGAAAAAAATAATGTGTTCATTATGTAAAGGTGGCAGCTGTCTTCTGCAATTGCTCTCCAATGTCCACCAGGATTCTGCACTTACACAAAGCTATAATTTAAGGTGAAGCAAGATTTTCCACATTTGCAACTATTGTTTGCAGTTAGAATACGTTCTCAGAGGAATATAATCCTATAATTCTTCCCATACAAGGTTTTGGTTACAATTCTTCCCATACGAGGTTTTGGTTCAGGCTACTTGAATCTGAAATAAGGAATATGATCCATTAAGCTGGAAAAAAAATCCCCTGTGAAAAATGGGTCTTCAAAATAATGTGTAGGAGGCTAAGAGAATCCTATCTAAATGAAACAGATTAAGATTAATCTTCCATGCTTGAAAATAGTCAATATTATCTGTTGCAATAGCAAGGATTAGGGCAAAGATTTTGCATGGTAATATATGAAAACATACTTCTACTTTACTGTAACCTGATATTGCTCCTTTGTTTTCATGTATCCAGAGCACCCTCACTGGGGTAGGGCAACAAAGAATTACCCTGGCAGTAATACATTAAGCAGGATGGGAAGTGCTAGGGTAGATACAAGGAGCCATATATAGCTGCATAGACTGTACAAACATACAGTAACATTACCTAGACTGTAACTTATCATTCTAATATGATAAAAGCTTTAGTCTGTCTGTCCATAATGCTTTATTCACACTCCAATTGGTTGCCTGAAACAACCAAAGTGCTCCAAGAGTGTTCCACACAAGAGACAGCAGTGGAGGAGTAGTGGAGCGCAGCCAAGACAGTAGAGATGGAGCAGACAGAGCAGAGGGGCAGTGGGGGAGACCAGAGCTGCTGGCCTTGCCCCTGCCACCAGCCCAGCTCCCTGGAGGCAGCAGTGGCATGGGGTGCTGGACAAGGGGGACAGAGGGGATGACGGGGCAAGCTTCCCCCCCTGCTCCTTAGAGGTGGCAGCGCAGGGTGCTGCTGGAGCAGCATTGGCCTGGCCCCGCCTGCTCTGGCATTGCTGTTTCCAGGCCCTGACATAAGCTGGCGGGGAGGGGAAGGCGGTGGGGAGGGGAGTGGGAAGGAGAGGGCAGGGCACAGTGGCAGTGCCCCACCGCTGCTACTGCTGGGCCCAGAGAACAGCTGGGAGGGAGAGAGGGGAGTAGAGGTTGCACATGACCGGATGCACAGCAGCAGCATGGGGCACTGGATGGTGGCTGCAGCATGCAAGTTTCCCCCCCTCCCCTGTGCCTGGGAGGCACCAGTGCCATGGGGTGGAGCAGCGGGAGAAGGGGGGGGCGGTACATGGAACCAGACTGGTGGGGGGTGCATGGGGCTGGAGGCAGAGTAGCGGCAGCACAAGCCGGTGGGTGGCAGTGCTCCATCCCTGCCCAACCTCCATCGTTCTTGATGGGCAATTAGCTAGTGTATAGCATAAGGTTCAACTGAGACCAGCAATGTTGTTGCATAAAACACCACTGATAATTTAGTTGGATTAAATACATTTAAATAGCAGAGGGAAAGGAACATCCAGTGGTTATGGCATCAGCCTAGGGATTTAGGAATCATCGGTTCCGTTCCCTGTTCTGCCACACAGTCCATCCGACTTCTATTTAGCTGCCTAACTTTCACTGAAATCATTTGTAATTATTGTTGAAGTAGGAGTTGTGTATCTAGATTTGGGCCTTAGTCTCTGTGCTTCAGATTACCATCTATAAATTGGTGCTCATGACGAGCCTTGAGTATCAATACATTCAAGGCTGAGGAGCTCAAAAACTCCATTCACTGTATTAGCATGCATTTGTATAAGCACCAAAGAGAGATGAAAGGTCTTATACAAAACATTCAATTCTGTCTGCATTTGAATGAACAAAATACAGTACACTCCACTTACGTGCTTAGCAGCTAAGTATATAATTTGTTTAACTGCATAACATAATGCTGTCATGACCCAAAGGCATGATTTTTTGTGTGCTTCGGCACCAGAATTATCCCCGACAAGTTGCAGCTTCATTGCACGGGAGAGTTTCCTGTTGCAGAGGAAAACCCCGGTGCAGGGACGAGTTTCCCGCCTTTCTGCAGCTTCTTTTGCAGAGTGCATTGCTCATGTTGCAAGAGGAATGCACGATGGAAAAGAGTTCCCACCACTGGTATGTAAATTCGTTCCCTGCTATTGGCTAGTTTTAAATTATTCCCACGTGGCGGCTAGCGATTGGCCTGTTAGCCGTATAAGAGGCTTGAGCAGTTTC
>NW_005842298.1:1091944-1113867 GCF_000455745.1 Alligator sinensis | reverse complement strand
TGATTTTGGTGGCTCGTTCACCCAGAGCATCCAGAGCTCTGTTCCGTGGAGCCTAGCAAACTCCACGTGATCGTCCGTGTTGTCTGTGTCTGTAACCGCAACTCAAGCAAGTTTTCCAGCCTGCACCACTACCATCTTGGTGTAAGTAAACAATCTTTAAAACTATCGCTAAGCGTTTGTGCCTAATTCCAGCTCGTCGGCCTCCCTCTCCGACCCGGCGTGCCCGGGCTGCTGGCCACAGCCCGTGTGCAGCACGGAAAAGGGCTCGGGTCGCTCCTGGCCCACACAAATGCCAGTCCCAAGTTGTCTGTTGCTTATACTGCAACAAACATTGGTCATCTGAATATTGGTTAAATGCATAAACTTCCTAAGAGCATAACATAAGTTTCACTCTCTGCTTTGTAATGTAATTGTGCTACTGTTAATTGCACGCAAACTGTAACAGTAACTATTGGTATGTCCTTTGTAACTGTTTGTACCCCGTTTGACTGTGCCATCAACAGTGAAAGGGAAGCAGCTGTCAAAACCCCCTGAAAATGACAGGAGTTACTTTGAGGGCTGCTACTACCATCTTACTGACAGTGCTGTAAACAGCTTTCATTTAGCACAGAGTTTTAAATGCTGTTTTATTAGCAGCTGTAGAACTGACCGATTCCCATGGTTTTCAAAGTTTCTAATAGTTTAGGGGATGGTATCAGAAGCCTTGGAAGCCATGACAGCTAGTCTCTGTATTTTTTTAAGCAGTATTAACATTAAATTCAAATGTTCTAGGGAGCACATAGCCTTTTGCAACCCTGAGGCTATGCACCTAAACCAAACTTATCGTATCTGTTAATGAAGTCCACTGAAACCATAGGGAGTAATATTAATAGAATGTCCTACCATGTCACAAAGCAGACTCCTGAAACAAATCAACTCCTGTAATTCATACCAGGACCTGAGGGTGAACAAGACTGTAAGGACTGTGAGAGTGAAGTGGTTTTCAAAATGACACCTTTCACTTCTTTGGGGCTGCTGTGTACTAGGCTGCTGAAAAAATGCAAGAGCTTTTCAAGAGTGAAACCATTGTATTGGAATGTTGGCATGCTGGTGAGGACATGCCAAAACACAAAGGTGTTCTTTATACTATGTCCCTGGTACATTAGGCAAGGCTGCAGTTGTTATTTCATTTACATATTTAGGGAATGATTATGTTTTTAAACAAGTAATGTTTCATGTATCTAGAAGGAAGTATTTTAGCATCCAAACCAAAATTCCTATGGCACAGTAATCCCTCAGACTCCTAAAAAACTGTTAACTGGCTTAAATGTACCAGAGAAGTCTATATCATATTTCTAGAAAGTATTTCAGTAAAAATGGAAGGCCAGAATTGGAGTAGTGCCATATAGTTGATATTGCATTGGACTGAATGGAGGAAGCTGTAAAAAAGTATAAGTACTTAGCAACATTCTAAAATATAATTTATTACAATTTTTACAGAAATAGGTTTTTTAATTTGCTAATTTTAGCTTAGTTCCTACTAAATACATTTTATGTAATTATTTAGTATAATTAATTGCATGTAAACTATTAAGACCTCTTCACTAATGTGGAAGAAATCAAACTTCGCGTTGTGGTTGTATCAGAATTGGCAGAGCCATCTTGGTTTATTTAAAGCTATACCAGTGATCACAAGGAGGGTTCTCAAAGGAAATCTGACCTCTACAAGTTTACAAGCATATTTATACTTTAGCGAGCGAGAAAAGATGCAGGGTTCAGACAAAGCAACCTTGAGAGAAACAGAAAGATGTTGATCATTCGTTTGTCACACACAAGCAGTTTACTTATTCAGGAAAAAAACACTGTGTTTTGGGAACAGTTAACAGCTTCTGGGGTTTTTTTGGTTCCTGGAAAGGAAGAGGTTAACAACTGCACACAGACAAAACAAGGCATGAAGGTTTTTCCTTATGTTAGAACATTTTAAAAACACATAGCATCAGCATCTTTTTCTCTTCTCTTTCTCCCTCTTCTTAGAGAAGTAAGAGGCCTGGTTAAACTTATTTCCACACTAGAAACAATACTCACAGGCATCACTCCATTTTTGTCTTAGGATATATCCCCATGAAAAGCAAAAAAACCCACTGGAAATATGATGTGTTATTTTTTGTATGTGTAGCAGGACACTAAGGTGCCTGCTACTGAGAGAGCACGGAAGACTCCTCAGGTGCTGGTTCCCAAGGCAACGGGAGCCAGCAAACGACCCACACCTGCCAGCGGTCAGCTGGCTATAAGAGGCAAGACCTGGCTCGTATGAGGAGGAGGGGAGTCAAGATCAGAGGTAGGTGTTGATGGGCATCAAAGACAGTAGGAGTTCTCTACCAACAGGGAAGGATGAGGAAACTCCTGGCCAGAAGAGAGAGAACCTGGATGCCAGAGCAGCATTGGTCACTGTGGTAGGAGAGAAAACCCGGTAGGCCTGAGCCTAGTTATAGCTGGAGGCTTATGTTTGTGTTGTAGCCCAGGGGCTTGTGTTTATGTTGATGTTTGTGTTTGCAGTTTGTTTAACACCGGTGGTTTGGGTGAGGCTATAAAGGGATGGAGGAGGCCTCATAGGGGACTCATGATAGAGTGAGGACCCCAGCCCCAGTGAGGGCACGGAGTTCGGTGGTACAGACCCCAGCTCTGCAGAAGAGCCCCAGTGAGGGGGCAGCCTTGCAGAGGGAAGAGCCCCAGTGAGAAGGGTGGCGTATAGAGAAGGCCCGCAAGGCCTAGACACGCCGGACACCCGGAGCAGGAGAACTGTGGCCAAGTGGAGGAGAGGTAGCCTCCCTACAAAAGAAACATATCATCAAAGTCATGGTGGGTGAGAATAAGAGGGTGCAAATCTGAAGCTTGGCACAGTAGAGGAGGCGTCAAGGGCTAGCACAGCGACCCTGCCGTCCCTCCTGTTACAGTATGCAATATATAAAATGAATCAAACAATCTAAACTCCCCAAAAATACACATGCTTATATCCTTCTCTTTTGATTTTTGATATCATATAAAAAGATAAAAATGAGCTAAAATAAAAGCAGCATAAAATAGCATGGATTCAAAGCTGAGACTTGTGTTGCATTCAAAAGCTTATCTAAATGTATCCCTACCATGCAGTTGGTGCAATAAAAAATAAAGATTTTTTTAAATACTAGTTATCTGTATGTTACTTAAGTGCATAAAATCCTCGCCTCTTAGATATGTCCTGGATGATCACAAATACAACATCACTCCAACACTATCATAACCAGCATGCAAGTCCATATATATATATCATTTTGCATGTAGTTAGCCAAAGAAAATGAGCTCCACAGTGTCCAAACAGCAGCTTGTGAGCCACGTGCAGCTCACA
Source organism: Alligator sinensis (assembly GCF_000455745.1). Taxonomy (NCBI): domain Eukaryota; kingdom Metazoa; phylum Chordata; order Crocodylia; family Alligatoridae; genus Alligator; species Alligator sinensis. The sequence continues at coordinate 1,110,503 of NW_005842298.1, read as the reverse complement.
GGCATGGTACTTGCAGGCACACAACCAGAAATTGGCTGAAGCCCTGCCTACTTGTACCCAAGTCAGCTCTGAGGGACAACACAGCCCAGCACTTCCCATTGCTTCAGCTTTCTCCATGGGGAGTGTTCCCTGAGCCTGCCCCACTCCCTCCAAGACTGCTGGCTCGGGCACCGGGCTGCCGGGGCGGGGGTTGCAGCCGCACCACTTACCCTGGGGTGCGCTCCCTGCGGAGAAAGCTAGACCAGCTCGGCAGTGCAGGGGTAAGGGGTGGTCATCTCCCTTCTGGGTCTCTCAGCACCCCTTCTTCACTCTTGAACTTCGGTAGAAAATCGGATGTGGCTCCGAAGGTAACTTTCGCCACCCCTGGACAGGTCTTGCACTTCAGCAGGGCTTTTTATCGAATAGCTGATTGAATCAGCTATTAGATAAAACAGTGGTCTCCAACCTTTTTAAGTAGGAGATCACCTTTGTCATTTAAAAGCAACCCAAGATCTACCATGCGCTGCCACCACCCTCCACCCAGCAGGTAAGTCTGTAGGGAGGGAAGGAGGGAGGGCAGCTTAAGGAAGAGGGAGAAAAAAATTATTTGGGGGTATGCCTCCCCAGCAGGTAAGTCCCACATGACCAGAGCCCCACTCAACTTACCCCTGCAGCATTGTCCCTCACCACAGAGGCCTTGATCTAGCCCCTCCCCTTCCCTCTCCCACAGACTGATGTGCTGGGCTGGGATGTGTGCGTGCATGCACTCAGCCCGGCACCCCAGCCTCAGACTGACTCCAAGAGATTCTGAGATCTACCACAATAGGCTCCAAGATCTGCTGGTACATCTAGATCCAGTGGTTGGTGACCACTGAGATAAAAGCACCAAATATCCCTAGTGAAGTGCATAAGCTATACAGACACTGGGCGAGCCAGGTCAAACAGTTCCTCTTCTGGGCATGAGCTGCACTTGGTGTGGGGGTGTACGGAGCTAAAAGTAAAGCACTGGGGTTTTTTTCCCCATGTCTGGAAGCACCCTTTGCATTACTAGACCAAGAGCAATTGTCGCTCCCTGTCACAGGCAAGAAGGGTTACTGTTGAGATGGGCACCCAAAGTATTATCTGCCTGTAATGGGAAAAACAACCCCCCATAGCTAAGGCATCTCAGAGTAGTGGGCCATTAACTAGAGAGGAATTCCAGCTGTCCTTTGCAGGAAAGAAATTTCTAAAGGATTCTGAGACTCATGAGGAATTGGGACAATGCAGATTCAGGGAGAGGACTTGGAGTTATTTAGGAAACAACCTTGGAAATAGAGAGGGTCTTTGATTTTCCCAGGCTTGAGGAAGATCCAAGTCTTCAGTGGTCAGGGCTGGCAGAATCAGCAGAAAGGCTGACCTCTGAAAATATTGCATGACTCTCTGAAACAAGGTAGATGTGAGGGTAAGGAACTATATTTGTCTTTTTGTTCTGTTTTCTAACTTACAGCCATTTTGTATAATTCTTTTCTACTATATATAAATCCTTTTATTGTTTCATCGCCTTATTGGTTGCCTGTGGTAAAGAGTGGTCTCAGGGTGAGTGATATTCCAGGTTAACCCATTCTACAGAAAGGAGGATCTATAATTCTTTCACAACCCAAGGGGAAGCCACCTGGAGCTGGCAGAGATTCCCCTGCTGCAGCTGTGACATCCAGTATCAGGTCAGGGAGAAACTTGGGCACCAGGAGTACCCCACAGATAGGTTTGTGACAATATCACTGTCCAGCTGCTAGTCGGCAATAGCATCAAGAAGCCAATGCTGAACTTTCATAAAGCAAATTGAGAGAAATACTAGAACTTGCAAGATAGCACTGTGCCTCCTCCCATGTCAGATCACAAATGAAGAAGTATTTTGGAGGTGTCTGTCCTCTTGGCTGCTGCTCAGTATACATTCTGTGCCTTGCTTCAGAATTCACTGAACACCTACAGTAGTATGAGTCATTCCATGATCCTGACATAGCAGATTGCTTGATTAAGTCAGTGGCTGCTGCCAGACAACCCTACAGGGAAAAGCAACTGAAAAACTTGACCCAGTCTAGCAGGATGTACTGGAATTTAATCCAGCATCCTACAACCACTAACTCAAGCTCATCTGACATTCATACCAAACCAAGCCAGCAGCTACTTTTTACATTTAGTACTGGCTCCAGTTGAGAAAGGTGACAAGTTCTTTATGAATGGCACAAGTTCCATCTGAAGGAGCCATCACAGAACTATTTAGAATTGGTCACAGTACCAGAACTGGACAAAGAGCTAACAGTATAAAATCCAACACTGTTGCTGGATACAACAACATCTCTACAATTCCTGAACCAATTTATCCCATGTGTTCATTCTTGGCTAGTCTAGTTCTTCATTTGGGTAAGCAGAGATGGCAAACTCCCAAAAATGTGCTTCTGATACCGTTTGACACACATGGGCATCTTGGTCAAACTCTCCAGAGTTTTAGCAGGAGGGATGGTAGCAGGAGTGTTTTTTCCGATTTAGGCTGCACATGAGAAATAAGGCACTTGGCAACAATCAACAGTCTCCCACTGGACTCTGTATTGACACAGACATTAACATTCTTTATATTGATGCTTTTCCATCCACTCACTCATGTAAGTCCATCTATACAGACATTATCTGTCTTACTACCCAAGCTCAGTACCAATCTGGATGCCAATGTAATAATCCATACTGCAGCTGTGGACAAGTACAGATGAAACCAGACATTGCTAACTTACACTTTCTATTGAAAATTAACAGCAGATTGATAACACTGAAGGAGATGTTGCCTGGCCTGGCAAGACATGCATACACTATCTTGATAAAATATAACCTTAAGATGAGAAGAAAGGCATGCACTCTCTTGGTTTGTGCTTGCATTTATGCAAGCAAGTCTAGATCTGTGATTGATGTATTTTTTAGCAAGATTGGCTTTTTGTAAGAAATTAAGTTCCAGTAACCAAACCCTGCCCTGTGTTTGTTCTTTCTTGGTTTCTTCTGCTTTATCCTTGCACCTTTGGGTTGATGTCTTGCATAGGTAATGATCTTGCATGGCCCTTAAACACTAATGGCAGTCATTAAATTCATATGTGAAAAGTTGTGTCAGCATTATATTTTTGCAGGCAGTCACCCACTAGCCTGGGGTCTTGGGAGATGTCAGATATGGACCAGGCTCCTGGTGATTATTATAAAAAGAATTCAGCAAGTTAGTGGTGTTTCAGTTCAAATAGACTATTTATGAACTACATGATATTATATTTCCATTTTCTGCAACATTAAAGGCCATGAAAAAAAAATTGTTCAGCATATTTATAACATTTTTTTCCTTCCTTTACTGCAAAGCAAAAAACTTACACGCATGTGTTTAGAAGTGGTGTATATTTTGCAAATAACTTATAAAAGATTATATTCATGAATTTAAAAATGCTGGCTGCTTGCTACTGCATTCCAGCACAGAGTATAACCCAACAGACAAATTAAAATGAATTGGAGCTTTCAGTTTCTCTCCTTTTCAGCCATCCCAGGTGAATTCAGCTGGATAAATGAATAAACCTCCTTTATTAAATGAATGCTGATATAGAGGAATGTTTCACAGACCAGTACCAGTGACTAGTCAAACTTTCCCTTTAATTAAAAGAAGTCTGTAATGGATTCATATCTAAAGAAAGGACTGCTAAGGACTTCAGAATAGACTCTTTGGAGCAATATGGAATTCATGCAATTACTATGAAAAAAAATATCAATCTGTTTCTTTATATAAACAAATACAGAGCTATCTGGGACTGATTTTCATTTACTCTATATTCCTTCCACATCATTCTGGCACTTAATGATTATAAAAGAGCCTAGTGTGGATAATTTACACCCATTTAAAGGATCTTTTACACTGCCAAAATTATATGAAAGGATCTTGGCATCAAATGAAAGTTGAGCCCATTTACATCTATGCCCAGACTGGTACAGATAAAAAAAAAAAGTTTGGGGATTTTAAGTTTTGTGGCAGATCTTTCAAACACAACCCTACTGCACACATACTTCCAGTCACTGATACACTCATTTAGTTGTCTGAACTGTTTCAATGCTTCAGAAATAAAGCCTACAAAGAGTCTTTTGTTTGGCCCCATGGATGTAAGATGGACTCCCTGCTGCTCTGTTGCCAATGCACTGTAATCAGTGAATACACATTTTCAAAGAATGTCAACACACTCTGACTAACACAGGGCCAGAAGTCATATGGCCCCACACAGAGAGGGCAGAGAGAGAAAAGTTCTGTTAATAGATAGCCAAAGCCTCTAAAAAGAAGTTTACAACTGTCCCACAGTCATAGAAGATAACGCATATGATTTGTCAATGTCTGAGGTGGCATTTTAAAAACATTGCCACCTGGCAACTGCAATGTTGTAAATATATAACATCCTGCTTGGTTTGACTAGGATTAAAGCTAGGTATAGACATTCAAAAAAGCCAGGGTGGCCTTTTTGAGATCTAAGTTACAGTTTTCTGTTAAAGGCATAGTTTATATTGGTAGTAAATGTGTATAATGTTCACCTTTTGGTAGGGGGTGAAAATCTTAGACCAGATTCTGCAATTTTTAAACCAGTCTATGTGTGCTGAACTTCTGTTCTGTTACAGGTATAGACCAGTTTCCAATTATTTATACTGGCAAAAGTGTAATTCATAGATTAATAGATAGCTAGGGGCTAGAAAGGACCCTGTAGATCATTAGGACCAGCCCCCCTGCACTAGGCAGGAAAAAACAACTGGGGTCAAGTGACCCTAGCAAAGTGACTGTCTAGTCTCCTTTTGAAGATTTCTAGGGTAGGTGACTGCACCACCACTGGAGGGAATTTATTCCAGTCTGAACACCCAGACCGAGAAGGAGTTTTTTTCTGGAATTGAGCCTGAAGCAGCCTTCTGGGAGTTTGTATCCAGTGCTCCTGGTCTTCCCCAGGGGTGCCCTGGTGAACAGCTATTCACCAAGTTCTTGATGTACTCCCCTGATGTAATGGTAAGCTGCTACCAAGTCCCCTCTCAGCCTTCTATTCTGTAGGCTAAAGAGGCCCAAGTCCCTCAGCCTCTCCTCGTGTGGCTTGTCTTGCAAGTCCCTGACCATACAGGTGGCTCTTGTCTGGACCCTCTCAAGTTTTTCTACATCCTTGTTGAAGTGCGGCGCCTAGAACTGGATGCAGTACTCCAGCTGCAGTCTCACCAGTGCAGAGTACAGTGGGAGTATCACTTCTTAGGTCTTGCACGAGATGCAATGGTTAATGCATGCCAGCGTGTTGTTTGTCCTGCTGGCCACAGCATTGCACTGCTGACTCATGTTCATGCGATGGTCCATCACTATCCATAGGTTCCTTTCAGACATGGTGCAAGTAAAATTGTTGCCACCAAGCCTGTAGGTAATGTCTGTACCTGGCCTGAGAGACTAATCTGTCCTCTCCATTTTCTCCAGTAGCATGAGCACCTTTTCTGCAAAAGCAATACCAGCATTAGCCAATTTTCCAAAAAGCTAGAGCCTAAATTTAGACTCCTAATCCCATTTTAGGCATCTCCTAAATACATAGTTATAAGATTTCTGATTTTTTTTCAAAGGTATCAAGGACCTACTAATTCTCAGTGGCTATAGTGAAAGCTTCTGGATATTCAGCACTTGTGGGAAAAAAAAAATCAGATCACTTATAAATTATGGAAATACACTTATAATTAACTGTATACTTCCAGGTATTAACATTTTGGCTGATGTCTTTTGTACTTATATATTCTGTAATCATTGCAATGTCACACTTATAGAAAATAAACACGCAATGCTTATGCTTCAGCAAAAGTCCAAAGAAGCTCAAATGTGATTTACAGATCTGTATGGAATGACTGCCTTAAACCCCCAGTAGCTTTGCATCCATGTCCTAGTAAATGTTTCTGATGAACTTGCAAGTGCTATCATAACAGATTACTTTGATTGTAGATAGCCACAAGACCATGCACGTGCACAAAGCGTGGGTGATAAGGAACATCCAAACAGCTGTCCATCCTGGATAGGGATAGGAGCCATTACTGAGTTTTAGGCTGAAGAAAATTTCAGAAACTGGAGGATTTTGCAAGAGAATTAGGACAGCTTTTCCAAGCTAATTAGGACAGCTTTTCCAAGCTTCCTTTGGAATCAAAAGGATTTGCTAAAAAGTATAAAGCAGTGCTACTGACGCTGCCACACCCTCTTGTCTCCCCCCTTGAGTGCCCCGTAAAGCTGGTTAAAACAGGTTATTTTGTCTGAACAAGTGAGTAGTGGTGAAGAAACCTGTATTACCTGATTCCAGGAGTCCACAACATTTTGTAAAATATAGCCTTAAGTGACATTTTGAAATACGGTGCAGATGTTACCTTTGCAGACATGATACATTAATCAGATGGGTAGATAAAGAGGAAAATGGTTTAATGACTTACAGACAACTAAGCATTTGGATGAGAGAAAAGTTAACTCTTCTTTAAAATAAGTTTAAAAAGTAAATAGATTCTTCTGCCTTAGAAATTGTTCCATCAGATTAAGGTTGGCCATATTAGTGATATGCTGGAGACAGCATGATGATTTTCTTGCTATATTCTTTACACCAAAGACTACAGTTTCAAGAGATGTTAGTTTATATAGTCCATTCATATGGCTGTATTCAAACTTCAATAGCCACCAAGAACTTGTATATTGTAGCTTAGTCTCTACAATGACAACTTTTCTTTTCTTACTATAAAAAGAGAATTACAACTAGTATTAGTTTTCATCTGAAGTTACTATATTAACTAAGGAATATGTATTAATTAGATACTATGTGAATTATACTACTATAAAAAGAAAAAAGTAACATTATTTGCAATATATAAAATACAACTGTCATTGTATGGCAGTGTAAAACTAATGCTGCTGCCATGATGGCCCAGAAATAATGTGCGGGGCAAGAATTTGTTAGGGCAATATCTTTTATAGGACCAGTTGTGTAGTTGGAATACAGTTAGACAAGCTTTCGAATGCACGATATTCTTTGTCAGGTCACCTTATCCAGGTCACCAGATGAAGAATATCTTGCATTCAAAAGCTTGTCTAACTGTATTCCAACTATACAGTTGATCCAACAAAATATATCACCCTAAGAAATCCTGGTATTTCACACTGCAATTTTATAAAGAAATACGATAATGAATTCAGAGATAGCTAAAGATAAATACATATTTATAAATATAAATATATACAGGAAAATATTTTATAAATGGGGAAACTGGCACTGAGGTTTAATGCTAGCATTATTGAATACCATATTTATATTTAGATTCCAAAAACTATGCATCTCATTTCAACTCAGAAACCAGAACATTTACCTTGGCAGTTGTTGCCATACAAGAAGTACAAAATGGATTTACAAAACCATTTGTCCAAAGCATAGCCATTTCAGTGTGGGTAAGTGTCACAGGACAGGGTCCTTAAGGATGGCCGTAATCTCCCAAGTCCCCTTGACTGTGCCAATTCGACCCAATGGGCACCCTCAGTTCTTGCCTGTCACATGTTTGATGGAAAATATAAATAGGAAAGTTGCCTTTAAGTCCTCTTGGACATGGTTTGATGGACTCTCTAACCCCGTGGGTTCCCGGAGCCCTTGTGGGTCCCATTTTACAATGGGTATTTCAGGGCATCCTAGCCTTATGGGCTATATGCGTGGCTCCAACCGTCCCTTTACCACGCCCCAAGCCTCACAGATGGTACCGACATTGTCCAGTCTGGGCCTTGTTGTAATTTGGCCCCCTTGTCCTCACTGGGCTCTCTGCAGCCCAACCTCTCTGGTGCCGGGGTCTGTGCCCCCCCACATGCCGTGCCCTCTCTGGCACCAGGGTCTGTGCCCCCTCAAATGCCGTGCCCTCTCTGGCACCGGGGTCCCCACGCTGTCGTGGGCCCCCAATGAGGCCTTCTCCTTCCCCAAATAGCCTCACCCAAACCACCTGTCTTGTAAAATGGCAAACCAAACATAAGCCCCTGGCTACAACATACCACAAGCTACAAAAGGTGTTCTCGGCCCCTCTACGTTACCCGGAGCAGAACTTACTCAGGCCTCTTCCCTTCACATGCTTTATAAGGGCTCCTTCGCCCTTAGCCGCCAGCAGAGAACTACCTCCTAGTCCCCATCCTGGGGTTTCTATGGGCCCAGGCCCCTGCCCCTTCCAGTCAGCTGCCCAGGTGCAGGTGCAGGCTAATTTCCTCATTAACTGGTTGCCATGGCAACCTGCATCTGGGCTCCTGTTTGGCTTTTTGGGCTCTTCCCAGGCAGTTTCTGCTCTTTTAGGAGCAGGCACCTAAGTGCCCTGGGACAGTAAGGTAGATGTAGAGAGATAAAGTTCTGTCTTTTATCTTTTGATATTGTCTTTTATCAACAATACACAAAAAAAAATTTACCACCTTCTCCTCTGAATGGAGGACATGCTTGGCTCTTAGGATCTATATATTAATCTTTAATTATAACTAAGAAATTATTAAAATGAATTCCTAGGCTAACCTTAGTCCTGTTTCTCAAATTGACAATTTATGACACTCAAACTTGGGAACTAGAAACTGTAAGTAAGCATCCTTCTTGTTTCAGGATGGTGGTATTTTCTGTTACTGTGATAATACTTGAGGTATGAGGATTTATGAACCTTTAATGTTCTCACAGCATTAACCTCACTTTTGGGGAATAAGGTCCAGCTGATCTGGATCATTTAGCACAAGACCACAGGATGGGGACAGAGGCACGTTTACAGTAACTTTGCATCCCTAATCCTTGTGGTCTGCAGCATATTATACCCACAGCTCCAAAGGCGTTCTAGAGGCTGGAAATTGTTTGGCAATGCATCATAGCCCAGTCATTTCCTCTTTTTTCTAGCCATGCTTCACATACTGACAAGCAAGGAGTTGTTATCTCCTTGGATTATCTGTACTTTATCCAGGATTCCCCTATGCAGCAGAAATAAACTGGGGACTAGACCTACTAGTTTTACAGATGTTTTGCACTGACCTTTTAGTGCAAAGCCATTGGGGTAGGGCCAAGTTTATAAAAATATGCTATGTATACTTTAAAAATAACCCACTGATTATCCAAGGAATAAAATATCCATGACAGTTTTCTTAAAATGTGAAAAACACAGCCACTAAGGGTCTAATCAGTGATCACCAAGGTTTTGTAAGTCTGAGTTAAGGAACATGCTGTATTATCATTCAGATGCTATCAATTTATTAATATCCTGTGTTCTGGCATCTCAAATAATATATATTTGGTCATAAGAATTACTCAATATAAGCTGAACATAGCAAATAAGACAGTGATACATTTCATAAAGTCTAGGTTTACTTAGCTGTTTTTAAAAAAGGGAATGTGTGTTCTAAAAAATATTGTATTTTTTAATTATTTTTGTAAATATGACTAAACTTATACTCTGTTTTACAGTGTAGAATCACCTGATTATTAGAGACTATTCATAAAGGGGGAAGTAATTTGAAGCATCCATATTTTGCCAGGCAATATCAGCAAAAGTGAGAATTATTGTTTGCCTGGAAAAAGCAAAGGAAGATAATTTTTCAATAAATCACACAGTAGAGTGAACTACTCTATCCTTTAGAGATTCAAATTAATTGTTTTTAATTTTTCCATGGATGTGTTCTACAAATTGCAGAATAAACACATTAGGGACAAGCCAATAATACCCCTGCTTGCTGTTTGACCCTGCTAATTCAGTGAAATTGGTTGTATCACAGAATAGGCTCTACTTCTAATGAACTGCTACTTAAAATGGACAAAAGCAGATTTCCTCAATTACACATGGACTTCAATGCATTTGGGTCCATTGGTAATAATGGACACTTTCTGGTCTTATGGGCATCAGCTCTGAATTAAAGAGGAGGAGGATCTGGCAAACCTTGCAATAAAATGGAGCTACAGAAGTTCAGTCTGGTGGAAAAAAATAATTTGCTACAAGTTGTGCATGTTTTATACTATTAGCTGTGGTAAAACAGTTTAAAAGTTTGCAAAACATGCATATTCTTGCCATTGTAAGGGAAAAGGAGGCTGGTGCAAAAATGTTGTGTGTATGTGTACAATGTGTATGCATGTGTATGTTGGTTTATAGTTAGGGTAACTACATTATTTTTAAGGAAATCCGGGACACTGCTCGCCCCCCTCCCCCTCAGTCTCCCTCCTCCTGCCAAGTCAGTGGTGCTGCTGCAGACAGAGGCAGGCAGGCACCGTGCACCTGTCTGGTGCACCATGCCTCTCCACTTTCCTGCTGGATTGCACCCTGAGGCCCTGAAACTCTGGGACTTCTGTTTTAATTTTCACAAACCAGTCAGGGCCAGCCTACAAAATCTAAGACTGTCCGAGGCAAGCCAGGATGTATGGTCACCTATAAATAGTTGAAGAAGGTCTTTATTTCATGTGTTGGTTTTTTTTTACAGCATGGCAGCTGTACATTAGATAAGTCACCGTCCGTCACTGTTGGTAGCCTGCAAGGAACATATTCTGTAGCTGTTCCGTAAAATCAGCCTAGTTGCCACTGGAGTCCAAAGGAGTTTGGCATTTTTACTAACTGTAACCCTAACCTTAATGTTAACTCAATAATGGAAGTGGGATTAGGCTTTATGCCAAATTAACAGGTAGATACTAATCTGTGGGCGCATCTACACATGCGCCTTACTATGCAGTTGGTACTGCACAGTGATTTAGTACTTGCTTTAGTCCCTGTGGCACACAGGTCATTTTTGACCCTACTGCACAGTAGCAACGAGCTACTGTGTGGTAACTTGTTGCTATTGCGCAATAGAGGAGGCATCACAGTTAGTACCCGCCAACTGTACGCTGCTGTAGTGACAAGCTAAATCAGTGTAGCTCATCACTATGGCGATGTGGCATTTCATGTAGACATACCCTATTTGCACTTTTCAGGGATTACAGAGGAGTTCAATTTTTGAGCTAAAAGGTCAAAAAGGTCTCCTCTATAGAGGAGAAAAACTTTCCACTGATGGAAAACACTACTGGATCCTCTAGTCTCAGCATCAGAATATGCCAGAGGCAAGATTGTGCCTCCATCACTGATCCCCCATTAATGTAACTGAAGCAGCCTCTTACATTTGAGAGTGTTTATTTGCTCCCCACAAATGGCACTATATGCCCTATACTGATTCTGAAAAATTGATTTTAAATAAAATTCTTTGCTCTACTCTGATTTGTATAGCTGATAATTTTGTCCACATTTCTACATCATTACCACTTGAAAAAATAGAAAATAATAATAGACAAGGAAATAAAAAACTTTAAAGAGTATGGGCAATATTATATAAAATTATCAGCATGAACAGATTACATGCAAATATTTGAGCACAATTTTGGCAGATTCAGTTCATAGGAATGACATATTTATACTTCACTCTGATAAACAAAGCTTCAAAAATACAAAGACATTTTAATCTATTTGCTGGCCAGTGCTTTTTTATTCTGTATCAGCGGTGAAAGCAGATGTTTAGCTATCTGCTCAGCTGGAGAGAAAGTGCTTGGAAAAAGCTATCTTGCTATAGAAGAGAAATGGAGGAAAATGGAATCAGAATAAGAGAAGTGGGATATATACACATACATAAGAATATACCTTTCTACTTTCTAGCAATTTTTGCATGTAGAAATATCTCAATGTACATTAATTCAGAATGGAAGTAATTTCTTTATTTTCATAACTGATAGAACGGGATAATGTACAATATAGACAAAACTTTAACTAACATGCCAAGTGTAGCAAAACTGGTGGGTACCAGATGTTCCTCTGTAAGCTCCCTTACAAGTCAAAGAGACATCTCACAAAAAGTGAAAGTATGTAAATAATCCTTGAAACAGTGTACAATTTAATAAGGAAAGCTCATAAACTGGTAGCACTCATGTTATGCAGATTAAACTCACAATTCTTATACATCAAAGGAATTATGAAAAAAAGGTGTCAGAGAAGAAGAAACAATTACCCTCTGCAACTCAGATTTTCAGTTGTGGGACAATCAATAAAATTAAGAAATGTTGAAGCATCCTGCTATCAATTCATAACAAAATATAAAGCAGTAATCATTCATCTTGTGGTCACATTCCTGATCTTAGTGGGAATTACAGGCTCTCAGCATTTCACAAGATTGGTCTTTAAATAACTAACAACAAGATAGCAAATTGTTGTATTTGACTATGCAGAGGAGTAAAATGGTATGAGGTTGTGTAGATTTCCCTTATCACTGCTTTATATAGGGTGGGATGACGAGACTTCTAGGGCACTATTTCTTCCCTCTTAAATGACATGAGAGTGGTCAAAGATGGCTGGGGTTGTCACAGACTTGGCTCTGTCCACTCTTGGCCCATGTACCAATTCACCAGGTGCATGGAAAGTGGTGCTGAAGAAGATTATTGAAAGAAAATAGGAACCAGGGAAGAACCTGTGACATGGAGTCTGAATTCTTTCCTTGGGATGTGCCTGCAGTGTGCAGCTACTCCCTGTCTTTTACATACTGCAAAATGTGACACTCTCTTTTTGCTGTATACATCAGCCCTATAGTGTGCTCATTCTCCAGTTATATGATCCCAGAAAAAAGAAAGTTAATGAACAAATTTGCATCATTGTATTTTTGCTGCTGCCACTACACATCCCAAGCCTACAGAAGGAAGAAAAGGCATTTGTTTTAATAACATTGTTATAAAGTGATATCCTTTGATTAAATGGTTGTCATTAAATAATACTTTTCCCTACCATGAGATGAATGTGGAGCTAGTTGCCACTTTGCTGATAGCTGATTTTGAGAGAGTCTGAATACTTGCTCTTCCTATTGCCATCAGCCACTCAGCGGAGTAACATGAGCATGATGTAACAAAGTAGATAATCAGTTCCTCGTATTACTAAATTGTTCTTACCTCTCTCCTCATGGCAAGCAGAGTAGGCATTGAATAATGTATTATGGAGTAGGTCCTCAGTGACTTCCAGGGAAGTCTGAAAACATATACAAGGGCAGGATCTGTCTCGTATTTTTACCTGCTGCCATTAACTAGCTCTGGATGACACTTTAACATAGAGATGGCCAACTGTGGCACATGTGACACAAAAAAGAATGGGCAGCTGCTGTGTGTGGTCCCTGGTCTACAGCAGAGTTTGGCACCAGAAGAGAGACAGGGAGCAGAGCACTGTATGGAATGGAGTTGGGGCAGGAAGCTACTATGAGAGAAGGTGCCACTGCCAAAAGTCAGGTTAACACTTCCCTGGCTCCCTACAGTCACCATAAAATTAAGGGCTTTGGATTCTTCTCACTCACCACTTAACACTGCAGTGATTACACCTCTTTTTGCAGCACCATCCTGCCTCTGATCTGCTCTGTGCAGCCTCAGCTGGAGGCTTCAGCCCCTCTGCCTTCATTCCAGCACCCCAGGGGCAAATTCTATTAGCTCACAGAGAGGGTGGGTTCCAACTTGTGGGATGCCTGCCAAAAGGTTGGCCACTACAGGTTCCCTTTGGGTTGCTGGAACAAGAGTTGTAGTGGGGATCATTTGAACAGTGACACCAGGAAGCTCCTTGTGCTTGGGGAACTGTGCAACAGTTCCAAGCACACAAGGCACTTCATGGCTCACACTTGAAGACGAAAACTTGCAGTTTTCTGTGCATTAAACAGCCACTGCTATTTTGTATTAAACAGCTAACATAAAACAAACATTCATCAGGGAATGCATAAGAATTTCATAGGACTTTTAAGGAACAGACAAGTTATGTTCCAATCTAGGTGTCATTCAGGGGTCCAATCATACCTGCAATATTGATGTTGACCCTGCAGGGGCGTCTTTAAGAGGAAATCTTCATGAGGTTCCTAGCCTGCTGAATTACCCACGTTATCCTTTCAGGAAAATGGAGTTGTACTCCCACTGATAAGTCCATGGTGCCTGAACCCAAACACAACAGATCCTTAAGAAGTCAAGGCCATCTGTATAGCCACCTATAGCCAGCCACCTGTATGTGTGTTTAGCTGTGTCCAAAGCTATTTCTTATGCTTGATTTTACCAACTTGTTTGGGTCTTACCAGAAGGTATCTGCAATGGTCCTTAGGGTAGGTTAATAGGTTAATTTGAAGGTACATTTATTTTAAAATCATTTAGCAAATATGATTACGTGCCTAAGACAGGGATACATAGCTGCAGATATGAATTTGACCTGTTAGGACCCAAGAATATTCGGTCGGCTACAAGACACATGATGCAAATTACTACACTGCTGACAAATGGCTTGCCTACTGAGGAAAGTTTTACTAGTTATACTAATATAATTATACTAGAATAGTTACAGTGGTACAAATATTTTTGTGGGCAGACTCATTCCAAAATAAGGGATACCTTTTTGTTTAGATTCAAGACCTTCCAAAGTGACTTATGCTAAACTAGAAAAGATATTCTTGTTTCAGAACTGGAGAATCAACAAGAGGAGTTATATTGGTATTGTATTACATTGTACAGATAAATTAAGCTTAACACAAAAAACAATTCAATCCATACTGGTGTAAGAGACAGGGGAAAAGGCCCAGTGAATGTATATGTTCTATATCTTTTTTTTAGATGAAAAACCCAGTTTGCAGTTCAGCTCAAGGTAAGACTGTATGAACAATATATATAACAACAATATTGTAGCTGTTACAATGCTTTGTATATAAATTAAAAGGATGCCCCCCTTCACCTAAAACTGAATTAAGCTGGACTTACAACTTTACCCTTTTTATAATACAAGGGAGCAAGGGCAACACCTGGAATTAGAAGGCAATATATTTAAAATCTGACGAAGAAAATTACTATCATTTGACATGTTGCATAATTAACCTGAAGAAATTCCGTCATAAAGAATAAAAGCAAAGAGGATTCAAATTTGGATTCAGAATTTATGTGGATCGCTTATGTAGATGCAATAACCAGGATAAGTCTACTGCACCAGCTAGAAAAAAATTTCCCCTGTTGGCCAACCTGTTGATTACAGAGATTTAACTCTTCTGTGGTACTGGGTATTTACCTCTGTTGGAGACAGGATAATAAACTACACAGATTATTGTTCTGATTCATGATGGCAATTCACAAGTGATGACTGGACAGTGAAGAAACATTTCACAGCAATTTTATTGTTCCCACTTTGCATCTTAAAATGGAACTTTATAAAAGACAGAGAGAATATACATTGTTCACAGAAAAATAACCAAAAATTGGCTTATTATAAATATGAACATCAAAGCAGTTTACTATTAACTTCAGTAGACAAGAATTCTATTTCCTTCTTCCTCAGTAAGTTATGCAAGTTGTAAAATCTATTTGCTGCAACGAGACCAGTTAGAGTACTCGGAAGTAGTTCTACACTTACAGTCCTAATTTCTAGTGATATCTCTGCTTGTTTCTTTTTGCTGGCTTATTAGCTTTTCTGAATCCTAATGAAATAGCTCCTTTACCTCTAAATCAAAAAGGTCTATTAAGTTTTTTGGATGGCTTGGATGAAGATGCTTCTCTAAATATCAACTGGGATCAAGCTAGCAGGCATATGCTGGCTACCCCAAAGATCATGGTGATGTTAATTTTCTAAAGCTAGATACAAATAAATGATTTATTCATTTAATATGTTTTACTGATATTGGTCTTTATGGCTAAGTACAGAGGTTGAAAAAACCCAAGCCTGAATTGATTCAATCCTTGTAGGTTAGTCTAACCTGCGTAGATTGAACTGATAAGCTAGTGAATAGACATTCACTTTTGATTCCAGAAATGCAGCCACAAGCCAACAGTGCTAGAACAGCTAGAAGCCAGGGCATGTATCTGATGCCTTAGTACATCCAATATCTCCAGGCACAAGAGCCAGAGCTCTCTACATACTTGGCCTTATGTGACAACAGCTTGGCCTGAATACATATCAACACCTGTGAGCTGCCCTTCTGTTCTTTCCTGCTAAATCTTGATCTTATTAAACAAGCAGAAGGCTCCCGATGTTTATAGGGCTACATGTGTGGGACCATGGGTCTTTCTCATGGGGCTCCTGCCTTCCCTTTACCCCATCCATGCACCAACCAGATGTTCTAGACGTGAAAACTGATCATAAGCAAAAGAAAGGAAAAGAAAAATTGCCATACACCTGATGACTAGTCAGGGCTAATCAAATATCTCAGTAGGGGCTTTAGAGCCTCAGGGTTTGGCTCTCTGTTATCCCTGCTCAAGCCTTCCTACCAGTTCATATGTGTCTTTGAACATTAGCTGTTCAAAACTCAAGGCACCAGGTGCTGGATACTCCTCCTAGTGCCCAGACTTCAGGTATTCTGTTACTCTGGTGTGGGGAACACACAGAGGACACTGGGTTCATGGTCTCATAGCAGCCCTGCTCCTGATGCCAGCTGTATCCCTGCCGTACCAGCTCTCTTCTTCAGCCAGCACTGGGTTTCTGGTTATACCAGAAGGTGCAGTGTGCTTGCCTAAATGCAGTATATGTCTAAAGCATAGCTGCTGCTGCATCTTCCACTTTTGCCACTCCTTCATCACTGCCTGTGCTCCTGATGAAGGGTAAAGAACCAGCCCTTACCCCAGGCCGTCCATAGATTCATAGATGCTAGGGTCGGAAGGGACCTCAATAGATCATCGAGTCCGACCCCCTGCATAGGCAGGAAAGAGGGCTGGGTCTAGATGACCCCAGCTAGATGCTTATCTAACCTCCTCTTGAAGACCCCCAGGGTAGGGGAGAGCACCACCTCCCTTGGGAGCCCATTCCAGACCTTCGCCACTCTAACTGTGAAGAAGTTCTTCCTAATGTCCAGTCTAAATCTGCTCTCTGCTAGCTTGTGGCCATTATTTCTTGTAACCCCCAGGGGCGCCTTGGTGAATAAACCCTCGCCAATTCCCTTCTGTGCCCCCGTGATGAACTTATAGGCAGCCACAAGGTTGCCTCTCAACCTTCTCTTGCGGAGGCTGAAGAGGTCCCGGTGCCCTAGTCTCTCCTCATAGGGCTTGGCCTGCAAGCCATTAACCATACGAGTGGCCCTTCCCTGGACCCTCTCCAGGTTATCCACATCCCTCTTGAAGTGAGGCGCCCAAAATTGCACGCAGTATTCCAAATGCGGTCTGACCAGCGCCAAATAGAGGGGAAGTATCACCTCTTTGGTTCAGTTTGTCATGCATCTGCTGATGCATGATAAAGTGCCATTAGCACTGGACCGCATTGAATTCTGGGACCAGAGAAGCAGGGGAGCACTGCATCATGCGGGACCTCTGCCCCAAATGCTAATCAACCCACATCTGCACACACCCAGCTCAGCATTTATCCTTTATTGGTACCCAAAACACTGAATCTGTCTGCTGTATTGTGAATTCCCTAAGAGTAATGCCACCCAGAGCCAGGAGTGATCAGTTCCTATTACCTAGCATATAAGCCATCATTTACCCATCAACAAACCTAGTGTTCTCCCTTGAGCAACCCTTGTTAGTTCGCTACAAAAACCCCTACCCAAGCTCGTTTCTGTTCTGGTGCTTGGATCCAAACCAGTTCCACTGAGACTTCACCTTCTCCTTTCCTGCCTGGACTACCTTCACTGATTCTGCTCAGATCCCTGCCTGTCTACAAGCTCCAACAAACTCCTGGGAACTTTGACTAATTCAAGCTTGCCTGAGTGGTGAGACCCCAACTCTCTCTCTCTTTCTGTCTGACTCCAGGAACCTGACTTTTTCTCTCTTACTCCAGGCACAGTTTTTCAACCATGAATTTTGCTGATCAAACTTGTGCTAGACTTCCCCAAACTCCCAACTGAACCCAAATAATTCATACTTTCATAGTAGCTAGGGTCAGGAGGGACCTGAACAGATCATCTAGCCCGAACCCCTGCCACAGGCAGGAATGAATGCTGGGTTCACAAGACCCCAGACAGGTGATCATCCAACATCCTCTTGAATTTGCCCAAGGTAGGGGCGAAGACCACTTCCCTGGGAAGTTGGTTCCAGATTTTGGCCACCCTAACTGTAAAGTATTGCCTTCTGATCTCTAACCTAAACCTATTCTCCATCAGCTTATTACCATTGTTCCTTGTCACCCCAGGTGGTGCTGGGGAGAAAAGGGCTCTGCCTATTTGCTGTTCATCTCCCCTGATGAGCTTCTAGGCAGCCACCAGGTCCCCCCTCAGCCTCCTCTTGCTGAGGCTGAACAGGTTCAGGTCCTTCAGTCTCTCCTCGTAGGGCCTGTCCTGCTGCCTCTTACCAAGTGGGTGGCCCTCCTCTGAACCCTCTCCAGGCTGGCCACATCCCTTTTGAAGTGCGGCACCCAGTACTGGATGCAGTACTCCAACTGCAGCCTGACCAAAGTCGCATACAGGGGGAGTATCACTTCTCTGGACCGGCTTGAGATGCACCTTTGGATGCATGACAAGATATGGCTGGCCTTGCTGGCTCCGGTCTGGCATTGGCAGCTCATGTTCATCTTGGAGTCAATAATGACTCCAAGATCCCTTTCCACCTCTGTGCTTTCAAGAAGGGAACTCCCCAGCCTG
>NW_005842298.1:1080821-1090793 GCF_000455745.1 Alligator sinensis | reverse complement strand
AGTCCGCCTCTTTGGTGATAGCTCCTCCCTTCCACTGGTTGTATGCCTCCCTTTTAGTCCTCAGGGATTCCTGTATGCCCTTGCTGAGCCAAGGAGGTTTCTGAGCACTCTTACCCTCCTTGCTTTTCTCAGGGACTGTTATCCTTTGGGCCTGGAGGATCGCCCCCTTAAGGTACGACCATCCCTCATGGACTCCCATCTCCTCTACCTTCTGGGCCCTTAGTGCCTCCCCCACTAGTCTCCTAAGCTCATTGAAGTTGGCCCTTCTGAAGTCAAGGGCTTTAGCTTTGGTGTGAGCCCTGGACGCCCTGCGTTGGATAATGAAATCCAGCAGGTGATGATCGCTGTTGCCTAGGTGGTCAAGGACCTGCAGTCCCCTCACCAGGTCATCCCCTGTGGCCAGGACCAGGTCCAGCAAGGCGTTACCCCTAGTGGGGCTGTGCACTTCCTGGATAAGGTGAAGGTCCTGTAATACAGCCAGGAACCTACACAAGCGGTCAGATCTGGCTGTCTGCTCTTCCCAGCAAATGTCTGGGTAGTTTAGGTCACCCATGACAATAACATCCCTTGACCTAACCGTCTCCATAAGCTGACTGGAGAAGTCCTGGTCTAGCTCTTCTCCCTGGTTGGGTGGTCTGTAGTAGACACCCACCATAAAGGTCCCTTTCACCACGCCCCCCTTGTAGTTTGACCCTTGTAGTTTGGAATAGAAGTTTTGGAATAGTATCTCTGCCCGACCCTCCTCTAAACCGCAACTAATCCTTGATGATGTGAGGTGCTCTTTGACATAGAGCGCAACCCCCCCCACCTCCCACCTTTCCTCTCTGTCCTGTCTCTTCTATATAGGGTGTATCCCCAAATGCCCACCGCCCAGTCATAGGTAGGGTCCCACCAGGTTTCTGTGAGCCCTACTAGGTCTGGGTTCTTACTTGCAAGCAGGAGGCACAGTTCCTCCTGCTTACCCGCCACACTACGAGCATTAGTGTAGAGGCACCTGAGGCCTCCTGAGGGTGCACGTGCCTCCTTCCCACTCCCAGGACAGTTGTGGCCCCCTGCTCCCTGGACGTTGATGCTTACCTGGGCTTCCCTTCCTCTTGTCAACATCTTCATCAATGATGTGGACATTGGTGTCAGAAGCGGACTGGCCAAGTTTGCCGACGACACCAAACTGGGGTAAAGCATCCACACCTGAGGATAGGAGGGTGATCCAGGAGGATCTTGACAGGCTCATGAAATGGGCGGACGAGAACCTGATGGTGTTCAACACCAAAAAATGCAAAGTTCTCCACCTTGGGAGGAAAAACCTGCAGCATGCTTATAGGCTTGGTAGTGCTACGCTGGTTAGCACTACAGATGAAAGGGACTAGGGGGTCATGGTTGACCACAAGATGAACATGAGCCTTCAGTGTGATGCTGCGGCTAGTAAAGCGAGCAAAATGCTGGCTTGCATCCATAGATGCTTTTCAAGCAAATCCCAAGACGTCATTCTCCCCTTGTACTAGGCCTTGGTGAGGCCGCAGCTGGAGTACTGCGTCCAGTTTTGGGCTCCACAATTCAAAAAGGATGTGGAGAAGCTTGAGAGGGTGCAGAGGAGAGCCACGTGCATGATCAGAGGTCAGGAAAACAGACCTTATGATGAGAGGCTGAGCGCCATGGGGCTCTTCAGCCTGGAGAAGTCCTAGTCTAGCTCTTCTCCCTGGTTGGGTGGTCTGTAGTAGACACCCACCGTAAAGGTTCCTTTCGCCACACCCCCCTTGTAGTTTGACCCACAGTGTCTCTGCCCGACCCTACTCTAACCCGCAGCGAATCCTTGATGATGTGAGGTGCTCTTTGACATAGAGCGCAACCCCCCCACCTTTCCTCTCTGACCTGTCTCTTCTATATAGGGTGTATCCTGCTTACCCCCCATACTACAAGCATTACTGTAGGGGCACCTGAGACCTCCTGAGTGTGCATGTACCTCCCTCCCACTCGCAGGACAGTTGTGGCCCCCAGCTCCCCGGATGTTGATGCTTACCCGGGCTTCCCTTCCTCTTGTTACCCTGCATGCTGGTGAAACATCCTCTCCACTCGAAGTGGCCCCTTCCCCCAGCAAAGCTAGTTTAAATCCCGCCGTATGAGATCAGCCAACCTAGAGGAAAATATACGTCTGCCCTTAGGGGAGAGCTGAAGGCCATCCCACCCTACCCCAGCATGCCCTCCTTACAAAAACATGAGACCCCCCTAGAAGATCTGCAAGGTCCCTTCTGACACTATATCTATGAATCAATGAATCTATGAGTTTGAGGCATACAAGGGTGTCAACCTGTCACCGCTGAATAACCTGGCCCACTCAGATGTACTCTGTTAGCTTGTGTGCATGTGTCTGACTGCATTTTATTGTTACTCTGATTAACTGAGTCCACGGTATATGAGGGGGTCAGCCTGTACATACTGATAACCCAGCCCAGCTCAGGCATGCCCTATTAATCTCTGTGTGTGTGTGTGTGTGTGTGTGGCTTGACTGATCCGGTGGTTGGAGGAACCCAGCCCCATTGAAACTAAATCCTGCAAGGTAGCTCCATTGGTGGTAAGGACTTGCAGAAGGGAGAGAGACAGCTTCATATAGAAACACAAGTGACACAAGCAGCACATTGATAGAATTACAGAGACCCCAGAAATGCATCCCTAATAAATGAGCACACCCCACAGTGACAGGCAAATCTGGTAACAAGGGGTCTGGAACAGAAGTTCCATAAACCGGTTTGACCTAAATCAGTTAAGTCTGATACTACATTCAGTCAGGTTTATCTTAGACTAGTTTTGGTCATGAGATTGGTTTATGTGCACTGAACTTATGTTCTGTTACAGGTTTAAACCAGTTTCTAATCACTTAAACTGGTTTACGTGTACCTTCTGTCCCTAGACTATGGGTTGGAAGGTGGAAGGAAGTTAGTGTGGGTGTTGTTTAATTTATAATGTTGCATGAAATAAGTTGATAGTGTAGCAGGCTAGCCTTTCAGAGCTTGGGTTGAGTCCCAGGCTTGAGACTTTGCTCTTTTGATAGGTGGAGCCCATCCACCAATCAGGAGGCAGCAAAAGGAGTTAAGTCACGCCCCTTTCCCGAAGGGAGGGGGAGAGGATATCCACCCCGGACCTGATTGTAGACTGCAACACTGTCAGGTCCAGAAGACTTCAGGGGCGGAGCCCTGAAGAGTATAAAAGGGGCTGCGTGCACATCTGGGACAGAGAAGAGAGAAGAGTGGGACTTAGAAGAGCTGGGGAAAGCTGCTCAGCAGGCCAAAGTACTAGCCCAGAAGCACCCCTGAAGAGTTTCATCAGCAGGGAATGGCGGACAGCTCCAGCGGCTCAGCTCTCGGTGTGCAGCACAGAACATGGTGTCCAGGCCCTGGGAGCTGCGTGAGGCAGCTCAGGTCTGCAACCTCTGGCATGCAGCCAGAGACACAGTGCACAGGCCGGTTGACAGAGCAGGATCTTTGGAGTGCTTGGGTGGGTCAGGTCCCCACCCCCCGTGTGACAGGGTGCCTTAAGCACCCTGCCATGAACAGAATCAGGAAGGACTAGAAGAGAGAAACTTACCTCAGGGAGCTCGAGGAGCAAACCCTGACACGATCTGAATGAATGGAGATGTTGGCTGGGGCCATGGAAGATCAAAGGCTGCCGCAGCAGACCCAGCTGCTGGAAACCAAGCATGAAAGAAAAGGATTGGCAAGGGACAAAAACAAAGAGAAAGAAAGAAGTTCCATGCTGGCAAGCAAAGGAGGAACAGCTGGGTCAAGCAGGCAACCAATAGGGAATTGCTGTGTGGGACCCAGCTGAAGAGAGGGAGATTTAAGGGGTGCCAAGGGAACATCCTGGAAAAGGCGGAAGAAGAAAGAGAGCAATGGAAAGAAGGAGAGAAGAAGAGAGAGCAAACAAGTGAAGACGAATGAGTAGAAGATCCAAGAGTAAGCTCTGACCCTGCTACTTACCAGATGTGGTCCAGCCAAAAGTGGGAGTCAACAAAGGAGTTTGAGTGACCGGTGAGTTGGATTCCTGGGGGGTGAAGAGAACAACTCCGGGGACCTAGAAGGAGAGGAAGGCGTAGGTGACGTTACCCTCTCAGAAGGGGGAGGAGAAGAGAGAGAGGACCCCAGCCACAAGAGGGTGACAAGAGAACCAGAGAAAGAGGTAACTGTCTTGGGACCCATGCAGGGGAGAACAAGGCAAGTAGCCCCTTAGGCAAGGACCAGTGGAGCCAGTGCCCTCCCTGACTGCTGACACTGATGCTGTCGGCAGGGCTGGTGCACCCCCTGACAGGGCCACTGCCATTGGTGGCTTCTGCAGGTGCCCCTCCAGATTCAGGAGGCACCATTCACTCATGGCTGAATGAATAAAACGCTCAAACAGCTCCTGTTGCCCCTTGAGGTTTTTAGACCTATTGAACAAGTGCATAGGCATATCCAGTATTTAAAACAGTGGGTGTGTGGCAGATATGACTGGTGTTGCAGCTAGACCATGAGGAGGATGGGAGTGGAGTGTGGATGGGGCCCCCAGGCTGGTGGTGATACCCAGGGGGCCTAGGCAGCAAGAAGGTGGAGGAGATGGGGACCCCCACCACTGTCCCCAGTTAAGTCTAGCACCCCTTACAGCTGCTGCCCATGGCCCCCAGCTGGGGCACTGCAGGGACAGCTGTGAGGCTCCCCCAGGACCAGTTCAGCTGGGCATAGCAGTGACCAGTGGGTTTCCCCATTCCTGCACCTGCTTCCAGGGGCTCGAGCTGTGGGCAGTTCCTGTGCGAACTGCCAGGTTTGTCCAGGAACAGTGATGGTGGCAAGTGTGCCCTTCCTTGTTGCCCCTTCCCCTGCAGATTTCCCTGCCAGCCATGAGGGCTCCAGCTGCAGGGAGCAACAGCACAGGGTGCTGGGCTTGGCCAGAAATAGCAGTGGCAATGGGTGGATTCC
This sequence comes from Alligator sinensis, assembly GCF_000455745.1. Lineage (NCBI taxonomy): Eukaryota > Metazoa > Chordata > Crocodylia > Alligatoridae > Alligator > Alligator sinensis. Next base: position 1,085,850 of record NW_005842298.1, on the reverse strand, counting down.
CCCTTCCTGTGCCTGGTCTCTGCTCAGCCTTCCCTCAGATGTCCCCTGCTGGTTTGTGGGTAGAAGAGCTCACTGTACTACACAAAAATGGGGGTGCAACCACACCACTTCACCCCCTGGATCCGCCTAGTTTACTATTACCCTTAATTTCTCTTACATGAGTTCTAAGAGGAAAAATTAGGGGAAACAACAAAAAAATTCTTGGTGTTTTTTCTGGGCATTTTTCCCCCCTAAAATATAGAAAAATCTCGGACACAAATTGCAGTATTCGGAGAGCATGAAGTATATTGGTACAGAATGTAGAATTTTAACTGTACTATTAATTTAACTATAACTTTAAAAAATGCATCCGAAGCTGTTAAAATGCTGTATCCTCTTAAAAAGGAATGCATGTAAGATGTTTATCAGAGGTTGCTTGGTCTGACTGAAATCTTCATGAGGCTTGACTTAAATCTAACTTGAAAATTCATGGCAGCCCAAATAGGCTGAAAGCAAAATAAAAATGCCTTCAAAATGAAAAGTAACTATAGAGGAAGAATACAGTCCAAGACTAGTGGTGTTGTGCCTGGAGAGAGCCCTCCTCTTAAGATAAAACAGTTGCCATATAAAATCTATATTTCTGTAGATAGCCTTAAGGAATGCAGTTAAAGGAGAAAGAATCCAGGAAGTGCACCCATCCTAATTTGATTTCAAGAAAATGACTAAGACAACAATGAAGACAGAGATGGACGGTTTTCTGGATACCCTTAGAAAGGCTTACCTACAATGTCTAGAAGTAGAGGGGACCAAGGAATTCTAAGTAAAGCAACTTTTGGATTCTTAATGAAATGAACCTAGATGAATATCTTGGAAACAATGCCTCTGGAAATTAAACTAATCTGAACACACTGTTAAAAAAAATCTTGCTCTTTATAAAGTGTTGCTGATAGTAACTTTATTTCTTAACAGTAAGTCTTAAATATATACAAACTCACTGTTCTTTGGGCAAGGTGTCTAAGAGAGTACAAACTATTTAATATTTTATATAATCTTAAACCAACAGTCTTATACAAGCTTCTAATACTAGAATGATAGGCTTAAAGATAGAGTTCAAACTGAAAATGACTCATAAACTTAGGGCATGTCTATGCTACACTAGTGATTTAATGCCAGGATGACCCTAAGCAAATCCTGTTTGCATGTTCTAAAGCTAATAGTATTTCAGTGATGGGCACCACTCTGTGACCATTAAGGTTGGCTCCAGAGCATTTTCAGTGGATCATGAAAGTAGGAGTGGGTAGGTAGGGTATGCTTAGTGTTCCACATTTTCAGTTTTACCGATTTTCATCAATACATTTCCCAATTTTTTTATTGAAGTTATTCAGTTTTTACTGATTTACATCTGTTTTTACTGATTTGCACCTGTTTTTCAGTTTGCTTGATTTTACTGGGTACAGTAAAATCACTGTTAACCTGCACAAGTTGGGAATGGCTGGGGGTGCTGGTAAGCTAAAAGTGCCGGTTACCTGAGGCACAGGTTTTCGGCTGGATGTGGGGGGTGTGGTGGTGGAAGCATGGGGACCAGGGGAGGATGGCTGGAGCCACTACCTGGGGGCACGGGGCTCTGACCCGGGGTCGGGTGGACAGGCCACGGGAATTGCTTCCGGGGTGGGCAGGTCCCAGCTGCACCCCAGTGGCTCCGGCTGCAGCCCTGCTCTGGGTACTGGGAGCTGCAACCCCCACCCGGGGGGTGGGTAGGCAGGAGAGCCTGGCCTCGCTCCCTGCAGAAGGTGCTGCTACCGAATGTTCTGCACAAGCCTGCAGGGCTGGAGCCACTTCCCAGGGGTGCGGGGCTCCCAGCTCTGACCCCAGGTGGGGCGGGAGGTGCCTGTGCCAGTGCTGGTGCCAGGGTCAGGATTGGGTGTCCCCCCCGCTCTGTGTCCAGCTGCACGCCACTCTCCCCAGTTCCTGGGTTGCGCTGTGCCTCCTATATAAAGGAGCATTATACATCTACCCTAGTCAAAATGGGACTCACAAAGTTGAGGCATTGTGGGTTAGGATACGTGAAGGTCAAGGCAAAAGGGACTTGGTGGTGGGGGTCTGCTACAGACCACCACACCAAAAGGAAAAGCTAGACTTGGAATTCTTGAGGCAGCTTTCAGAGGGCATACAGTCTAGGGACGTGGTTGTCGTGGGGGACCTAAACTACCCAGATGTCTGCTGGGAGGAGCAGTCAGCCAAATCCAATCATTCACATAGGTTCTTAACCTGCATGCAGGACCTTCACCTAATGCAGGAGCTATACAGTCCCACTAGGGGGAATGCCTTACCGGACTTGCTGTTGGCTACTGGGGATGACCTGGTAGGGGAGCTACAGATTCGTGGTAACGTTGGGGATAGTGACCACCAATCAATCAAATTCAGCATACGGTGTAGGGTGAGTAAGATAACTAGTAGAGTGGAAGTGCTTGACTTTAGGAAGGCTAACTTCAGTGTGCTAAGGAGTCTAGTCAATGATGCACTGCAAGATAGGAGTATTGATGAGGAAGGGTGGCCATTCCTAAAGGAAGCGATCCTTCGGGCGCAGAGGGAGATGATCCCAGTAAGAGGGAAAAGGGGGAAAGGAGCAAAAAACTTCCTTGGTTAAACAGGGAAATCCAGGGGAGGCTAAGGGCAAAAAAGAAGGCATACAGGTGGTGGAAGCAGGGGGAAGCTACCAAGGAGGAGTATACCTATTTGGCCCGCACTTGCAGGGAGGCAGTTAGAAATGTTACCTCTCAGCTGTGAGATCAGCATTTATCACACCAGTTCTAATCTGGATTTACAAAGGACTTTTCCCCCGCTACACACACACACACCAACACACCAGAAGGTCCAGCATACCTACTGCCTAGGAAATTACCTGCTTGGTGGCACGGAAGCGGAAAGGGATCTTGGAGTCCTAGTGGACTCCAAGATGAACATGAGTCGTCAGTGTGACGAAGCCATCAGAAAAGCTAATGGCACTTTATCGTGCATCAGCAGATGCATGACGAACAGATCCAAGGAGGTGATACTTCCCCTCTATCGGGCGCTGGTCAGACCGCAGTTGGAATACTGCGTGCAATTTTGGGCGCCGCACTTCAAGAGGGATGTGGATAACCTGGAGAGGGTCCAGAGAAGGGCCACTCGTATGGTTAATGGTTTGCAGGCCAAGCCCTATGAGGAGAGACTAGGGCACCTGGACCTCTTCAGCCTCCGCAAGAGAAGGTTGAGAGGCGACCTTGTGGCTGCCTATAAGTTCATCACGGGGGCACAGCAGGGAATTGGTGAGGGTTTGGTGACCAAGGCGCCCCTGGGGGTTACAAGAAATAATGGCCACAAGCTAGCAGAGAGCAGATTTAGATTGGACATTAGGAAGAACTTCTTCACAGTTAGAGTGGTCAAGGTCTGGAATGGGCCCCCAAGGGAGGTGGTGCTCTCCCCTACCCTGGGGGTCTTCAAGAGGAGGTTAGATAGGCATCTAGCTGGGGTCATCTAGACCCAGCCCTCTTTCCTGCCTATGCAGGGGGTCGGACTCGATGAGCTATTGAGGTCCCTTCCGACCCTAGCATTTATGAATCTATAAGTTTAATAGGCATCTTGGACCGTATATTCCCCGGTCCCGCTATGGGAGGTCTATTTAAACTTGATTGATTAAAACTCAGTTGCTGGGTTAGGGAATGCTGAGGCAAGAGACTGAGTCAGAGGGGGTATGGGCAACATTTGAACAATGGTAAAGGGTTCATCACAGCATCCAGCCCATTGGATCCCAGACCACAAGTGTTGTCATACTTTTCCCGGGACGACTGGTGGAAGTCCTCCTGCTCAAAGGTTATGAACACTCCAATAATTGCCTTAAGTCTGTTAAAAGACTATAGTAAGATCTGGAAAATTCATGCTAAGCTGAGGCTTGTTCACAACAAGTAAAAATCCAAAACCCTGATGCTGCAAGCTATATATTGTTTCTGAAGAAACCATGAGATATCCCATCAGTATATCTGCTATCCATAGGAATTTCAAGCTGGCTCCCAAGTATCTGGTTACTCCCTAACCTTATGTGTTTCCTGATTGTCAATCAGTTTCTTGAGATGTTCCAAACCAGATAACCCCTTGTCAATAGAAAAGACAATGATTTACACTATTGAGAATGCTTTGAAGAAACTGGACTGAGGGTATAAAAATCTGTAAAAAAGCAGCAGTGTGTGTGCTGACACCACCCGCTGTTGTTCTCCGGATGCTGGAAGAACGTATCATCTCCCTTCAAGAATTGTACTAGGAACTTTACCTGTCAGCTTTGAGATCCAAGTGCCTTGGACTGGTGAGAGCTCAGCACTCTCTCTCTCTCTCTCTCTTTTCTCTCTAGGCATAAATTTCTGAACCTGAACTGTATTAATTAAGCTTAAGCTAAGTTTCCCCAAATACTTAGTGAAACCAGGGTAGTATCGTAATTGTTTGTGTTTGTTTTTCTTTTGCATGTCTGTTACTACTAGTACCATTATATATTTCATATACTTAGCAATAAATGACTTTTATAGTCAAACTGGTAGTAACTGGGTATAGATTTCATAGATTTCATAGACATTAGGGCTGGAAGGGACCTTGGAAGTTCATCGAGTCCAGCCCCCTGCCCAAAGGGCAGGAAGTCAGCTGGGGTCATAGGATCCCAGCAAGATAAGCATCCAATTTGCTCTTGAAGGTGTTCAATGTAGGCGCTTGAACCACCTCCGGTGGCAGGCTGTTCCAGACCTTGGAGGCTCAGACAGTAAAGAAATTCTTCCTTATGTCCAGCCTGAAACAGTCTTGTAGTAGTTTATGATCATTCGACCTAGTCGTCATCCCTTGGGGCGCTCTGGTGAACAAACGTTCCCCCAAATACTGGTGGTCACCCCTGATAAACTTATAGGTGGCCATCAGATCACCCCTGAGCCTGCGCTTTTCCAGGCTAAAGAGCCCCAGGGCTCTCAGCCTGTCATCGTAGGGTCTGCTTCCCTGACCTCTGATCATGCGCGTGGCTCTTCTCTGGACTCTC
>NW_005842298.1:1075831-1078119 GCF_000455745.1 Alligator sinensis | reverse complement strand
GCAAAAGGTCCTGTCGCATGCGCAGTCCAAAAGCAGAACTGCAGCAAAACTAATGCCCCTTAATAACCTCTTATCTTAGTGTAACCCTAGTGCACTGAATAAGTATGGTTGCAAAATCTATGTGCAAAGCAAGCCTTAATCTATATGCAGAAGCTATTGCAAAATATGCTAAACACAAAAGCGATTGCTAAGGCATGGCGGCCGACCTATAACGTATTTTTACCACAATTCTCCTCTCAAGATGCATTCTAACTCTAATTTTTAATAATTGTCAGTGATGGCCAGCTTTTGATAATGCACAAGCATTTCGCGGTTGACGACTGACTGAACAGTTCGCCTCAAAAGGGTCATGATGCAGGGTATAATACAGGGAAGCAATCAAAGTATTGACATTAATAGGCAAAAGGCCACCAAAGCACCGCTTAACCATCCAAGCTGAGGAAGCCAGGATGTAAGCCAATCAAATTTCCACCCATTCCATGTCTGGACTGGGACATGCGCTATCTTTTCCATGTCATCCGCTAAGGTCTTTATTAATTCACCGTTATCATCAATTTCAACACAACAATTGGACAAATTTAACTTCTTACACACCCCTCCTTCACTGGCAAGTAAGTAGTCAAGAGCTAAGCGGTTTTTCAGTACTGTAGTACGTAGCTGGGTGAGCTGGTTGCCAATCAGACGCAGGGCTGCGGCAGTTTTGTTAGTAACTATCTCTACTACGGCCTGGAGTCTAATAATGCGGTTTGTCAAGTATGTGGGCTCTCTGCCAACCACGTTCGGTTCCCAAGTTGCTGGATCATAGTACTGAATGATTCTCTCTGCTGGCCATTCATCATTACCCCATCGTTGGCCCCCTCCTACAGCTATCTTCTCAAAGGAGTTATCAGTGCTTCGTTTGACGCAATGTGTTGGGTTGTGTTGTCCAAACACCAGGAGTTGTGGGCTGTGTTATCCAAACACCAGGAATCAAGGCTCCTAAATAACAAGTCCCAGTCCAATGGGGGGGAAGCTGTCTATATGCCCATCGTCCACAAATCCACCATAGTCCACAGGCTTCAGTTGTGATGGTTGTGCAGGAGCTCATTAAAGTTAGGGTTAGTGAGCTCCTTGTTGTATTCTTGCTTAACGTGGTACCATTTCGGTAATGAGTACAATTAATGCCCCAGACTGAAATCCACTCCTTACCCAATAGGCAGCTACAATTATCAAACTTGTCGTATGAGACATTTGCGCAGGTCCATGCACCCTCCCGAGGGGCGACCTCCTTAGAAATCCATGTCTCCTGACACTTTGACTGCCCTACCTTAAACCCCCCTCCCTGTTGGGAAATGCAAATAGAACCCCTAATTTTTGCCACCATAAGTCTTCCAGAACCATTATATCGTAAAGAGAAATTAGAATTGCGATTAAAGCCCCAATCCGAGACTATACCTGTCCTATTGAGGGGAATAGGCAAGAAAGGGACTCCCTCATCGTTAGAAACAGGAGTAAGCGCACACAAAAGGCAACCGTGGTTAGTTAAAGCCCGGGCAGAATGCTTGAGAAGGGCTACCCAGGAATTTCCCATCCATGGGTCCGGAGGGGTAGAGGGTTGGAGAGCCGAAGGCCAATCTTTGAGGATCGTGGACCAGAGTCCATCTCGGTCGCCAGGAGGCAGCCCCATACAAACTGTGGTTATATCAAATTTACCAATCGGGGACTCCCAGCCCATACGCCGGCGCGCGGCAGTAACATTTTGTTCTATGGTAATTTGCCAATGAGGGCAGCATGAGGAATTGGGATGCAGACGGACCTTGACTATAGTAGGCTTGGAACCTTTGTAGTTACTCATGGGAAAGGTCCCAGCATAAGTATCATCAGTACATGTACAACAACCAGACGTGGGGCTAGAGATGGGCCCTGAAATACTTAGAAAGGGCAAGAGTCCAAAAAAACAGATTAGGGTCCACATTTTTGCAAGCGTAACTTTAAACCTCCTATTGGTTCACTCGTCCACTTGTTGGCTTCTTGTTCCCGGGTGTTATCAGCTTCCGGAGTGATCACACCCTGGGAGTTAGTGTCCTCCGGATGAAAAAGTTTCACCCTCGAACAGTGGGTCCACTTGTCGTTGTTTGCTAAGCGAACAGCCGTGTGGGTGGTTAACAGCACCTGGTAGGGTCCTTCCCACTTTTCTGCAAGGGGATTCTTCTTCCACTTCTGCACCAAGACTTGGTCACCCGGTTTAAAGTTGTGGATTGGGGCATCAAGCAGGAGACTCTGGAAGGGTGCAGCGAACCTGTGTAGGG
>NW_005842298.1:1074733-1075458 GCF_000455745.1 Alligator sinensis | reverse complement strand
CCTTGATCTGACTCAATAGACTCAGGCAACAGAAACTTAGGTATTATCTCATGAAGTAGCACTCGTGTCACCATGGATGCGGTAGCCGTTCTTGAGGGGTATGCTTCCACCCACCCAGTTAGCTGGTCGACCAACACCAGCAGATAACGGTAACGACCGGACTTTGGGAGCTCAGCGAAGTCAATCTGCCAAGCTTGTCTGGGATAACGGGCCCACGGCCTTCCTCCCATGGGGGCTGGTGGTTTTGCGGACTTTGGGTTCACCTTCTGGCAAGTCGGGCACTGAGAGACCACTCTCTGGGCGTCCAAACAAAGTCCTGGGGCCACCATTTGATGAGTCAACAAGTCTCCCATCGCGGTGCCCCCCATGTGAGTGGAAGAATGTAGCCGGTGGAGTATTTCTCCCAATAAGCCTCGAGGTATTAACACTTTTCCTCCAGGTACGATCCACCATCCCTGCGAATTCTTACTGGCCTTAAGCTCAGCGGCTAGCTTATCTGATCCCGGGCCATACTTTACTTTACAATCTTGTAAGTACAAGGGCACCTCATGGGCCGAGCCCTGAAACACTGTCTCTCCTCCCATCTGTGCTGCCTCTTTGGCTGCTACGTCAGCCTTCGCATTTCCCCTTCTCTGGCGCTCGTCTGCAGCCTTACCATGGGCTTTTACGTGCACTACGGCCACCTCTTTCGGTAGCCGGAGGGCCTCCCATAGCATTACAAACTC
>NW_005842298.1:1070431-1073440 GCF_000455745.1 Alligator sinensis | reverse complement strand
TCTGCTGGAACTTGGGTCAGAATGGTGTGAGGATTTGGAACCATAGGATGATCCACCAGAATCTTTTTGTTTACAGCTCTCAAGTCTTGCACTAACCTGAAGGAGGTGCCATCTGCTTTGGGCACACCCAGGATTGGGGTGTTAAAGGGGGATGATCCCTCTATTAACCACCCATACCGCTTGAATTTTTCAATCAGAGGTTTTAAGCCTGCGCGGGTGGCTCTTTTCAGAGGATATTGCTTCACACATACAGGACTCTCTCCCTCCTTCAGGGGAATTTGGATTGGATTTACGTATATTGCCCGGGCAGGGGTCCCATCTGCCCATACACACGAATCAACATTCTCTAAAATCTCAACTCCTTTGGTTTCTGGTCCCGTCTTGGCTGTCCGAAGGGCCATTTGGTAATTTGAACCCTGTTTTACTGGCAGCCGCACTACAATTTGATCCTCACGGAAGAAGATTTCGGCTTCCAGTTTTGTTAGCAAATCTCGCCCCAAGAGGGCTACTGGGCAGGCAGGGGAAACTACAAAGGCATGCTCCAACATGTTACTCCCAATTTTCGTGAGGAGGTGCTTACACACAGGCAACCTGGTTTGTCTTCCCTCAATACCTTCTACAGTCACATGCTTTCCACTTTCTTTAGCTAGAGGGGGCTTTATGGGGATCATAGAAAAGGTGGCTCCAGTATCCACCAGAGCCTCATAGTCTCTGCCACCGACCCTCATTGTCACCATGGGATCCTTCCGAGCGCTCGCCCGCAGGGTGGTGGCCTTGGATCCCGGTCCCCTTCAGCTAGAATCTTCCCCTGGGGATTCCGCTCGCATCTGGCGGTCCCCCGGCTGGGCTTCCCTTTTTTTGTCCTTCAACTTGGGACAGTCCCTTTTCCAATGTCCCTTCTCTCGACAATACACACATTCATCAGGCTTTGGTTGGCCTTTTCCTTTCTTCTGCCCCCCCTCAGGTTTCTCCTTCCATCCCCAGCCGATATTTGTACTCTTGCCCAGGGCAGCTGCCAACATTGCCATCTGTTTTTGCCCACGCTTTTCCTCCTTCCTCTCGGCTACCTGATCGCGATTTCCATAAACTTTATACGCGATTTCTACGAGTTCCGAAAGGGGTTTTCCTGGTCCCCCTTCAGCCTTTTGCAACTTCTTCCTTATGTCTGGAGCCGCCTGCCCAATAAACATCATGTTCACCATGTGCTGATTTTCTGGGGCCTCAGGATTCAAGTTACTAAATTTCTTAAAGGCATCAAACAACTGCTCTAGAAAAACCGAGGGAGATTCATCCTTCCCCTGGCGGACTTCATACAATTTAGAGAGGTTAGTTACTCGTGGCACTGCCTTGCCCAGAGCTTCCACTATAATTCCCAAATAAAAACTGTTTTGCTCCCTTCCCTCCGCCAAATTGTTGTCCCAGTCGGGACTCTCAATAGGGCATATGTCCCGTATGTCTCCTCCTTGCCCTACGTGCTCCTCGGCTATCCGATCCGCCGTTCCCTGTACCAATCGTCTCTCCTTGGAGGTCAGGAGGGTATGTAACATCATCTGAACATCAGCCCAAGTGGAACGATGAGTTTGCCCGACTGACCGAAACAAATTTTGCATTTTCTCGGGGTCCTCTCTAAAAGAAGGATTTTGATTATTCCAATTGAACAAATCTGACATATGGAAAGGCACATAAACAAAGGTGGTTTCCCCCTCTGAAGCCACTACTTGCCTCATTGGAAACTGGTATCGGGGGGCCTTGTTACGGGTTTTACGAGAGGGTCTACCTGGCGCCCATCCATCCCAAAATGGTACACTCCAAGTCGGGGGCCATGGAGCAGGTGGGTATGGGTAGTCGGGATCCGGGTCAGGATCCTGTGAGTTGTCTTTCTCTTCAGGGTCATAAGAAGGGGGGGCTGAGGCTAGGAGTTTCTTTGGGCCTTCCTCCCCCTTCCCCCCCCCGGAGCGCTGGGCCAGCTTGGGGTGACGCTGGGGAACTCTCTGAGCCATCCCCTCCCGGAGCGCTGGGGTCAGGTTGGGATGACGACAATGATTCTTGGTCTCCCGAGCTTGAACTGGCCGGTGACTGTGCTCTGTCCCTACGCCTCAGTCCCTGAGTCAGGTCTCCCTCACTACCAGAATCAGGAAGGACTCAGGGCGTTCTCCCAATGTCTTTTGCCAATAACATCTTACACATTTTTCCTTTACATTTCTGTACCCGTGTGGGAACGGGATTCATCACAGCGCTCACCCAACAATCTATATACGGATACTGATCCCAATGCCCGTCCCTTGTTATCACACCCAATACTACATTAGCCAATTTCACATTAAAAGAACCAACATCCGGCCACCCCACTCCAAATGATGGCCACTCCAACTGACAGAAAGTAATCAATCTGTCCTTTGACATTTCTATCCCATAATCTCCTTTGAATGTATTAAAGTTCCTTAGCATGCATCCTAACCTAAGGGGGTTGCAGAGTCTTCTTCCCAGGAGCTACCCGAACCCATTGTGTCAACCAATATACAAACTCCCTCAGATCCCTATCCGCTGGGTCACGAGGTTCCAGCTGAGCCCCCTTGCGTTCGACGCTACCTTGTTAGGCAGAATCGGGGCGGCTAGACTCAGCCTTAGTCCCAGACCTGGTAAGCGGCTCATGTTTCTAAAGGAAGTCCCCGGGCCTAATGTCCAGACCTATATGCTGGACACCAAAACCAATACCTGAAACTTCAAAACTCCCAAGCTCCCCGAAGGACCAATTAAGTGACACAAGGAAAATGAATACTTACTTTGCCAACCCCCTGGCGCCGTCCCTTCAGACCCACTCAGCCTGGGTGACTCATTCAATGGAGAGCCTTTAACCTCCCGGGTGTCCTGACTCTCGTTCCCGGTGACCGTGGCAGACTCCAAAAGCGGTCTGGTGGCCACTCCATGGACACCTTTGCCGGTCTTGTCGTCCGACCCCGGGGTGGTCCAAGAGCTGCTCCTGGCTGGCTCGCCAAATTGTTGCACAAA